>NW_022436959.1:23583799-23734572 GCF_009761245.1 Sapajus apella | reverse complement strand
TTTTAATCAGTAATAACTATAGAAATAGAAAAAATTGTTCAGTGTAGACTAAACTCAGCTTAATTTGTATAGAAGTAAAAGGGTCCAGTGTAGACGGAACTCAGCTTCAGTTTGTATAGGGATTACAAGTGTAAATTAAGAATGAGGGAATAGAGAGAGGAGAGAGCGAGGGATCGTTTGATTCAGGGTAGTGAAACATTACAGGTCACCCAGAGTAAATGGTATTAAGCTACTGTGTCTGCCGGCGGGTAGTTATGAAAGTTAGTAATCTGTCCTCACACAGAGACTGGAAGACAGAGGCCCTATCCTCAGGTGTTGGCTGAAACCAGTTGTAAAATGTTGGGGGCAGACTTGAGTTTTCTCACCTTAATTGGGGCTTGAGTTATGTTAGGAACGTGGATTTGAGCTGTTAGAACCTGTATTCGTGTTTTTACAAGTCTTTATAGGCAAAGACAGAGGCCTAGTCATGAAAAGGGCTCAGAAGAGCCTGGATTAAGTTTGGACAAGGGGAGAAATTTCTCGCTTCCTGAAGAGTACGTATCATAACTAGCAAGTGACACATCTACTCTCAAATTAAGTATTAAGGCACTCTCCAAAATATATGCATTTAAAGAGCACAAAGTGTTCAAGACAAGTGATTTCTACATGCACCACAACTCAAAAATTTATTTCTTAGAAAAAGCCTTGCATGACTCTTCTGGATAGCATAGCTTTTCCAAAAAGAGTATTAGGATTATATAGAGTGGGTCAAACAAAAATGATGAAAACTCAATGCTCTTTTGTTTTCAGCTGTTTGCATCCAAATGAAGACACATTTAGTAATATTAATTGAAGCCTTATAAAGGTCCTAGATCATACCACTCATTCTTCAAACCACTGGAAACATATGACACAGCCAATACAAAGCCTTTTCTCTTCATGGATCCTATAGTTCTTACTGCCACGTAGGAAACATTCTAAAGTTTGTACTTGGAAGAAGCAGTGTGCTTTCTCTCAAAATTTTTACATGTATATATATGTAGATGAGGATCGTTTATCTCGTGTGTGTGTGCATGTGTGCATGTGCATGTGTGCGTGTATTTCTCATTTTTTGAAAAACAAATAATTCTCAGTTCAGTAAAGAAAATGTGAACTAACTATGTTTCAAGAACCTCCCATAGTGGTGATTTTGGGGATATGACATATATTCCTATGCTTTCTTATGGCTAAAGAATGGACAACAGTTTGCAAAATACTATAACGCTAACCGTTAATTTTTATCAAAATAAGACTTTACAATAGCAAGTAAATGTCTAGTTGTACATATTTAAACTTCCAACATCTTAATTGCCTCCTTTAAGAACTTTGGGAAATGGACCGTACCGTGTAAAGACAGGATTTGACAAAGCCGAATGTTGCTCAAAAGCTGCTCTAAAGGCAAACCAGTGTTAATGTGATGATTCCTTTGTGCTTATTGTTCCATTCACTATACATTTGTGTCATTATTGTTCTGAAGCATTTCAGTAAGTCGATTTCACTAAGTTGTTTGAAATCAGATTCCATATTTTTATTATTTTTGCTTCCAAACTCTTGGCTGGTGTAGAAAATTTCATTTGCTTCTGGAGAAGTGCAAGATTGAAGATTCATATTGCACATAAAAAATTAATTCTTGGTCCATTATTATTTTCAGCCTGTGTTAATAATGTATTAGATGAGCTTATTGCATAGATGTGAATGTATAGATGGGCACACTTTGAATTAGACCGGTCAGATGTGATTCTGAGATCACTCTTATTCTAAACCAAATTTAATGCCATTGGTTTAATGTTTTAAGAAATATGACTCTCAGTTCATAAGAGGGGTTTATTCAAAGTGTACTTACCAAAACGTTGTTTTAGTAAGGACTGTATTGCTAATATTGATTAAGCCATCTTCCACTGGTGTACGAATGATTAATTCACTATTAAATCTTATGAGCAAGCCACAGGACCAACTTTTTAAAAACTACCAAAGTACAAGTACACCTACATGAAAAGGACATAAAGGCCTCATATACATCTTTCCCAAAATTATGTCTATACTAACAGTATATAAAATATTTCTTAGGATAAAAAATTGCACTTAAATAATTATATTCAAGAAGACATTTATTACTTCTAGTGTATTTACTGTATACAACAGTACTCCATTGTTTTCAAGGAAATATAAATCTTTCATTCCAAGAAATAAAGTCATAGAATACAAATAAAGTAAAAGCGTAAGATAATCTTTTTAGAATTTCTTAAGTTCTCTAATAATAAACTTGTCATTCCTGAACATTTATTTAAAATAAATTGTGTTAAAGCAAACTAAATATGGCTTCAGAAGGACTCTATACGTTTATATTTGAGTCCTTGTGGATGACCTGTAACCTAGCTTGAAGCAGACAAGATTGAAAACCTAACTTAGAAGTATGTGCCTGTAACAATAGCTGAGTCTTGGCCAATTCCAGAGGCCATACTTCAACCGCTCATAGACTGCTAAGTGTTCAAACTGTTCAAATAACGCAAATGCCAACCTGTAACCAATCCAGCTGTTTCTATCCCTCACCAACTTCTATATGTCTGTTCCCTTTTTTCATCTGTAATCTTCCACCATGTGGCCGCATGGGAGTCTGGCTGAATCTGCTGTGATTCAGATTCAGGGGATACCCAATTCCTGAATGGCTTATTGATCAATTAAACTTCTTTAAATGTAATTCAGCTGAAGTTTTTCTTTTAACAAATGTGTGTAAAGAAGTATTTTACTTTTCTACTGATTTTATAATTTTACCAAACTAAAATACTTAATATTAATATATTTTCAAATTTAAATACATCTGGTAACCACATCTTAGAATTTTGAAATGAAAACAGTATTGGAACAAATTTGAATCATTGGAATATAACTCTCTTCTCCATATCTAGGCTACTAAGAGTTGTGAGGAAAAGATAAACATGTATGAAGATTAGTACATTTTCATAATGATTATCTCCATAACTCTCCATGTTAGTGCAGTGGCACCAAGCTTTCTGTTTTATACAAAACCTCTCTTTTTTCTTCTGTAGGGTTTATTGAAAACAAATTTTCCTCTCCTGAAACTTCCAAGACCACTAGAGCTGTACTATCTCACAATTCCCTCTACAACAAGTTACTGTCCCTCACCTCCAGAAATCTACCAATAGCTTATTTTTTAACAGAGGGCTCAAAATCTCCTATTTATCTTTCAATTTCAACTTAATTTCATTTAGAAGGTCTTTGATTCATTCATTCATTCATTCAACAATTATTTTCTAAGCACTTATAATATGGCAGGTATTGATTTAGGTACTAGTTATACAATGGTAGTCAAAGTATCTACAGTCTCTACCCTCAGTGAGTTTTATCATGTAGTAAAAAATATAGAAGAGTCCCTATTTGGCAGTCCTAGAGTTTTCTGGGACTACTACCTCATAAAACCTGATTTGACTGTCTGTGGACATCATTTGCAGGGAATTCATTTTACTAATAATCAACAGGATTCTGGTAGGCACGCATGCCCTTTGAATCATTGTCCTGCTCAGCTGTCTCCTTCTTTTTTTTTTTTTTTTTTTTTTTTTTTTGAGATTAAGTATCCTTCTGTTGCACAGGCTGGAGTGCAATGGCATGATCTTGGCTCATTGCAACATCCATCTCCCAGGTTCAAGCGATTCTCCTGCCTCAGCATCCCCAGGAGTTAGGATTACAGGCATGCACCACCATTCCTGGCTAATTTTTGTATTTTTAATAGAGACAGTGTTTCACCATGTTGGCTAGTCTAGCCTTGAACTCCTGACCTCAGGCTCTCTGCACACCTCGGCTTCCCAAAGTGCTGGGATTACAGGTAAGAGCCACTGAACCTGGTCAGCTGTCTCTCTCTTTTTTTTTTTTTTTTTTTTCTTTTTTTAATCAGCCATGGCCAAGTGTTCTGTTTCCTTAGCTATAAGATTAAGAACCTCCACTTCAATGCAACTAAGTCTATAACCACAATTGGCTAGGATATGGTGCTATAGGTGCATAGCAAACAGATTCCTCAAGTAAAGGTTTTTCAATAATTTTGATTCTCCCATGAATCACAACTAATATGTAATGGCCTTTTAGACCTGACCCAGGATTATAAGTCAAGTCTCATGTTCCACTAAACTCTGCTTAGAACTTTACCTTCTAACAGTATGGAAACTTTTCATTCCACTGCATCACATGGAAATTGTACACCATATTTCACTGGTTTACAAATGATTAATTCTCTGTTAAATCTGATGTCACATCAGGCATCTCAACATGTTATTACCACTTCTTCAAATACCCTTTTCTTCTTTGTTGATTTACATTTCAAGGCTTGTGTTTTATTCTGGAATATTATCTCAAACCTTGTATATTTTCTGTTGTGTTCACTATTCCAGGATGTCTTTTGTGACTCCTCCATATATGTTGATTGTTATTCGAAACAACCAAGCTCTTGTTTTGGTAGTTGCTGCATGGTAGTTAAATGATCCCTTTCGAAACAGCCTCCCAGAAAAAGGACATGAATGACATTATTTACTTCTGTATCCTCAATGCTTAGAACAGTGGATGCTCAGTAAATACGTGGTATACTAAAACTAGCATACATCACCAAAGACAGACTCACTGAGTGTCAGCCACATAAGTGAATCAGCTTCTGTAGTGTATATATTATATATTTCCAGTACTGTAACATAGAGAGCTGATCCTTACCAAAGTGTGCTTGGTGTACCAGAATTTAAAAGTATTCCCTTGATTAGAAAATGTGTTTAGTTTCCATAACCAAAAAATAGGAACTCACTTTGATGTAGACATTCAAAATGGAAAAATGCATCCTCCTCAACAGATTTGCAAAAATTCTTACTTTGGTCACACCTGTGATGTTATTAATTAATAACTTAATATCTCAACATAGCAAAAAAACAAAGCTGGAGGCATCACATTATCCAACTTCAAATTATACTACAGTGATACCGTAACCAAAATGTTATAGTACTGGTACAAAAACAGGCACATGGATCAGCGGAACAGAATAGAGGGCCCAGAAATAAGATTGTATACCTATTACCACCTGATCATCAAAAAAACTGACAAAAAGCAATGAGAAAATAACTCCCTGTTCAATAAATGATGTTGGGATAACTGGCTAGCCATATGGAGAAGATTGAAGCTGGGACCCTTCCTTACACATGTACAAAAATCAAATTAAGATGGATTAAAGACAAATATAAAACCCAAACCCATAAAAACCCTGGGAGACAACCTAGACAGTACCATCCTGGTCATAGGAATGGGCAAAGATTTTATGACAAAGACACCAAAAGCAATCACAACAAAACTAAAAATTGACAAGTGCAATTTAATTAAACTTAAGAGCTTCTGCAGTCTAAAAAAAAACAGAGTAAACAGACAAAAAAACAACCGAGTAAACAGACAACCTACAGAATTTAGACTAAATTAGACCATTGTCAGATGCAAAGCTTCCAGATACAAGATTAATGTACACAAATCAGTAGCCCCTCTATACACCAACAGACGCCAAGCAGAGACTTGAATTTTTTTTTAAGTAAAACAAAACCTTCCTTTTTCCACAGCCACCTTCAGCAAGCAACTGCATCTTCAAACACACTCCAAAAGTTCCCTTTTATTTATGTTGATAAAAGTGAAAGAAGGTTCTTATGATTTTGCTTGTCATTCTCGGGTTCAAAAACAAATCTTAGGATTACTTCAGACATACACGCACGGGCACACTCACACATACACACACACTCAGCATGATAACCCCAACTGTTAATGTTTATCACATATACAATTTCTTGTTCCCCCATATCAGCCTAGCAATGTGAGAACAAATGTATAGTTCCCATCTCCCTTTCCATCACTCCCTCCTCTCTACTCTGGACTAGTTTTAGCTTCTGCCATACTCAAGAAAATAATAAAGCCATTTTAGCATCCATCACCTCTCATAAATATAATAATCTTCTGGAGGGTCAACCAATAGCCTCCAAATTTGCTGACCTGTTTCACTTCTTTCCTTTTAAGTCCTCTGTGGGACTCAAGTATTAAGAGGGCACAAAATTGGTTCCTGCATACTTGTTTTGTCATTACCAAATGGTTAGCTAGCACCTTATTTTGCAATGAGGGGGTAGTGGTACAAAAAATAGGATTTTCTGAGAGTTCGGCAAAACTAAAACGGAAAAATTCCACTTTAACATCCTACTACATCCAGTGGGCTCTCAAGTTTAACAAATGGGCACAGCAGAAGAGACGTAAAGGTGAATTTCCTCTCATCTTGACTATTCTGCACTTTGACCATGAGGACACTCCCTTCCCAATGCCTGTTAGCTTTGCTTCACCAACACTTACAATACAAGCATATGGAGAACATTACATTAAGAGTCAAGAGGTATGGATGCTACTTTGGTTTTACTGCTTCCTTGCACTGTAACCATGGAAGGATCGTTTGATATTTCTTATCTGGTTTCCTTGTTGGTACTCTAGGGCAGTAAGCCCTTCCTTCCTCAAAATGTTGTTCAGATCAAGATGAAGTGTGTGAAAGCACTAAGTACTACTCACATGCAAGCATACTAAATTGCTTTGGTTTCCTTCACTCAAGGCATAATCTTGCTATAGAAGGCAGCTATGCTTTTCTGTTTACCTGGTAAGCTTAACTGTGTTTTATATTTTTTGCCAACTTGTGGCTGGCAGTTCTTTTTGTAGTTTTCAAATCATGATCTTCACTGTTGCTTCACAGTTGCTAGACTTTGGCCTAAAGGGGTTTAAATTAATCCTCTTTCTCCGTTTTTAAAATGTGGTTTGTTTACATTTGGCCTTATTTCTTCACTTTCTTTTTTCTAATCTTCCCACAACCATCTAGAGGTAGTATGATATTCACTTGACCGTCATATCAGATAGAGCAGTATTTCCATACAACAGAGGAAACTTACACAGTAGTTCTGGCCTGTTTCAGTGCAAAGTTTGCAGATATCAGCCACTGAATTTTGGCTTGACTTTCAAGTTCACAGAATAATAATAATTTTTTATTTTTATTTATTATACATTATTGCTCAGATAATAGTTTTGACTTGATAAGTTCATAGAATAGTAGGAAATATATAAAAAAGGATTAGTTTGTTTTAAGCAATGATCTAAATATATGTCAAAGTTATGATTTTGTTGCTTTGTTGGTATAACATAAATATGAATGGATACATCATTTTTTTACTAAAGATGTAAAGAATGAAAATGTATATGAAGCATAATCCAATTTTTCCTTTGACTGTCTATGTCCTCATGTAAAAGGAAGCTGCAGAAATAAGAAGTAAAAGAATCAATCTCACAGGGCTTTACAGATTATTACTAGCACCATTTCAAGGAATTTTTAAAAATCTCTATGTATAACTATCTATGACATGGAAAAGATGACTATCCTCTTAGTATAACCCTCTTTTAGAAAGAAACTGCAGACACATTAGTTTCTATCTAATCTAAATATGACAAAATTGTAAATAAAGTACTTCCAAATGAAAATCAGTGGTGTACAGAAATAGTAGTATGGTTGCTACTACCATAGCCATACTATTTTCACTACTTACATATATTGAGCAATAAATTACATGTGTTTTCTAGTCTGTTATATTTTCCCTCCCTCGTGAGGCTAGAGACTACATCTGCATAACTTTATCTCCAGCCATTTGCAAGACTCTATGCTAAAATTCCCAGTGGCTTCAAAAGTAACAGTTCAAACTTGCTATTTTGGCTTTCCTTATTCCTCACGTTTTAAATCCAAGTGTTCCTTATTTTTGTAAACTTATAGAGGTGTAGCAAAATACTTTACTTTCTATAGTATTTCTCTATAATATTAAAAGAAGATTGAAGAGATGCCTATATGAGCTAGCTTAGTCCAGTGGAATTGCCAAAATTTATGATTTATTTTTTAAAAAGGGCATCCATTAACATCCCCAGAAACTACAATAATATAGGTGAACTATTATAAAATAATCATGATCTTAAAGATTCTTAACTACTTTTTGAAAATACCAAATTTTAATCATGAGAGATATTGTCTTGTATTTTACTGTGATTTAATTCTCAAAATTTTGATTTCTCTATGTGAAGTATAAAATAACTTGTATTTAATCAAAAATCATCGCAAATTCCCCCTTAATCTGACAAACAGAGATGTATGATTTGTATTTCTATGATCCATTTGGTCACAATTTAGTCTACTGTAAGACTCAACTTCATAAAAGTAAAAAAGGATAGAACAAATAGAACAAAGTTATATTCTCTTTCCTCAAGATTTGAAACATATAAAAGCCATATGAAATATTATATACTAGGATATAGGTCTCTTTTTAGAAACAAAAAATGTCAAAATCCCATTTTCAGAGTTTGGAAACTAGTTACTTATAACTGTGAGATAGTGAAAGCTTACTTTTTATAATTATGCTAACAAATTTTAGGATATATCTCTGGCTGTGGTACCTCATCATTAGTTGAGTCTAAGGGAAATAACAGAATGTCAGCAGGAGAAATGATTCCTCTGCTTGAGATTTTACTAGATAGAGCATTTTACTTTGATTTGAATGATTTATAAGTAAAACCGAGAAAAGTTAGATGCTATTTAAAGGGCACAAATAAGCACATTCAACTTAACTCTAAGTTCTACTCTGGAAATATCCCAGAATATTGATCCCTTCCATTTCTCATGCCTATATGTAAAACTAAAGCTAGTTTTGCATAGTACCCAAAATTTTAATGGAAACCCCTCTCTCCATGAAATTTTTCTGCTACTCTATATCAAATTAATTTCTCTGTCTTATGTACTCACTGAGCAACTTATTAATGATTGTTACTGCATAGTCCATAGATTTATGTATGTCTGCCTTTCCATCTAGAAGTCCTTGGAAACAGTGACTCCTTTTTGCTCATCTTTCTTTTGTAGCAATTTCTAAGTGCATAAACATAGTAAGAGCTCTTTTGAAAATTAAAATGTTATTTAATATGGTTGCATAATGTAACCCCTGATTACAGATTTCTTTTATTTTTATAATTTGCTAAACTGCTGGAAGATCATACACTAAATAAAATTAGAGAAAGGAGTAATTACTTTATTGTCATTTATAATATAAACAGTAAGATCAGGCTTAGTATACTGAATTGCTATAATTCTGAAGCAAATCTATGAGTTAAACTCTTGGTATCAAGATAAACATGCTTGCAAGTATTAACTTTTGAATTCAAATATTATGCTGAACTCATAACAACAGTGAATGGCACCACAAATTAGATTAAAAAGTTGAATCAATTTTTTATAAATGTAGAATATTGATAAAGAGTAACAGATTTTAAGAGAATTTTTCTGCTTCTGTTCTATGTGATTAACCTGGAAATATCTTCATATTCTTTGAGGAGTTGGAAAAACACATTAACCTTTTATTTAAGTTCTTATACTGTGCCAAGTGTTGAAACAGAAGTCAGTGAATAATATTTGCTTTTAACCTCTTCAGAAATTAAGAAAGCATCTAATTTAGAAAAGAAAAACTCTATGTATTTCAAAGTGAGAAAACACATAAAGGTTTTGACAAAAATGATACTTAGAAATCTACATGTCTATAGACAAAATACACTGTCTTTATTGGAATCATTACCCAAGAAATCTACACTTTTTAGTAAACCAAGGAAAACCCTAAAATACTAAGATGTACTTTTCTTCATAGGTAAAATGTTATTAATTAGACAAATACATTTACTCAGGCACACCCATACTTACACATGCATGGCTTCTGCATGAATTTCAATTTTAGCACTTCATAAAATTGAAATGTTTAGCACTTCTAAAGTGTAGAAAGACCCTTGGAATCAAGAAGAAGAAAAGGGCATTCCACAAATAATGTTTTTCCTGTAGGAAAATATGCGGATGTATCAAAATATTGCCATTCATTGAAAAATAAAACAAATTAAATGATGTGAAAGAATCAGAAATAATAATTCCCACTATCAGTATTCCAACACTTAGTTTTATACTTATTGGATGAAAAAGTTAATTACCAAAAACCAGATATAAATCATTTAGTTAGTCATATAAAACTTAAATGCTTAGTAATTTTATAGATTCCTTAAGATTAGTGGGGTCTTGAGTCTTATTAAGATTCAGTATAATTTAGGGATTCAAACTTAGGTTCAAATGAGCAATACTCACTTATCCTGGGCTAATATTAAAATTTAGTTTTGAAATAAAGGAAGTTTTACAAATGTAGCTTCAGGACAAAATGATTTTATGTCTAGAAGTGTTTCTTTCAAAGTTATTATATATTATATGAAACCATTTCATAAACTGAGCCTGATTTTGAAGGTCACCTCCTAGGAGGTAACCTGAAAAGTCCATTTTAATATAGAATAATTATTAAACCTTTATTTTAAGATCTCAGTTATATCTAATCATAGTACATTTGAACAGTAGTGTCAGATCCAAAAGTATCCTCAATAACAAATATGATAATCCTCTTACAGAAACTTCAAATTGAACAGAACAGTAAGACACTGAGAATTCTGTATTCAATAAATCAAGCTTATAATTTTGTTCCTTGTCTTATCCATATCTTTACTACTTTTGCTGTTATTGATCTATCAGGATTGTAAGAAATGTGTTGGAATCTCCTTCCTTGATAGTGATTCTATTTTGTAATTCTTTCAAATTTTGCTTTGTATACTCTGAGATTATTTTTATTAGGTACTCGTAAATTTATAATTGTTATTATAACATTACCAAATCAAGCCCTTTACATGATTTAACTCTGTATATAATAATGCTTTTAAGTTAAAGTCTGTTTTGTCTTACATTAAGATAGTTAACTCAGCTTTCTTTAAATTACTATTTACCTCATGTATCTCACTAATCCTTTACTTCAAACCTTCCCATGCCACATATTTTAGAAGTATCTTTTATAAATACCATATAGATACATTTGAATAGACCCCATCTGAAATTTCAATCTTTTAAAAAATCATTTATTTTTCTGGGATACTTCAGAGAAAATTGCAAACAGCATACTCCACCACAAAATTCCTTAATATAGATTATAGAAGACATTTTTTGTATAGTAAAAAAAAAAACAATCTATACCTGTTATGGACTGAATGTTTGTATGCCTCCCACATTCACTCATTAATTTCTTAACCCTCCATGCAATGGTATTAGGAGGTAGAACCTTTAGCAGGTAATTAGGTCATGAGGATGGGATGCTTATGCATGGGACTAGTGATCCTATAAAAGGGTCCCCAGGGACCTCTCTCACCCTCTTTCTTCCGTGTTAGGATACATTGGGAAGTAGGCAGTCTATAACCTAGAATAGGGCCCTCACCAGAATTCAACCATGCTGGCGCCTTGATCTCAGACTTTCAGCATCCAGAATTATGACAAATATATTTCTGTTGTTCATAAGCCACCCAGTTTATGGTATTTTGGTATCATAGTGTTAACTAGGACAACACTCGTGATGCTTATTTCTTTCCGTCAATTGGGATAAACTTTGGTACACAGTTGTTTTGTCAAATACTAGTCTAGATGTTACTGTGAAGATGTTTTTTAGATCTGATTAAGCTTTACAATCAATTGATTTTATATAAAAGCAGATCACCTCTCATCATGTCTGTGGGCCTCATTCAATCAGTTGAAGGTCTTAAGAACAAAGACAGCTTTCCTGAATAAGAAAGAATTCTGCCCCAAGACTGCAATATAGCAATCTTGTAGCTGGGCATGGTGGCTCACGCTTGTAATCCCAGCACTTTGGGAGGCCCAGGTGGGTGGATCACCTGAGGTTAGGAGTTTGAGACCAGCCCGACCAACATGGCAAAACCCAGTCGCTATTAAAAATACAAAAAATTAGGTGGGCATGGTGGTGGGCACCTGTAATCCCAGCTACTTGGAAGACAGGAAAATTGCTTGAACGCAGGAAGCAGAGTTTGCAGTTAGTGAGATCATGCCATTGTACTCCATCCTGAGCAACAGAGCAAGACTGTCTCAAATAAAAATTTTTTTTAAAAAAGAGAAATCTTGCTTGAGTTTCAGCCTGCTAGCCTACCATTTGATTTAGACTCAAGACTGTAACATCAACTTCTTCCAGAATTTTCAACCTGCCAGCCTGCCCTGCAGAATTCAGACTGGTTAGCCTCTACAATGTAAGACAATTCCTTAAAAAAAAAAAAAAAAAAAAAAAGAAAACTCAGTCTCTCTGTTTTCTTTCTTCTCACTCTTTTTTTTTTCTACCTCAGTATAGATATAGAAATAGATGACATATATACACATACAGAAATAGATAATATAGCTGTATGTTCAATTGGTTCTATTTCTCTGGTGAACCCTTACTAAAAGAATACAGGATATATTTAATAAAAAATGGCTGGGCATGGTGGCTTATGCCTATAATCCCAGAATTTTGGGAGGTCCAGTTGAGTGGATCACTTGAGGTAAGGAGCTGGAGACCAGCCTGGCCAACATGGTGAAACCCCTAAAAATACAAAACTTAGCCGGGTGTGGTGGTGGGCACCTGTAACCCCAAATGCTTGCAAGGTGAGGCAGGAGAATGGCTTGAACCCGGGAGGTGGAGGTGTGCCTGTAATCCCAGCTACGTGGGAAGGTGAAGCAGAGGAATGGCTTGAACCCGGGAGGCAGAGGTTGCAGTGAGCCGAGATGGCACCACTGCACTCCACCTGAGTGACAGAGTTTCTGTCTCAAAAAAAAAAAAAAAAAAAAAAAAATTCCTCTATATTACCTCACATCCAGTTCTTAGCCAAATTTCCCTGATTCCTTTACATGTCTAAGTCAGTGTCCACTTCAGGAGTACGCACTTTGTCAGGATGTTATGTCCCTCAACACTCTTTAAGTAATATTTTCTATGATACCAACTTGCTGAATAAATATTAACATGTCCTATATAATGTCCAACATTCTGAAATTAATAGATTACTTTCTGGTGATCTTCCTATATGCCTATTGTGTTCTGGATGTTAGAGATAAAGTCTTCATTCAATTGGAGATCAACAGTTTCAGCAAGAATTTATCAGAGCTAATGTTTAAAGTTTTGTATTGCATCGTATCAGGAAACATATAATGTTTGGGTCCTTCCGTTAGGTACTTACTGGTTAGGGTAATGACAGACTAATCTTTTTTTATGTAAAGTTGCATTTTTCCTATTGTAATCAAAAAATAATCTGTGGGGTGTCATGATGCCACTTTGGCACTCTAGGAATGCCCTATTCTCTTTCATTCTTCTATCACTGTTAGCATATTTATTAGCTCGACGTTATTCTGTAAACTAGTACATTTGCTCATTAGCTGGGGGTATTTATTTCCTGTGAAGTGTAATTATTATAGCAAATTTACATTGATTATAATTTATTATGTGTATTCAACTCATCTGTTATATGTTTCTATTTTATTGATTTCTATGACTTTTGGTTCCTCTTTTATGTTGATTTTTGTTTTTTAATCTTAACTCCCCCATGTATATTTTTAATGTATATAGTCTATTCTATTGTTTCAATAATTGGTTGGCCTTTAATTTTACCAATCATCTTTAACTCAAGAAAGTCTAAAGTTCAAGTACCTTAGACCATTTAACAGCATCACCTTATCTCTCAAATTACCTGCTATGATTGTCTGATGTTTTTATCTGCCTTCTGCTGTTGTAAAATCCTATAGATTAGTAACCATTGTCATTATTATTTTTTGTAGCAATGATAGGATTAGATCACAGACTTATATTTCTTCACTCAATATTTCCTCTTCAATCTCACATCTTTTTCTGAAATCATTTTATTTCTGTCTTAAGAATAACATTCAAAAATTTATTAAATCAGTTATTGCTGGTAAGCTCTTAATTTAAATTTTGTTTTTGCATTAAACTGTCTTTTTTCAATTCTCTATTTTGAAAACAAGTTTTGCTGGATACACAATTCTTTTTTTTTTTTTTTTTTTTTTTTTTTTTGAGACAGAGTTTTGCTCTTGTTGCCCAGGCTGGAGTGCATTGGCAAGGAATCTGGTCACTGCAACTTCTTGCCTCCGGGGTTCAAGCAATTCTCCTACCTCAGCCTCCCAGGAAGCTGAGACTACAGGTGCCTGCCACCATGCCCAGCTAATTTTTGCTTTTTAGTACAGATGGGGTTTTACCATATTGGCCTGGCTGGCTTCTAACTCTTGACCTCAGGTGACCCACCTGTCTTGGCCTCCCAAAGTGTTGGGATTACAGATGTGAGCCACCATGCCAAGCCTAGACACACAATTCTAAGTAGACAATTGTTTTCTTATAATGAAACTATCATTCCAGTGGCTTCTAGCTACTCTTGAAAAGTCAACTACAATTTATTGCAGTTAATTTGAAATTCATCTATATTTTCTCTCTGCTTGCTAAAATCTTCTCTTTGCATTGATATTCTATACTTTCACAGAAATGTATTTCATATGGATTTTATTTGACTTTCTTCAATATCTATGGAAGCTTTTTAATAAATTCCAGATAATTATCTCTTTGTTTTCCTAAAAAGACAGGATCTGTGTCACTCAGATTGGAGTGTAGTGGCAAGATCATGGCTTACTCCAGGCTTAAACTCCTGGTCTCGAGCGATCCTCCCACCTCAGTCTCCCCCAAGTTTGTATGTTGTTTTCTGTTCACATTTGCCTCTCCTCATTTTCTCTGTTTTCTTTTGGTGCCATGATTAGATACACAAAAAAATAAAATATTAGAAAAACATTGTATTTTTCCATCTAGTGATTCTTTGGACTACTTTCTGGGTCACTCTGCTCTATCTTCCAGATAACTTAAGTTGCATCTCATTTGCTCTTTAATCCATTAATTGCTGCCCCACTCAATCTTCATTTTGGGGTGAAGGTTTAATATTATTTGGTTTTAGTAGTATTTGCTTACTCTAAATAATGTTGATTTTCCCTTAGGTACTTGGTGACTTTGTTTAATCAATAAGAATTCTGGGATCCTATCTTAAAGATGTTTCACTCCATAATTTAGTAATATTTTTTTTTCCACCAGGGACCAGGATATATCATTAATAAAGTAGTCTTTCTTTGGCCTCTCTCAGGATCCACGGCTAACTCTTGGAGTTTTTATTTAAGAGCAGGCTGTGGAGTGGTACCACATAGGCCCTGCCCTTAGGAGAAACTGAGCTTTACAGGAACTCACAGCTTGTAGTTTGTCTATGATTTTCTCTCTCTTATTTTAGGCGAAGTATGAGGAGACACTTTTGTATTACCCTTACCATTTATAAGCAGATCAGCAACAGAATGCACACTGTTATATTAATTTTATGTAAAGACTAGTTATTTGTGCATAAAATAATTTGTTAAAATATCTAATTTACTTAACTGCCAGTGGCCAAAACTAAATTAACATTTTGATTTAAGAATTATTCAAATATTGTAATCTCAAAATAAAGTACTTTGATGCTAATTATTTCTACCATTATCTAAAATTCTGGAAATTATCTTATCCTATTATGATTTATATGTTTCCTGGAATTTTACTCTCTTTTTGAAGACACTATCTTTTCCCCTAAGGAATTATAAATGAGACTATCCTTGGGCAATTTAACAGTTATAAAAAAAATTTTTTTTACTATGCATAGTAAAGCCTAATAATCTTTAAACAGCTAAACCTATATTGACTCCTCAAAAGTTTGCATTTAATTACTTCTTTTACATTAACAGTTTTATCTATGCCAATAAGCACTGCTTTTCCAAAAAAAAAAAGGCAATGAGCTCTTACTATGGAATATCTTGAGGACACAAACAGTTTCTGTCTTTCTCATTGTTTCACTTTTTAAATTAAGATGTAGTCAAATTTTTTTTTCCGGTTACAGAAGGCAATTGAGATATTTTTTGGACCTTTAGTTATTTTTAGTTCCACCAAATGAGTAAAGTATCAGTCTTTTGGCTTTAAAAGAATTAGAGGCCTGTGGAAAGAAAATGTGTCCTTACTATCAGTTGAATTAATTACAAAGAATAAAAAAAGAGAATCAACGTCAGAGTTTGGGCTCTGTTATATTAATAGTCTGGAAACACATTTTAAACAACACTAATTTTCCTCTTAGTTTTTACACAATGAGATTTTTTTGAGGCTAAAATCTGCTGGCTTTCACATTTATTTGACTGCTCCTTGACTGAACTAGCTGAAATTTTAAGCATGTATCTTGTGAAAGGGAAACAAGTCATGCACATTTGAGCAGATTTATTTAAAAAAGCGTATTTTCACCTCTTCCTAAAGCAATATTCCAAGCTCAGTAACTGACATTCAACAGATGACTAATGAAGGTCTTACTGTAGAAATTAGCCTCTTCTCTACCTCCTGGATTCAGTTACCCTACTGAGACTCTCTCAATCTGCCCTTTCCCCTCAGCTGGCTCCCTGGAGAAAGCTGGAAACAGGTGCTAGGAATCTTTTCATTAATTCAGATCAACAATGTCAGTTAATTAAATGGGAGTTCTTTCACCCGTCCTCTAAAGGCAAAGATGGCTAAGAGTCCAAAATGATTAAAATAAAATACAGTTTTCTTTCCACCTCTCAAGCCAATGTCCTTCTTTCTAATGATATTCCTTACATTTTCTTATTTTTAACTCTTTAAACATAAATAACTATGACCAAATGTATTTGGGGCAGTGGGAAGCTGAGATATTTTATATCTATACATAGATGATACATATAGAATCTATATTCTTATATGCAGAATTTCATGAAAACAGTGATTTCTAATATAAATTTCACATATCATTTCTTCCACAGGATGTGGATCTTTGGAGGTAAAAGATATTGCGAAGTAAAATAATGTCAGAAATCCTGGGGTTATTAATATTTCACTGTTGCAGACCTTTACAAAGCCTATAATATGCCACATAAGGTATATTGCAGTATATCATAGGACATGGATATGTTGCATGGCGTTCCACCTTATATGATATGCATACAACAATAATATTACTTATTTAAACAGACTCTGCTTTTTTAAATTTTTGAGCATTTTTCAGCAACAGACTTTATAAGAAAATTCTGAAGTATCCTTTTTCAGAAGGTTTTTATGCAACATTTTTGCCCAATACATATTGTTAACTCTATTTCTTTCTTTTTAATTTTTTTTCTCTTGACTATTCTTCTGTGAATGCCACGTTAAAAGGTTGGAGAGGTTTCCATTTCCACATTTCCCTTGGTGCTAAGACAAACTCTTTTCTGATATGTGTGCTTGTCAAGGCTGAACTGTCTACTTTATTTTCCAATCTATTTTTCAAGTTTATATCAATTTGACATCAAAGCAAAAAATAATAAAAGGGAAAATTTCCCCTAGCATTTAATCGAATACTATGAAATTCCTTTGAAGAGTGACCTGGGGCTTATGTGCAAAATAGAAATAGGCATCCCTCCCTCCAAACACTACTTCCATCTGTTAAAATGCAGTGATATGCTGAAACATGAAACCTCACTGCTGTCTTCTGGAAAAGTATCCTGTGAAGTGAATCGTGCAAAGTGAATGGTGCCCCTAGGGTTGTGCAGTGCACAACCTGCACATGCTATGGAACAAAATTAAAAGCACATCAAAGTGTGCACAGTATTCTATCAAAGGTTTTACTCAGGCCCACAGTGTCCTCTGTTGTGAGAAAGTACAGCACAAACACAAAAATCAAAAGTCTGATTGTCCAAATTTGTCATTTTTAGATTTTATTATATATTTACCCTTAACCAGTCCCTTTGCTTTGAGCCCCATTTTACTATGTCATTTAGAATACAAAGCTTTTATTCATTGGTTAGTGCTGACTGGTTTTTTTTTTTTTCCCCACAAACTGTCATTCCTTGGAGTCCAGTAAAAGGGAGCTTACTGTTTTCCTTGGTGACCTCTTTTGGTTTGGGGAATGAGGCTCATGATAATCACATTCCAATGGCCAATTTACCTGTAAAAAATTATACTTTATAACACTTTTTAAAAAAGATATACCTATGTGATTTTGGCCTATCATAGTATTAAAAACATATTTTGCAGTGCACTCAATGTGATCAGTTGGAATTCATCTGATCAAATCCACACAGGCTTAGAAAGTTCTTACTATTGTACCTTTACATCACGTGCTGCTGACCTAGACTAAATTACAGGTACAAAGCGTTTTCAGAGTTACATAGTATAGCTATTTTTTGAGGGGTGGATGGAAAGAATTCCCATGGTAATTTCCATTGTGTGTTTTAACTTGAGCTGTCGTACACCTAAAATGTTACCATTTGCTTCTCTGAGTTACTTCATCTCTATGCCCAGCTTTCCATTATAATATTGGTAAGATTCTAATATGATTGTTTGGTTTTATGTCTTTCTTTCTCCACTCTCCACTGATCTGAACTTTTAAAGTAAGCCCTTTTATTTTGTTTTGTGCCTTCATAGTGCCTCACATAAATGCACATTAGATGGGTCACTGAGGGCACAGCAGTCCATAGGTGAGCTCTCATCTTTGAGAGTAGAGTTCTAGATACTTTTAAAGAATTCAGAGAAAACATCCCTACTGTCAACTGACCTATCTTTTTCTGTACTTTTAAGTCCTTTTTATGGTGCTTTAAGTTTGTTATCTATAAAATATTTATATGTTATCTTCATGAGACCTCTGAAGTGAAATTAATTAAAAGTTATTAATATAGCTCTGAAAAACAGAAACACTATACAATAATGCATTTTGTTTCATCAAGTTCGCTTCATAGAAACCACTGATGAAATTCTTTGGGAAATTTATGTTTTCTATCTGCTGAATAATTTAGAATACTTTCTGATTGTGTTAAGCCAGAGGATTTTGTTCAGTTCGCAATAATTCAGAAGGTAAATAATCGATAGCATTCACCCAGATGTACTATTGTCAACTGATCTCAAAGTATTGAAAATCAAGTTTTCAAGTTGCACTATAAATCAGTTTACTTAAAACGGATGATTAAAAATAACAAAATCCTTCATCTTCTCCTTATCATTTATATAAAACCTCTTTGATGATTTACATTTAAAACAGATAATGATTTCTGTCCTGCTCCTTTGCCCTATAAATGATTTTTCCTTCAGTCAAGTGTGATGGGCAGTAGGTCAGCCCAAGGATGGGATAAATTAATGAAAATAACTTACTTTGAAGGAAGCAGCATAGAGTATTTTCAAAGCACCCATAGTTTTCTGTAGTCTATTTTGATAGCCAATTAATGAAACTGTAAAACCCAAACTCATGTCAAGCTTAGTTTTTTTTAAATATATGTTTTGAAGCAAGTCCACATCATTTAAAATTTTATGCTGTCTTTAGGTCCAGTAAAATTTTTTGTTTGTTCTTATGTCATTTTGGGGGGAAGTATTTGTAGGACCGATTAAAATCATCATCATTTCCTAACATTCCAGAAAAAAAAATGATACAGGAATGTGGAGACTAAGGAAAATTAGTTCCTGAAATTTCTTTTAAGACATGGCACATGATTCATGCTAAGATTTGATTTGTTGATTTTGTACAAGCCAAAGCCAAGTGCTCTGCCCTGAGGTATCATGATCAAGCAACTCAGGTACAGCTAACACGCTGGTAGCTGTTTTGCTGTTGAAAAGTATATGCTCTGTTTGAAGGAAAAAAGTGACTGAAATTAAACACACCTTTGAGAAGTGTGTACAGGAAGTTCATAGCACTGCCATATGAAGAAAAAAATGTTAGCTAGGTAACACTAAGTGGATTGACTAGGAAAATGATGTAATAAATAGACCACAGTCCTTCACAACGAACTCATATGTCTGTCTGTTCTCATTCTAAAACTGTATTTTTTAACTTTTAAGTTTAGGGTACACATGAAGGTTTTTTATATAAGTAAACACATATCATAAGAGTTAGTGTTACCAATTATTTCATCATTCAGGTATTAAGCCCAGTACAAAATAGTTATCTTTTGTGTTCCTTTCCTTCCTTGCACCCTCCTCTCTCAAGTATATCCCAGCATCTGTTATTTCGTTCTTCATGTTCATCAGTTCTTATCATTTAGCTCCCAGAAGTTGGAAAATGCAGTATTTTTCTTTTCCTGTGTTAGTTTGCTAAGAATAATAGCCTCCAGCTCCACCCATATTGCTGCAAAAGACATAATCTCATTTTTTATGGCCTCATAGGTTTCTATAGTGTATATGTACCACATCTTAATCTTATCTGTCATTGATAGACATTTAGGTTGATCCCATGCCTTTGCTATTGTGAATAGTGCTGTAATGAACATTTGCATGTGTGTGTCCTTATGGTAGAAAGATTTATAATACTCTGGGGATATACCAGTAATGGGATTGTGAGCCAAATGATAGTTCCACTTTTAGCTCTTTTAGCTCTTTGAGGAAGTGTCATACTGTTTTCCACAATGGTTGAATTATTATTATTTTTTTTTTTTTTTTTTTGAGATGGAGTCTTGCTCTGTTGCCTAGGCTGGGATGCAGTGGTGCGATCTCGGCTCACTGCAACCTCTGCCTCCCAGATTCAAGTGATCCTCCTGCCTCAGCCACCTGAGTAGCTGAGTTTACAGGTACATGCCACCATGCTGGCTAATTTTTGTATTTTTAGTAGAGACAGGATTTCACCATGTTGGTCAGTCTGGTCTTGAACGCCTGACCTCATGAACCCACCTTGGCCTCCCAAAGTGTTAAGATTACAGGCATGTTACAGTGTGACCAACAGTGTATAAGTGATCTTTTTTCTCCACAGCCCGACAGGCATCTGTTACTTTTTGACTTTTTAGTAATAGTCCTCCTGACTGGAGTGAAATACATGTTGCGGTTTGATTTGCATTTTTTAGGGATCAGTGATGTTGCAATTTTTTTTTCATATGCTTCTTGGCTGCTTGTATGTCTTCTCTTGAGAAGTGTCTGTTCAAAAAGACATAGTGGTAAGCTGCATAAAAAAACAAGACCCAGTGTATGCTGTCTTCAAGAGACCCATCTCACATGTAATGATAATCATAAGCTGGAAAAAAAAAAGAATTGCAGAAAAGCTACCAAGAAAATGATGAACAAAAAAAAAAAGCAGGGGTTAAAACAACAAATATTGACTGGGCAGGGTGGCTCATGCCTGTAATCCCAGCACTTTGAGAGGCTGAGGTGGGTGGATCACCTAAGATCAGGAGTTCAAGGCCAGCCTGATTAATGTAGTGAAACCCCATCTCTACTGAAAATACAAAATGAGCCAGGCATTGTGTTATGCACCTGTAGTCCTAGCTACTTGGGAGGCTGAGACTGCAGAATTCCCTGAACCCAGAAGGCGGAGGTTGCAGTGAGCTGAGATCACACCACTGCACTCCAGCCTGGGTGACAAAGTAAGACTCCAACTCAAAAAATAAAAATAAAAAAAATAAATAAATAAAAACACAGATCAATAAAGACAAAGAAGGGCATTACATAACAGTAAACGGTTTAATTCCATAAGAAGAGCTAACTATCCTAAATATATATACATCCAACACATGAGCACCCAGATTTTTAAAGCAAGTTCTTAGAGAGCTACAAAGAGATGGAGACTTTCACACAATGATAGTGGGAGAATTTAACACTCCACTGAGTATTAGACAGATCATCAAGGCAGAAAATTCACAAAGATATTTATGACCTAAAGTCAACATTGACCCAAATGGATCTTATAGACCTTTATAGAACTCTCCACCAAAAAAAACAACAAAATAGAAATTCTTCTAATCACCACATGGCACATACTCTAAAAAACCCACAAAATTGGACATAAAACAAACAATCCTCAACAAATGTAAAAGGATAAAAACCATACCAAACATACTCTTGGACTACAGCACAATGCATATAATTATACGGAAATTAAGCAACATGCTCCTGAATTACTTTTGGGTAAATAATGAAATTAAAGTAGAAATCAAGAAGTTATTGAAAACCAATGAAAACAAAGAGAAAACATAACAGAATCTCTGGGAAACAGCTAAGGCCGTGTTCAGATGGAAATTCATAGCACTAAATGCCTACATTAAAAATTTAGGAAGATCTCAAATTAACAACCTGACTTCACAACTGAAAGCATTAGAGATGCAAAAGCAAATCAGTGCTAAAGCTAACAGAAGATGATAAATAACACTAACCAGAGTTGAACTGAAAAAAATTGAGACACAAAAAACTATTTGAAACATTAACAAATCCAGGATTTCCTTTTATGAAAAAAATAATAAGATAGGCCACTAGCTAGACTAATAAGCAAGAAAAGATAGCAGGTCAAAATAAACACAGGTAGAAATAATAAAGGGAATGTAGCACTGACCCCACAGAAATAAAAACAACCATCAGAAATTACTATGAACGCCTCTGTGAACAGCAACTGGAAAACCTACAGGGGATGAATAAATTCCCAGAAACATACAGCCTCCAAAGACTGAGTGAGGAGGAAATTGTTTCCCTCAACAGACCAATAACAAGTCTGGGATTGAATCATGAATAAATAGACTACCAAGCAAAAAAAATCCCAGGACTTGATGGATTCATAGCCAAATACTACCAAATGTTCAAAGGTACCATTTCCACTGAAACTATTCCAAAAAGTTGAGAGGGATGAACTCCTCCCCAACTCATTCAATAAGGTAAGTATCATCTTGATACCAAAACCTGTCAGAGATTGGACAAAGAAAAAAGAAAACTTCTGGCCAGTATCCTTGATGACCATCAATGCAAAAATCCTCAACAAAATTCATGAAAACCAAATCCAGCAGCACATCAAAATGCTAATCCATCATGATCAAGTAGGCTTCATTCATGGAGCCAAGGTTGCTTCAACATGTGCAAATCAATATATGCAATTCATCACATAAACAGAATGAAAAAGAAAAAAATACATGAGTATCTGAATAGATGCAGAAAAGGCTTTTGATAAAATTCAACACCTTTTCATGTTTAAAACTCTTAATAAACTGGTATTAAAGAAACATATCTCAAAATAATAAGAGCCATCTATGACAGACCCACAGCAAACATCATACTGAATAGGCAAAAGCTGGAAGCATTCCCCTTGAAAACCAGCACAAGACAAGGATGCCCTCTCATAGTCCCATTCAACATTGTATGGAAAGTCCTAGCCAGAGCAATCAGGCAAGAGAAAGAAATAAAGAGCATTCAAATAGGAAGAGAGGGAGCCAAACTATATGTTTGTAGAGGACATGACTCTATATCTAGAAAACCCCATAGTCTCAGCCTAAAGCTTCTGCAGCTGATAAATTAAGCAAAGTTTCAGGATATAAAATCATTGTACAAAAATCACTAGCATTCCTATACAACAACAGTAAAACTGAGAGGCAAATCAGAAACGCAATTTCATTCACAATTGCCACAAAAATAATTAAATACTCAGGAATACAGCTAACCAGGAAGGTGAACAATTTCTGCATTGTGAATTACAAAATACCACTCAAGGAAATCAAAATACCACTCAAGGAAATCAAAATACCACTCAAGAGAAGACACACACACAAAAACACATTCCATGCACATGGATAGAAAGAATCAATATCATTAACGTGGCTATACTGCCCAAAGCAATTTTCAAACTTAATGTTATTCCTATCAAGCTACCAATGACATTTTTCACAGTACTAGAAAAAAAAAATTTTTAATTCATATGGAACCAAAAAGAGCCTGAATAGCCAGTGCAACCCTAAGCAAAAAGAACAAAGTTGAAGGCAACTCGTTACCCAACTTTGAACTAGACTAAAGGGCTACAGTAACCAAGCAAGGTAGTGATACAAAAACAGGCACGTAGACCAATGGAATAAAATAGAGATCTGTATATAAGGCCACACATCTGTGATCATCTGATCTTTGACAAAGCTGATAAAAACAATCAATGGGAAAAAGAGTTCCTATTCAATAAATGGTACTGGGATAAACTGGCTAGCCATATGCAGAAGATTGAAGATCGATCCCTTCCTTATTCCACACACAAAATCCAACTCGGGATAGATTAAAGACATATGTAAAGCACAAAACTACAAAAAACCCTGGAATACGATCTAGGCACTGCTACTCTGGACACAGTAACAAGCAAAGATTTCATGACAAAAACACCAAAATCTCTTTCTCCTTCCCACCCTCCCTCCCTCTCTCTCTTTGTCTCTCTCCCCCTCTGTCTCTGTCTCTCAATATCTCTGTTGTATCCCCCAGTACTGGAAATAGTACTGACATAAACTAAATGCACTGAATAAAGGTTTTATAAAAGTCAGCGTTTTTAAGAAAATAAATGTTGATTCATGCTTATCATTTGACTATATATAATTAATGTTTATTTTCCTATTTAAAATGTGCACTATGCAACAAAAATACATATAAAAATACATTAATTTTTTTATATGCCCGCTATTTTCCTCAACATTATACATTTGCCATAAAAACTCTTTTAGAATAAATAATCCTACCATTAAAATTGCCTTTATCTCTTTCATGTCATCAGTGTTTTTCTCTTTACTGGTACATCCTTATCAGCATGCAAACATCACAATTTAATGCAAATATCCAATCTTAAAACAGACATACAAACAAAATCTTTAGTCCCATTTCTCTCTCTGTTCTTCTATTTCTCTCTTTTGTTTTTACACACACAAAAAAATTCTCGAAATATTTGACTATGAATTTTGTTTGCCTTATCTTTTCTTCCATCTTCTCTTGAACCCAACCTGATCACTTACCATATGCAGAAGGAGCTCTTACAAAGAAGGAGATGAACTTCACATTGCCCGATCGTGATGTCCAGTCCAGCCCTCATTTAACTTAGCCCATTATCAGCAGTTGGAAGAGGTTCTCTCTCCCTCCTTTTTGAAACATATTTTTCTCTTATTTTCTGAAGTTACTCTCAGATTTTCCACTTATCCATTCAGTTACCATTCTGAGTCTCTTTCCCAATTCCTTCATAACTTGTTGACTGCTAAATATTGAAATATCACAAAAGACTCTATTATTTTTGTCATTGTCAACTCACTGTAGATGATCTCAACAAGTCTTACAGCTTAGAAGACTCTCTCTGTAGTTAGTCTTCTAGCTACATTTATATGTCTAGCCAGACAATTCTGCTACAGTTCACATTCATAAACTCACTTGCCTACCTGACATCACTGCCTGCATGTGGTTTTGTATTATACTATAGATATTTGGCTAAACTGGGGTTACACCTCCCAGAATTCCATTACCTGTATGATTCTGAGTTTCAGTGGGACTCAAGAGAAATTTTTGGGAGATTTGTGAGGTCTGTGTGTGGTGCCAACACAGACCTTATAAATATAAGGGCTGCCACCCCTTTTCAGATAGCCCTACCTCATCTCGTTTGTCTGCAGAAGAAAGCAGGGTCACTGAATCTAGCTCCCCTATTTCCATCCTGTCGCTATGGCTTTTGGATTTTCTTTGTGTCCTGGGCCAGACAGGGGTACAGTTCCACAGGGAAGAGTGTGTGTGACCTTCTCCTGCTGGTGATCAAGGCTGAAGGTACTGAGAGACTAACTTTGATTCTCGTGTGTTCTTTTGAGTTCCAGTGTGTCCTCGCTTCCTCCTGCTTCAATTCCACATTTCCTTCCCAACTGCTAGCACTGAAGACCAACAGAAACTTTAGGCCCACCACCAGAGGCAAAGGCAAAGTCTTGAACAGATTCTTTATCATAAGCTTCTGCATCCAATAGGTCAATTATTGTGTTAAGTTCCTATTATAAGCTCCTGATTCTACATCATTCATAGTGGTTCTACTTTCTTGCTTGAGTCTTAATAGATATCCTCTGCTTTACTTTTTCCTTATAAGAGCTAGAACTACTTGACATGGTAAGGAGTAATGCTTAAATATTTATTTACTGACAACCTCCAGTAGAAAGTAAGTTCTTTAAGGACAGGAAGTGTTTTCTGTTTTGTTCAGAGCCATATCCACAGCACATATAATAGTGCCTGACTCACAGTAAGTACTCAATACATATTTATTTTATGAATAAGTAATGACATATTTTGCAAGAGACATTTTTGGTTAATCATAATGTCGATATATAAAGAGGAACAATCAGGGAAAAATAAATATCCTTGAAATATGGCTTAGAAATATTAGCATTAAGAAAATAAGCCAGTGAGGTACTTGTAAGGAAGAAAGGGATTTTTTTTCTCTCTACTAACAGGTTAAATAATAAAAAGTCCAATTCTATACATTACCAGGTACTTGTCAGATAATTTTCTGAATGTGCTCATAGTTTTCTCAACTGCGAAAGACTAATCAACAGTGGTTCACAGTCAGTGACTGAATTGCTAGAAAGAAAACAGCCTGTCAATTATGCAGTTATGTTCCACTTCAAAATGCTGTATAGTTGCAAACAGACATTTGGCAAAAGAGTTGAACAAAAAACAAGTCAATGACATTCTACGCATACAGTTTTGTTTTGTTTTTTTTCTTTTCTGTAGTATGATGGGTTCTGCCTGAAATTTGTTTTGTGGGATAAATCCTCCTCTCAGAAAAGGCAATAGTGTTATTAATTACACAAAGGGAGAGGCAACTGAGGTGAGATCCTGCTAAGCTGAAGTTGTTAAATGAATATGAGCTCTCAAACAGAAAACTTCCCCAGTGGTTAAGCTGTCACCATTTTAGTGCATCTAAGGAAATGCACTCCAAGATTTATGTTAGTGTTGGCAAAGAAATGAACTAATTTTAATTCTCTCAACTCCTAAATTTGACAGCAATCCAGAAACTTTGCAACTAAACTTATCTAAGTTTGCTGTACAGCCAATAATTACATTAAGAGTGTCACATGGGAAGACAGCAGTCTACCTGGTATAAGTGCGAAAAGTGAAATTTAGAAAAAAAAACCTTACTTTTACTTTTAAAAATGTTCAAGTCTTTCGAAAGTTCTGATTCCTAGAAGGTCATAAAAGGACTCACAGAAGATTTGTGTTTTTTTTTTTTTTTTTTTTTTGGTTGCGCAACTAGCTACAAAACAAGATTACTTCCTTCTACGTCTGCTAAAATAAATGTTAATAAAATACTGTATTTCCCATCTGCCAGTCAGAATCAAAGATCCATGAGAGATGATGTTTATTTGTACATGTGCACCTTTCCCACCATAGAAATCACATTAAATGCAACACTCAATATAGTTATAGCTGCTTTGTGAAGTTGGTTTTCTCACATCTTCTTTCTCAATCATAATATGGAAAATATTGCCTGCCCTAAAATGAAAATTCTTTTTCTCGGCAGTTAATTTGAAGTGAATTTTTCTTCTGCAGATGACTAAATATTTAAGTTCTTTGTCACAGTGATAATAAAGGTATGAATAATTGCTGATTTTGGAAATGTTAAGAGACTAAAATAATCTCAATTTTTAGTTGGGCACAGTGGCTCATGCCTATGATCCCAGCACTTTGGGAGGCTGAGGCAGGCAGATCACAAGGTCAGGAGTTTGAGACCAGTCTGGCCAATATGCTAAAAATACAAAAATTAGCTGGGCATGGTGGCACGTGCCTGTAATCCCAACTACTTGGGAGGTTGAGGTGTGAGAATCACTTGAACCCAGGAAGCGGAGGTTGCGGTGAGCCGAGATGGAGCCAGTGCTCCAGCCTGGTGACAGAGCAAGACTCTATCCCAGGGAAAAAAAAAAAAAAAACCAAAACTTCAATTTTCTTACAGGGGATTACTTCAAAGAAGAGGATTCATGCTAGGAACAAGGAAAAGATCCAACTGAGTCTCTACTGAAAAGATGGATATGATTCAAGTAGATTTCCAGTAAGGGAGAAAAGATTAGTGCTCTGCAGTTTGGTGTTGGAAAAAAGCCCCAATTCACACAACACTAGTTTAAGTCATTTTAGTTAGCTAGGTTTTACAAGTATGTTTTAAATTATAATTGTAAAGAAAAAATAGTTTTTGAAACATTTGATGATGTTAACTTGTGACCCAGTATGCTCCTACTGTTTGAAACCAAACCAAACCGAAACAAAACACAAGCACACAAACAAAGTCTATCTCTGCTTTTATTGCTGCTGTCTTTTGGATTATGCCAGAAATTGATTTTTGCCAATAGAGGGCAATAATCAAACTAGGATAGACTGCGTCTATCATTTTTGCAACTTCTAATGAGGTAAAAGGACACATAGAATCCTCATCTGCTTTTATAGATATTGCTGTGTAATTGCAGTGTAATTATGGCACACAACAGCTTCAGAAAATTATCTTTCAAGAAAACAGCTGGTTCTCTTTAACAAACCGAGATGAAATCTAGTCAATTAAAAAAAAGTCCAGAGAAAATATTCCCACAATATATGCGATATAATAAATGACAAAGAAATGAAATAACATAAAAAATGTAAATGGATAAATCAGAGCCACTGATAAGAAAAACAAGACAAGGTACAAACATAAGAAAATTTGACAGGTAGGGGATACTTCTGACACATTACAATCTAAATGGACTTCTTAAAAAGATTTTCAAATACGTTTTTCCATTTTTTTGTTTTCATTTATTTGTGTAATTATGTAAATGCCTGGATATAAGCTTCATATATGAAATACATGCACAAACATGCAAAGATATTTAAAGTATAAGCTTGTTTAAATCAGTGCTCAGGAAGAATGTTTAAAATAACTCAAGTTGGACACTTACTCTAAATTTATAATTGTATTCAGCTTTGTGATATGTCAATAACCTAATACATGAGTGTCTCATTCTATAAAAACTCTACAGACAAAAATTTGAAGGTTCTGAAGTCATTAACAGAATAATCAATTATAGATAATCCATTTTGACAAATGGTTATTTCAGTGTTGCTTTAAAAGTTAAGCCCTTTAGAATGACATAGAGGTGACTGGATTTATGAAAAAATGAAATTCCCCAGATCAGAATCATAAATACTAACATTTAAATTTTCTCATCATCTACCTGATTGATATTTTCAGGTAGTCAGTTATATTTAAACTCTAGGTATGAAGAAGAAGAATTAGTGTTTTCTTGACTTACTGAATGGCATCTCATGGCAGTACCATGTCATTGAAAACAAGTATCTCTTATGACCCTTATATTCAGAAATTATTTTAATTAACAAACATTAACTGAAGGCATATTTTTTAACCTCCGGGGAATTGGTCCCTGAGTGTTTAAAAATGAAACAAATAAATACAATATATAAAATTATAAATACAAACATGTACACTTATGTATACATGTACCTGTATACTTATGCATATGGCATGTACCTGTATTAAAATAGAGATATATAGAGAAAATCAAATAATAATTGTATTCTAAGTTTTGTTTTGTTTTTAATTGCACAGACTAAGTTGAGAACCTGCCAGTAATACTCAGTGGTTCTCAAGTGTGGATCCTGGACCATTAACATCATTACCCCTGGGAACTTATTAGTTCCCAGTCTGTCTCCATCCCCCACACCTGAATCAGAATTTCTGACAACAGCTATCCGTGTTTAAACCAGCCTCCACGTGATTCTGATGCACGTTCAAGTCTAACAACCACTTCTTTTAGTAAATATGTTATTTCTATAAGTATTATAATTTGGACAGTATGAATTTCCGATTTCATCCTGGCTTCAGGCTTGTTTTCAGGGAAGTTCTGAATTTGGGTATAGTTAAAATGCTTTTATCATAGATTGGTCCTTTATCGCTGTTGACCATATCTTTCCAAAACTGGGTTTGTAATCAAATATTTGCAGAAACGTTCTTACATCAGTTATGGAATCTAGGCCTCTTAATAATAATCTGGCATTCAGAAAATTAGAAGACTTGAGACCAAAAAGGTTAAAAAAATTACCAAATAAAAAAAAAATTACCAAATATCAAAAGGCAGTTTGATAATAAACTTGAGTTTCAAATTCAAATCTTCTAACAACTTCTAGTTGGAATATTAATCATAGTAGATTGGAAGCTATGGGTTTTAACTAATTTTCTATATCAGTGATGAGATAGCTGTCAAATAACTCATAATAGATATTTTTATATTAGACACATTTTCAAACTTGCTGAGTATGTCACAGAATACACTTTTCAGGCTAAGAACTTCCACTTTTCCCTGTTGTCTGCATGTCAGAACAGTTTCTCCCAAAGTCAAGGTGTCTTTTTTTCACATTTGAGATACCCAATAGCTGTAGCAGAGGCACACCCTCATACATGTTTTCCAACACTACGAAGCAACGGATGCTTAATTATCAACTGTGAATCTTCTTTCTTACCTGTTTGCTTGGTTATTTCTTCTGAGAGCTATTGTTGTTCACCAAGAGGTGGTGGTGTCCTCAGCTGCTAGCTAGGAGAATGTCAAATTTAATTCCACTTATTAACTTTTCTCAGTTACTAGTATATCCTTTTGAGACAATTATAATTGTGTGATTTCCCGCTGCGTAACTAACTGCATCCCTACTTGTTGAATTCAAGGGTTAGTCTTACCTGTTTTTTTATATTTACTTACTTATTTTTGTCCTCAGAGCCTGTTACAAGATAGGTGCCTAACATTAGTATCAAATAAATAAAATAATTGAATGAGAAATAGATACTCAGTTTTGCAGAATTAACTCCATAATGAAAAGATGCTTTTAGCATAAAATTTACACATGCTTCGTGATAATAAAAGAAAGATATATCTGTGCATACTATAATGTGTTTATAACAAAATTATCTCAATGCCTGTGACTGCATCCACAGTGCTAAATGTTTATTTGCTATTATCAGTGGAAACTGTGCTCCTGTGGACCACATATGCTTTACAGGAAATAAAGGGTCATGATAAAATTAACAGTTAGTGTTGTTTAGCTCCTAAATTTCAGTCACTCAGTTGCCGGCTGCTGACTGCTAGTTGTTCTGTCTATGTATGAACTATTTCTCCAGCATAGCATGTGACGCAAATTGTTCTTCTCTTTTGCCTGACTTCCAGTATACAAGATCCTGCATGTTCACAGTATGGCTTTAAAAGCCACAAATTTAGATCACTGAAAGCACAAAGGAATATTGCCTATTTTCCCTACACATTCAGCTCAAAGCAGCTTTATCTCAGTCTGTTCATTGTCTTAATAAATTTGCATCAAACCTCATTCAGCAATATACCTTTTGTATTCCATCAGCAGCATTGTTGCCGGTGTGGTATTCTTAGTCTTGACCACCGCTCCTCAAACTTTTCTATTAACACATCCCTGCAACCAGAGGCAAGTAACAACTACATGTAGACTTTGCTTTTTCTTAAAATCTATGCAAAGCTTATTCTATTCCATAACAGAGAAATGCTTTCATATGAAAATGCAGTTTTAACATTTGCAGTTGCTTTATGTCAAGTGGCAGCTGTTTCCTCCAAAAACGTAAGCTACCTGTTTCCTGTACGTTTTTAATAACTAGGAGACACACACTACCACAATGTTGTGAGTACTCGGGCCCAATTTCAGGAGGTAAGACTGGCTTAAATTTTAGTCAAAGAGTTGATTTTTTTTTTTTTTTGGTTGTGGTTTATTGGAGAGTTCTATATTAAAAGTCAGCTATCAATGGAAGCTTAAGTGTGGGATGATCTGAATAGTAAACATCTTGCAGTATTGAATATTGTCCCCCACTCCCACTAATTCTGAATCTTTATCCTTGCAAATAGCAATTTACTGTTAATTAAGAGGCTTATTATCTTGTGAGAAACCTTCAGAATACCTATGCTGCCAATTCTCAATATATGTTCAGATTTGTTTGAATTTCAAAGTAAATTTGACTTAGATTCTTAAAGATTCATCAAATACCAGAACACATCTCAAGGCTGTGATTTTCCAACCAATGATACATCTGGACTTTGGCTATGAGTGTAATCTGCCGTGAATTTGAACAGTCATTATACTTGTTGAATTTAACTCTGCTGTCTGATCATGAGGCAGTAAATATCAGAACCATCTTGTTAGTTTTATCTTAAATTTTTAATAAAACATAATTACTATTTATATCTGCAGAACTATCTTTTCAATGCATGCATGATTAATTACATCTTAAAGGGTAAATGTGCGTTTAATTACATGAAATCTGTTAATACTTGAGTAATTTGATTAACACAAAATGAGAATACATTCAAACAGATGACTATAAGAAATTATATAAAACATATAAACAGTAAATTATTAAACTACAAATTTATAAAATTATCAGAAAAATTGTGAATAATTCAATTGTCAAGACTTTATTAGCATTACACAGGCAAAAGAATGTGGTTATGTATTATGACTTGTTGCATAATACTGGAAAGAGTTTATGAGAGATTTCTGAGAAACAGGTAGGCATTGCTATAACCTTACTTATCCTTTCTGAGAATGCAAGTTAACTGAAATATCAGGTGGATAAATATTTAATTCTTGTCTAGAAGACAAGATAAATTAACTAGAATAATAGCCATATGAAAATGCACTTGGAATGATACACAGCAGTGGTTAATACCACATGAGGGAATATAGGCAAATGGTTTAATTGAACCAAAAAAATAAAATTGCATCAAAGTTCACAGTTCTAGAATGTCTAAACCAAAGTCAACTTTTATTGATATTTAAAGCAGTGAAACCACTTTCATCGATCAATTTTGTGCGGTAGATGATGCACTATGAGAGACACATCCATAATGTGCTGTACAAAGCATTCTAAGTAGTGTTGGCAATATATTAAAAATAATGTTGATGTTCAAAACAAGTTTTGACTGATAGTTAAATTTTGAAACAGATGACTTTAGTTCCTGAACTTATTACACGGTGGATTTAACATTAAAAGCAGAAGTTGCATTTCTAAAAATTGATCTAATTTTTAGATAAAAAGTTCCTTTTGATGTAGACTATTGAAAGTAAAATTTGCTAATACTATGTAGACTGACATTTGAGTTTCTTCTGTGTACAGAAGACTAAATTATTTGAGAATTTATACAAGAAATATTCAACATAGCTTTATTGAATTAAACTTAAGAAAAGTTTTGAAAAGTATATACATACACATATGTATACACGTACACATTATAAACAATGTAAATAAACACTAAAAATGTTGTAACTGTTCTTCTTCATGTTTCTAAAAATTAATAGTAGCACTAAGTTTTACCAGTTTTTGATTGGAAAAATGCGTCATAACCAGATTCCTTTCGTTTTATACAAACTTTTATATTGTTCCAAATTACTATAGTTTTGATTAAATATAGAATCATAAATTTTCTTTCTCACCATCAAACTGTCATACATTCAAAGACATTAAACTATATTCATGCCAAATGGGAAATTTAGGAATCTCAACCAAGTGAATGATGAAAAGACACTAAAAAGTTAGAAAACTCTTTTCACTGTGGTTAGCATTATTATTAATAATTTGAAGGTAATCATGTTGAGTTTGGGAATATAGAATAAAGATGAAAATTAACATAGTTATGTGTGGCTTGTCTTCTTTTTCCTTCTCTTACCTCCTCCTGCTATTTTTAAGGAGAATTTTTGTTAGTTTGATTTCTTACATTGACTAACGCCATATAGGATGACATAAGTAGCACGGACTGTGCTGGATTATAAGAAGAGTTTTCCAGAAAATGACAGAAGAAATAAAGATGAGGGAAAAACAAGTCTGGGGAAGGAGATACTTACTAAAGGGTTTTGATGGTTAAGTACTGTGTGCTTAGCTGAATGCCATACAGTGTAGGACTTTAGGAAAACTGGGGGAAATCATTGTTTAGAAACTTTTGCTGAGTTTGGCTCTACATACACATTTTCTGACTTGTTCCTTTGTCAGCCTGTCCTCCAGTCTCTACCACCTCTCCTTCTTTCTTTTCTCTACTAATCTTTCTGCTCTTACACATTCTTTCCTTGCACTTGTATTTTATACAATTCACATGTCAACTAAAGTCCCACTGCTGTGTGAGAATAACTTTTGCGGAAGAAAAAAAAAACCATAGTTTAAGGGAAATCAGAATGTGAAAATGGGAAGATGGAGCCTGTCAGAGCACAAAGGGCCATTGGTCTTTATAAAGGCAAGGGGTTTATCAAATGTCTTGTTTCCTCAGTCTTCAACTCTGCCAAGATCTTCACTGGTGAAGCCTGTCATCTTGAGTAATGTTTGCTTTAATTTAGGGCTACGGCAATTTCTTAGCGTTCCGAAGCACAGGTAGCATGCTTGAATTCTGAACTTTGTTCCTCTGAAAACAGTGAATTAATCTAATGGTTGGTATTTCAGTCATTGAAGTGGGCCAATGGGAGAAAACTGGACTTTTTCTTTTGCTTTAGATCTGATTTTTAAGCGTTTTCCTCTCTTTCTAACCATGCGTATTCACATTCACTGGGGCTGTTGTACCTATGTGTTTCAAGCACTGCACGGTGTGTTTTACATAATTATTACATTTAATCCTTAGCATGTAAAATTGCATGTAATACCAACCTGTTGTATCTTCCACTCTGGTTCTTTATCTGACCAGAGATTATGTATAGCACGCATTTCTACCTACATTTGCATTCTCATTTTTTCCCCCTGCAAGTATCTCAGGTTTGATCAGTGCTTTATAAAGTCAGTGATTTGTCTCCTCTTTCAAAATGGCATAGTCATGTGCTCTACTAAAAGCTCTTCTGTGGTAATTGATTTATCACTCTTATCATTTAATTCAATGCATAGAGCTGAAATTTTGGTTTAATAGCTAAGTGCACTCAAGAGGATTTCCCACATTAATGCAGGGCTATGGCAATTTCTTACAGTTCCGAACTTCTAAAATTGACAATACAATGTAGTCATTACAGGGTATGAGTTTTCGGATGGAAATATGTTAATGAAGGTTAATATATGGAGTTAGCTGTATTATACTTTGTAAATATATACAAATGAAATAACAGAAATGAAACAAAAGAGAAACAACCTAGTTCTGAAGGCAGTGAAGACGTTTTTTGGCCTTAGGCCAAAAAAAGTGGTATGTGAGGAAAATCAAGCGTCAAAAAAAATGCTACGAAGAGTCAACAGGCATTTGGGCATGGGGTAGACAAAGTACAATATTCTTCTGTAAGTATTTAAGAAAATAGACAATTTCTTTCATCTCTCTATTCTTTGAACTGCATTTAGCCATAACACTAGGCAAATACAATTCATCCAGTATAATATTTAAGCCAAACTGGTTTGTGGGTTTTGCGTAGTTTTTTTTTTCTTCTCTGTCTCCTTTTTTTGATGTGGGTTGGGATCTGCTATTATGAAACATGCAAAAAAGCTTATGTTTTCAAAAGTTGAATATTTTTTGCCATTTATGAGGAGCCAGGAAAAATTATGTCCTAATTTGATAGAACCACTATTTAGGTTGTATGTTAAATGTAATAATTCATAAAAGGAAACAGTTTTCTGGGCTATATGTTTGGCAACATAATCTAAAGAGACTTTGGGGGGAACCATATTATAGTATGAAGATCTCTCTTACTGGTTTGAAAAGCAAGGTAAAAATAAAGAAATTTATTATTTTACTTTCCTGATTCTGTTGTAGTATTTGTTAATTGTGAAACTGTTCTCTTCATTATAAGCATCAGAGTCACAGGGGGAAATACGTGCTTTGGGTGACCTATAAGATGAAAAAACATAGCTTTGAAGTTTTACTCATAATATTTTATGTATATTTGTTGAAGATCAAACTACTTAGCTTTTCATATAGTTATATAAATCATTTCTCAAAGAGGAATGTTCACCGATGGGGTTCAGGACATGCAACCCCAAAATATGGTACTTTAGCAAACTGAGTATTTTAAGCTGAAGGAAGTCGAGAAAACTGCAGAAGCAGGGAAGTCTCTCTGACGTTTTTTTCCATCCTTCTCTCCTTTTTATTTATTTTTTCTTAGATACAGAGCCTTACTGTCACCCAGGCTGCAGTGCCATAGCACCATCATGCCTCACCGGGCTCAAGCCATCCTCCCACCTCAGCCTCCCAAATAACTGAGGTATAGCCACATGCCGTCACACCCAGCTAGTTTTTTTTGGTAGAGCTGAATTTTCACTACCTTGTTCTGGCTGGTCTCAACTTCTGACCTCAAGCGATTCTCCCACCTCAGCCTCTCAAAGTGCTAGGATTAGAGGCATGAGCCACCACTCTCCGTCAACTGGTTTTCTTTCCTGAGGCAGGCAGTAAAAATTGACTGACCTTTTTTCTGAAGTAGTTCATCTCAGAGAGATCCTTTCTATACTCCAAGGAAAAGAATACCCTTAGATCTGAAGACACTGGGACATGGAGAAGAGAATCTCAAGAAACAAGACTTCCTAAGTGCCCCTTAATTTTGTTACCATTAGATCATACCATTGTCCTCCAATTACGTTGTACAAATACCTATAAAAAATACAGTTTTCCATTTATTTGGTGTTTTCATTTCAAACATCTCCCTTGTTATGTAAAACTTAGTCTTTTCTCCTGTTAATCTGTCTTTTGTTATAGGCATCTTAGCTACAAAAATTGTGATGGGTGAGAAAATAATCCTTTTCAACTCTTTTATCACAAACAAAAATAATTCTCTCAATAATAATTCTCTTTCTTATTTTACACAATTTCTTTAAAGATTAACCCTACTTATTGCAACATGTACAGTTTCTAAATTTATAAAATCAATATATTTCTCCAAATATGCTAGCCAAGCAAAATCAACAGCTATTTAAAAAATATTCCTAAATACTCGACGATACTATAATAATGACCTTAATATGCTTGAAATTTAAATAAAAAGAATAAAATTATAATTGCATTGCTGTGTCACTAAAAGAGTTGAACGGTTATGACATATTAAAGAGGATATAATACATTCCTTGTTTTTAAAAATATATTTGATTATAAGATGTGACAATCTAGTAACAGCTGTTTATAGAATAAATTACAATGAGTGAATTGATAACTTATTGGTATTTTAGAATTTCATAACTACTAAAATGTAGACATGTATACATTATATTCATATATGTATATATACACACACATGTGCAAGCACACACACACATATAGAATTATTTCAAAGAATCCCTTATGTGTTATAGATTCTTGCCATCATGAAGAAGAAGGAGAAAAATAGCTTAGTGTGACAGTTCTCCAGGTGTAGCTTTTGCAGTTTCAGATGTAAAATACAAAGGCAGCCACATCTGCATAGAACTGTTCTGCACATTTGCTGTTTCAAAGAAACACTATAATTAACACTATGGTTAACATGACTTATGCATGTTTAAATATAAAGAAAAACAATATATTTAAAGTAAGGAAAAAGTAAAAAATATTCTGTCCTTACTGGCAGGTTTCTTTCTCTATTAGTGTGGCCTTCTATGAAGGTTCGTGTAACTCACAGAAGACTGTTTGCTTCTGCGTGAACTCAATAGAGTCCTTGTTTTTTCACTTGATGTGCTTTTGATGTTTAGGTTTGTTCTGTAACTATCAGTGTCTCCCCTGGCCTAGCTACTGTTTTACGTCTTTTCCAGAAATCTGTAGTCTTTACATGTCTTACCTCTGTTTCTGATGCCTGAGGAATTTGCCTGATGCAAATGCTTTGTCTTAGTGGAAGAAGCTATACAAAATCAGCAAGTCCATTGTTGAATGGCTCCACAAAAGTTAGTGAACAATTCTAGCAAGATGTTCTTTCCTTCCAGAAGCAGTTTTTCTGCTTGCTGTGGCTGTTATCATATCTTTCATGACAAATAAATTAAAAATATTCTTAGCACTTTGGGAGGCCGAGGTGGGCAGATCACTTGAGGTTAGGAGTCTGAGACCAGCCTGGCCAACATGCTAAGACCTCATCTGTACTAAAAATACAAAATTCAGCTGGGCATGGCTGAGGCAGGAGAATTATTTGAGCCTGGGAGGCGGAGGTTGCCGTGAGCCAAGATTGCTCCACTATACTCCAGCCTGGGCAACAGAGCAAGACACTGTCAAAAAAAGGAAAAATTCCTGTGTGATTCACAGGCTACTTATACTTTCTACTATTTTTCTTTGAGGCCTGAAGGTTTGTTTTCAGAATCTAGTCTCTGAACAGAAGTTTTGATAGTCATTTTCTTCAAAAACGTTTGTACAAGTTGAACCTAGACAAATCAATAAAGACAACCCTAACTGCAAAATAAACACAGTCAAACGCACTAAAAAAATTAAGCCATCACTAAAAACAATAATTATAGTTTCTTCAAAAAGTTAGAAATGGCATGTCAATGAAACATTTCTTATTATATGGATAGTCCAACAGGGTTTTTGTGAAATAATAATAATCCGGCTTCTCAATCTTTAAATATTCTTGAAAATGTCTGTAAACTGAGCAAGAAACAAAACAATCAGATATCTGTCTGCAAAAATAAGTGACAGTGTGCCCATATCTACCTAGGCTAATGACTTATATTATTTATACCATTTTCCAGTTTCCGTGTCGTACATATCTGTACTATGGGTAGTTTCAAGTTACCAAATACTCATAATTGGAAGGAGCTATGTACATCCAGGTCTTAGGAGGTAATAGTAGCTAGTGTCGGGACATCGCAGATCTAAGTGATTGTTTTTATATTTCCCATAGTGTGTAAGATAATATGAAAATCTCGGTGCAAAAAAGTTGAACTTAAGACTAAGAGCTTTTTTTTTTTTAAAGGGTTTCTATTTGTTTTGGAAAAAAGAAAGAAAAAGAAAGAAGAAAGAGAGAAAGAAAAAAAGAATGAAAGACAGAAAGAAAGAGGAAGAGAAAGAGAGAGAGAGAACGGGAGTCTTGCTTTATTGCCCAGGCTAGAATGCAGTCTAAAAATGGGTATTAAAAACTTCTTTTATGCCAATAATTGTGTTTAACAATGGAGACAGGAAGGAATAAGGTAGGAAAATAACAAACAAGCAGCCAACCAATATTTCATTTAAACCTGTGAAATGCTATGCAATTACTGAGGAGTGATTTACTTCCAATTATGTAGTCACTTTTAGAGTAGGTGGGATGTGGTACTGAGAAGAATGTATGTTTTGTGGATTTGGGGTGGAGAGTTCTGTAAATGTTTATTAAGTTTACTTGTTCCAGGTCTGAGTTCAAATCCTGGTTATCCTTGTTAATTTTCTGTCTCGTTGATCTGTCTAATATTGACAATGTGATGCATTTGGTTGGTAAACCTTCCTCCATCCCTTTGTTTTGAGTCTTTTTGTATTCTTGCATGTGAGGAGGGTCTAGATGCAGTATACCGATGGGTTTTGGGTTTTTATCCAATTTGCCTGTCTCTGTCTTTTGATTGGGGCATTTAGGTGATTTAAATTTAGGATTAATATTAATATATGTGAATTTAATACTGCTATTTAATGCTAGCTGTCTGTTTTGCCCTTTAGTTGATGTAGATTCTTCATTATGTTGATGCTCTTTACGTTTTGGTATATTTTTGGAAAGGCAGATACTGGTTGTTCCTTTCTATGTGTAGTGCTTCTTTCAGAAGCTCTTGTAAAGCAGGCCTGGTGGTGATGAAATCTCTGAGTACTTGCTTGTTCACAAAAGATTTTATTTTTCCTTCACTTATGAAGCTTAGTTTGGCTGGATATGAAATTCTGGGTTGAAAGTTCTTTTCTTTAAGGATGTTGAATGTTGGCCCCCACTCTCTTCTGGCGTGTAGGGTTTCTGCTGAGAGATCTGCTGTGAGTCTGATAGGCTTCCCATTTTGGGTAACCTGACCTTTCTCTCTGGCTGCCCTTAGCATTTTCTCCTTCATTACAACCCTGGTGAATCTGACGATTATGTGCCTTGGGGTTGCTCTTCTTGAGGAATATCTTGTGGTGTTCGCTGTATTACCTGGAGTTGAATACTGTCCTGCCTTGCTAGGTTGGGAAAGTTTTCCTGAATAATATCCTGAAGAATATTTTCCAGCTTGGATTCATTCTCTCTGTCACATTTAGGTACACCTATCAAACGTAGATTAGGTCTTTTCACATAGTCCCATATTTCTTGGAGACTTTGCTCATACCTTTATACCCTTTTTTCTCTAATCTTGTCTTCTCGTTTTATTTCATTGAGTTGGTCTTCGACCTCTAATATCCTTTCTTCTGCTTGATCAATTTGCCTGTTAAAACTTGTACATACTTCGTGAAGTTCTTGTATGGTGTTTTTTAGCTCCGTTAATTCACTTATATTCCTCTCTAAATTGTCTGTTCTCATTAGCATTTTGTCAAACCTTTTTTCAAGGTTCTTAGTTTCTTTGACTAAGAACTTTTAGTAACATAAGTTAAAGGTTTCCCACTTGCTCAGTTAAAATCTTAACACAAGATGCCCTTTATTTTCATAGCACTTTTTAAAGCCTGAAATTATCAATTTTATTTATTGATGTTTGTCTGCCTCCTCATAACTGAAGAACTCCTTAAAATTGGGTCCCATATGTTTTGTAGAATGTGTGTCTAGTAACTACAGATACATATAGCATGTAATGGGCCCTATATTAACAATGTTAAATAAATAAGTCAACCTTTAAAGTATTATACATTTGGTTCTAAGTTAAATTAGTGTTTCACTGTTATAAGTAATTAGTAATTTTATTTTATTTAAAAATCTTGGTAATATGGATTTTAGGTGGCTGTTTTTAATCTTTACTCCTACTTTTTATGCAGATATCTCCTTTGTAAAAAAAAAAAACTTTATAAAAAGGAGTTTTTAAAACTCCTTTTATAGGCTACAAATGCCAATTTGTAAGCATACTCTGGTGCCCCTCTAAATAATAATATTTTATATTTTGACAGTAATTAAAGTCCTACAGAAATCAAACTGAACCGTGTAGCTTTACAACACAGAAATAGGAGGAGAAAAAAAATTGAAAATCATTTATACTGCTACTTTAACAAAGTTAATTGGGGCTCATTTAAAAATTCCTGAACATTTCAATTTTAATTCCAAGCTGTGATATTTATTTCATTCATTTTAAATACTAGTTTAGCATGCTCTATGTGCTAGCAATTAATGTGTAGGTACCACAGTGAAAAACTCAGAATACTAATCTTAGAGGAAAAATATTTTAAGAAAGATATGGAATATAAACAGGAAAATGAACAACTAAATAAGAATAATATGGACCCTGTGCAAAATATATAGGAGAAAAGAAGAATTCTATATGATTTATATTGGCCGATCAGAGAAGTTTTCTTTATAGAGTGACATTTCAGAAGACACCTGAAAAATATAAAGAAGTAGAAAAGCAAGTGGAACAGCAGGTATGAGTGCCGTTGGTCAGAAGAAGTTGGGTTTTCTTAGAGAACAATATGAATTCCATGTTACCTGGAGGACTATAAGGTTAGGAAACAGTGATGGAAGTTGAGGCAAAAAGAGTAGGTTGGGTGATTTCATTTTGGCTCCTGTGGGTCTTGTTAAGGAGCTTGGATTTTATTGTCAATGTAATGGAGAAGTACTGGAAACTGACAAAGCAAGGAGTGATGAAATCTGAAGTCTAATTTTAAAGATTTGGCTGGCTGCTGTATGGAGAGTAAGTTCTAGAGATATATGTAGAACCTGGAAGCTCTTACAGATGAGGGATGATAGATATGTCAGAAATCTTCTGAAAGTAGAGATGTTAGGACTTGGTAATATATTATTATGGGATATGAAGGAAAAAGCAGTTAAGAATGGCTTCTAAATTTGGCCTGAGCAGCTAGAAGAATAGTGCTGTTCACCAAATTAGGAAGACTAGTGTTAAGAGTAAATTATGCCCACTAGGTGTTTACTGTATGGGTCTGCAGCTCAAGGTGGAACGTGGGGCTAAAGATATGTTCTTGGAGTCAATGATGATGACATTCAATGGTATTTATAACCTCAAAGCTAGGTGAGATCACTAGTAACTATATACAGTTAGAGAAGAGAAAAAAACCCAAGAAATGAGCACAGGAGCAGTCCAAACTTTAGTGACCCAAACTAGTAAGAAGATCTAGCAAAGATAATGTTTCCTGGTGCGGTTCATGGGTGAGAGGATGTTTCTCCAGGTTCTTGTTCTATCACTCTCTCAAGAATGGGAGAGGAGATCTCCACACAGTGTGCTCTTAAAGTAAAATACTGGACTCAAAAAGCTTTTGCAGAGAAATGATTTATTTAGGTAGAGAAAGAGAAAAAGGAGAAGAAGAGAGAATGAAACAGCTAACTCTCACACTGAGCAAGAGAAAGAAAAGCTGCTCTCACACTGAGTGAGAAGGGTTCCCAGCAGGGGGAAAACCAGAGAAGGAAAGCTCCTCTCACGCTGAGTAAGAGAATCCAGAAAGTTGGAAATCAGGAGAGAAAAGCAGCTTCCACACTGAGCAGAAGGGAATTGAGAGAGAGAGAGAGATGGAGTTAGGAGAGGAAAAGCAGCTTCCATGTGTGTAGAACGGGATCCCAAAGGGGGAAAATCCACCCGGATGAGGGTGACAGGGACTTTTAACCTGAGAGGAATTCCCTCCCTCTCCAAGTCCCTTGAGCAATGAAAAAAGTTCCTTAGAACTTCCGCAGGAGTGAATGACTTTTGACCCTTTCCGGTGCCTGGGAAAGTTAAAACAGAGATATTAAATCTCCCGATGGAGAGAGATGGGAGGGGGGCATGGCGCTGGGAAGTCCCTTCCCTTAAGACTACACCCCCTTGTGGACCTGAAAAGAGAACAAGTTCCCTCAATAAGAAGTTGCAACCTGGGAGATAACCAGAGTATTACATAAAATCCAAGCCAAAACACAATACACAATACAACATACCAACACAAACATGTTTCAAGAAGTAGTGAATTGAACTGCATCTGTTAAGTCATGTAAGAAGAAACACGTATTGAATTCTCAATTATATTGGAAGAATGGTATATAACTCAACTTACATTGGAGGAAAGGTATGTAATTGAGTATAATTCAATTAGAGTTGTGGGGAAGAAAATCTAATTCACTGAACTTAAGAGAAAGGGAAGGAAAATAGTCACACAGTGTATAAAATTCTCTTAATGATTTTGCTAAAAAGGAGGAGATAAATGCGCAAGAGCTGGAGAGAATTTAGACAAATAGGTTCAGCAAAGTTTTGTGGTTTTTGTCTTTTAGTAATGAGATATATTGCAGTGTATTTGTGTTTTGATGAAATGATCTAGTAGGACAGAAAGAAGTTAAAAAAGTGATAAGGAAAATGAGAAAATAAGAAATTTAATTTAGTACACAAGTGGCCAGAGATAGAAGCAGAAAGAATTTAACATTATAGCAAGAGGAATAGAAAGTTGAACTGGAGTTGGAAAAGATAAGGTATGTCTCTTCTGGTTGCTGCTATTTTATAATTGAAATAAAAAGTGAAGTTATTAGCTGACAATGGGAAAATTGAAAGGGTTGATGCAGAAGATTAAAGAGAAAACTACGAAAACATGAACTCAAGCATTTAAGAATAAACAATGACGGAATTACTAAGGGCACTTAGGGACAGCATAGGATTTGCTGTCATGAATGAAAATGAGATGAGAAAGCATAGGGGTGTGTGTGTGTGTGTACTGCAAATTTAAATACTCATATGAAGTCAAGGATAATATTTAAACTCTATTGAGTGGAATCCTTTCTAAATAGTCATATTAAATAATTTGTGAACTATTTTTACTAATACTCCTCAATACAGACAAACTAAAGTTAAAGAGCTTATTAAATGTGGATTTGGATTTCCTAGGAATGTATGTTGGAGGGAAAGATTCACAAAGCATTTGAACATCAATCAAAGGGCATACTTTTAGTAACAAATCTATAATCTAAGCACGAGAAAGGAAGTGAGGAGATGAAGAAATAATAAATAGTGAAAAAATAAGTAAGCGGATGTCAATCAATTCTTAGAATGAGATTGTGGGAGTTTATTAGCAAATATGGCCATATAAATTATTTCCAGCTATGTAGGCACATTCATTTTTTTTTTTGAGACAGTTTTGCTCTTATAGTCCAGACTGGGGTGCATCTCAGCTTACTGCAACCTCCATCACCTGGTTTCAAATGATTTTCCCACCTCAGTCTCCCAAGTATCTGGGATTACAGACATGCACCACCATATCCATCTATTATTATTTTTTTTTTTTTTTAGTAGACATAGGGTTTCACCATGTTGGTCTGGCTGGTCTCGAACTCCTGACCTCAAGTGATCCACCCACCTGAGCCTCCCAAAGTGCTGTGATTATAGGTGTGAGCCATCATTGCTAGCCACATTCATTTCGATATGATTTTTTTAACCACACCCATGAAAAGCAGAATCTATTATTTCACCCCTGAATCTGGGCCATCCTTATGACTAGCCTTGGCCAACTGAATGCAGAGCAAGTGATGCTGTATAACTTTTGAGCCTAGGCCTCAAGGTATCTCACAGCTTCTTCATTTGCCTTCTTGAAACACTGCTACTACCATGTGTATGTATCTATATCAGCTAGGTCTGTCTTGCCAAAACATAAACTTATGAGCTCATAATTTGTTAATTGAAGCTATTACATCTTTATGATTTGTCATGTAGCAATAGACAATTGACACAGATACATTAGAGTATATGAACTAGAAAAATAAAATACAATGAGCTATGTGAATTACTGCTCCAATTCAGTCCTAGCCCCATCTAAATATCTGATTGCGCAAACATCGAATTACAATGCTTTCAATTTAACTTGAATTAAAAGAGAAGAAGGAAAAGAATATAGTTAATATATACAATACAAATATACAGATTAAACACTGAAAACTTTGTTACCTTATATTTGTAAATACTCCAGAGAACTCAGACAAAACCATTACACACAATGATTTTCACATTCATCAGTACAGATTAACATTCAGGGATAGGAGCTGCTCACTCCCCACAAACTCCTGAATCACTTGACAGTTCAGCACAATCCACTACAAGAAATGGTTTGTTTATTACTACCATGGATAAATAACAACCCATTTCCCCTTGGAAAGGAGCTCAACCCATTTTCAAGCCAAATCACATGAACAAACATATCCTAAAACTTCATATTTGAGTGCCTTTGTTGGGGCCACTCCTGATACCAATTTCCATATTAGGTCCTTTCAGCAAACAAAAATCATGCCAGTTTTTTTTTTAAAGAAACTCAATATAAATGTAAATATAAATATAAATAGTCATTAACTGGTTATTTGAAAGCCTAAAATGAGATCTCTAAAGCATCATTGTTGTAGCATTTATAAAGGGTACTTAACACCCATGGAGTTGAAAGGATAGAGAAATTATATTTAAGTTATTAAAGTTTATAGGAAAGGACTCAAAGAAGCCAAGACTAAAACCTCTGATAAAGAGGTCCTGCACAGCTAATGGTGGTGTATCCAGTCTTAGGAATTTGATAAGCCTTGAATCCTGATGTCTAAATATAGGGCACAAAGTTAGTTAGTGTTGGTCTTTCTAGGAGTGAAACAACAAAATGAAACTGATTAGGCAAGGGTTTGAAAAATGGCAAACCACAAGTAGCTGCTGTTTAAGAAGAAATTTTTCCTGCTTAGGTAAAGAAACACTGCTGCAGTGACTCAGAGTTACAAGCAGGTAAGGAGCTCACAGGATACCACAAAAACAGGAACAAGCAAGTCCCTCTTCTTCCTCCAGGCTTGTAGTCTTTCTCTAGAGCATCTTTTTGGAAGAGCAAATTACTGAGCCAGGTAGCAGGGCAGAAATGTGTTCTGCAGATTTCTAATTCCAGTATCACAAAACAGTGTCTAGAAGAAGGAGTATAGAGATGAAGACAATAACTTAATAAGCTGAATAGAACCCAGAGAATAAGAAAGAAAGAAATTAGACTAGGTAAGACAAATCTGAGAGTTTAGGTCCAACATTAGGGAGGGTTTAGTGGTACATCCCTTTCAGTTTAGCCTGAAACCCTCTACTGCAACACTGTCAGTGACAAAAGATCATTTCTAGCAGTCACTGCAGCCCAGCTTAGAATCATTTTGTTCTATAGAATGGAATGAAGTTGTCTTCAGATTTGCTACAGCCCAAAGTACTAATAAGGAAAAAACAGAAATTCTATCTGTAATCAGGTAATGTCATCATTGGCATTAAATTATTTCTACATCAATTTCTGAAGAAAATACTTTTCAGGATATGACTGAGGAATGGCAAGGGGAATATAAAAGATATGACTCAACAGTAAAAAGAAATCACATAGTTTTTTTAAATGGCATATATACTGTAAATGAAAACATGTAGGAGTACATGTTATCATTAGTTATCAGGCAGAAAGAAAACTGTAGTTGAATACCTCAATATGTCCACAGGAATTAATAAAAATAAAGATTGTAGACACCATCTGTTGGTGATGATGTGAAGTAACTAGAATTTTCATATAACATTTGTGAGAATGCGAAATGGTACAAACTCTTCTTAAAAGGCTGTGTAATTTCTTACAAACCAAAGCACATCATTCCAAGTTTCGGAATTTCCCCATGAAAAATGAAAACATGTCCACAGAAAAACTTGAGACAAATGTTCACAGCAATTGTGTTCATAATTTCCAAAACCTGAATTATATCAATGTGTCTATCAATAGGAGAGCAGATTAACTAATATAAAACTATTCAATTGAATACTACTCAGTAGTAAAAAGGAATACACTACTGATACATGGAAAAACATGGGTGAAACTCAGAAACTTTAAACCGAATGATATAAGCCTTCTGACACAAAATACACATACTATATGGTTCTATTTTTATATAGTTCCAAGAAAGCTACAACAATTGTATTACACATAAAAACAAAATATGCTTTTAGATTAAAAATGTGGTCACAGATTGATTTGGAAGGTTCATGAGGGTGCTCTTTAGGGAGATGATAGTGTTACATATCTTGATATGGGCTTGAGTTATGTGGGACTCTTTTTCAAATAAATCTCACAACAAACAGATCTATTTTATTATGTTAGGGTCTTATCCTAACATAATAAATATAAAATCTATAAATAAATATTGAACTATAGTTAATGTTATGAAAATCAAACATATAATGAAGTAGAATATTGATATTTTCAACTTCCTTTAAAATTGATAGTAAATAAGTTATGGACATAAGAGTAATGTATAAAATGATAGATATGTCATAATCAAATAAACATATTAAAATGTTCATAGTAAAATACAGGTAGAGTGTATATGCATACTCACCGTAACCATCTTTTAACATGCCCTGTGCTGAAAGCTTTATTTGTATTTATTTATTTACTTTTTGAGACAGGGTCTCACTTTGTTGCCCAGGCTGGAGTGCAGTGGCAAAATCTTGGCTCACTGCAACCTCTGCTTCCCCAGTTCAAGCAATTTTTTCCACCTCGGCCACCCAAGTAGCTGGAACTACAGGCAAGCGACACCATGTCAGCTAATTTTTGTATTTTTTTGTAGAGACAGAGTCAGCCAAGCTGGTCTCCAACACTTGACCTCAAGTGATCTGCCCACCTCAGCCTCCAAAATGCTGGCATTACAGGCATGAGCCACCACGCCAAGCACTAATAACTTTACATAACAAAAATTGTAGAAAAAAAGAATACTATGCCCAGCAGGAGACCAGTGAGCATGAACACTAACTAGCAGAACAAACAAATAATAAGCCCAGGCCAACAAGATTTTAAGATTGGAGTTAAAAACTGTAAAATTTATTCTTAAAATATCTAAAGAGATAAGCAAGGCTGATAATGTTATCAAAGAACTAGAAATTATTTTTTGAGAAGACTATACCATGTTTGAAAAAACCAAACATACTTTCAAGAAATAAAATTGAAATAAGAACTCAGAAGATGGATTCAATGGCAGATTTAACTTAGCTGAAGGGAAAGTTGGTACACTGCAAAATATATCAGAAGAAAACTCTGAATTTTATAGCAATAAAATGAATAAGAAATACAGAAAACAATCTAAGAAAAAAGTCAGATCTCAGGTGTGTATAATTGGTATCTCAAACTAAGAGGAGACATCCGAGCAAAAACAATTCTTAAAAAAAAAAAAAAAAAGGATAATAATTTTACAAAACTGTTGAAAGACGTCAAACCACGCCTCCAAGGAAACCTTCATGCCCCAAGGAGAGTAAATGCAAAGAAAACCAGACTTAGGCACATCTTACCACAACTACTGAAAATACAATGACAAAAGGAAATGTAAAAAATAATGAAAGGAAAACAAGGAAAATTGCCTTCATAAACGATTTAACTTCTCAACGACATAAGCAGAAAATTATCTTTAATGAAGTTTTAAAAAGCCAATAGAAAATATACACCCAGGGTTATTTCTAAAAGAAGAAATTACCCCCAAACTATAACTCAATGTAGAGAAAGGAATGTGGTGCGATGAGAATGTTAATTGTAATCATAAATATGAATAAATATTGGCTTTATTAAGCAATAATAGTAACATAATCAAAATAAGCCCAACATAATGTCAAAGAAAATAAATGGATTATAGTGTTCTAAGATCTCTTAGTGTCAGAAAAGAGGCAAATGTTCCAATTAACACGGTTAACAAGAGACATTTATATGTCAGTGACACATATTGTAATTCCAAGGTAAACACACAAAAGTCATCAAAAGTTCATAAGTAGCAAACAGAGAATATTTAGAATAATAAAATCATCAAATAAAATGAGGCTAGAAAGAATGGAAAAGAAATACACAGTGGAAACCCCAGAAATAGCACACTAAGATATATATTTAAACCAAATTTATCAGTATTTGTATTACATGAGTTAAAATACCTGACTAAAATGAAGCATTATCACACTGAAAAAAATGTATAAATTGTTTAGAAAGGAAACAGACAAAGTATTCATATACATAAAAGTTAGAAACTGCCTGGAAAAAACCATGCAAACAAGTAAGCAAAATAGGGCTTGTAGCTATACTAGTATTCAACAAAGTGACCCTTAAGCCAGAAACATTTCTGAAGATGAAAATTAATACTTTATAATAACAAATATCAGATGTAAACATCAGTTTATTCAGAATGTTAATTACTCTTAAAACACATAAAACAAGTTAAAAGGTACATGCTTGTTGGTCAGAGAATAGAAACAATGTATTGGTTTCTTAAAAATCTTTAAGAGTAGAAAAATACATATCAAAGAGATAGATAAATCTGTAATTATACCAGGAGATTTTTTTCACATTTCTCTCATTAACTGAAAGTCTAACTGACTGACACAGAAAACAGTCAGTAAGCCTGTAAAAAAATTGAACATCACTGAATATATGGACCATAAATCTATATAGAATACTCAGCTAACATCTAGGGCAAACACATATTTCCTAATGGACATGGAACATTTTCCAAATACTGGGCCATAAAAAAAATCTCAACAAATTTTCTATGATTTAAATTGTGTTCTTTGACATTAGAGGAATTAAGTTAGAAATCAGTAATAAAAAGAGAACTATAAATTAAATATTAAGCAACATACTTCTAAGTAATCTAAATCTAAAAAATATGTCCAGTATTATTATTATTGGAAAAATGCAAATTGTATTTGTAATGAGATACCACCACATCCCATCAGAATTGCTGAAGTTAAAGATTGACAATATTTAATTTGAAGAGGACTTGAAGTAACTGGAATTCTCATACATACTATTGAGAGTCTAAGGAGTGTAATGGTGGTCTGCTGTTTGGCAGTAGGCACTAAAACTCAAAATACATAGGCTTTTTACCCAATAATTTTAATTCTAGGTATAGAAGACTCCATAAGTGTACCAAAAATGATAGACAAGAATGTATACTATAGCATCGTTCAGAAGAGCAAAAATATTTAAAACACAAAATCATATTCCTACAATTACATAGCATACTATGTAACTACACTTACATAGACTACTATGCAAGGAAACTGAACAAATGATAATTATAACAAAATGTGGATGAATCTTACAAACATAAAGTTGAGCAAGATATTCCAGAAACAACAGAGTATACAATATCAAATCTCATTTATATTAATATAAAGTTCAAAAACAGTGAATACTTGAATATAGTTATAGAAATCAGGATAGTGATTACATTGTGAGTGAAGTGGGGGAATTAGGGTGGAAGGTAGGGACTTGGGAGACAGTATGGAGAGAGAAGATTTTTGGAGTACTAGATGTGTTCTGTTTTCTGATTTGAGTGATTGTTACATGGGCTTGTTCACCGTATGAAATTTTTCTATGTGACAGTCTTTATGCACCTAGGCTTATTTATGTCATGTCTAATTTAAATAGTTTTCTTTTTTTAAAAGTCAAGCTGAGGAGAAAATAGTGAAACATGAGAACAACAGTGGATATATATATCCTGCCAAAAAATTAAACCATGCGGTAAAGCTCTCTGCCCTCCAGCCAGCCCCTTACCTGTAATATGTAGTCCATCTAAAAGTAGCTGAACAACATTGACATACTCAAAAGCACTGAAATGACCAGTATACCTAGAAAGCCAGGGAATCAGGATAAAGAAGTGGCATAGTCTGGGACGTAATGACTTTGTGACTAATGGTAAGAGCAATGGATATCAAAAAGAGATGGTAGCATAGTTCTCCAAATTACCAGCTAGGAATTCTTCTATCAGCAGTGAATAGGTTGGACTTAGACCATAGTTTAGGGCAATAAAAACCAAACAAACAAGGCAGCAGTTGTTACCTTATATGTTTGTATTCTTCCTTATGTCATCATTACGTCCCTAATACATAAAATTTTGCCCATAATAATCTTTCAACAAATATTTGCTCATTTGAATTGTTTATTTAACAGAAATAACAGTTCTTACTAGAATTTGGCGGCCCTTGGTAGTTTATGTATTAATCTACTAGTTGATGTATTCCATCTTAGAAGAGGAAAGTCAAGATGTCCAAACAAAAGACTCTGCTGATTGACACACACCCCCACCTTGGAGGATCACTAAATTTAACAACAATCTACACACACACACACACACACACACACACACACACACACACACCCCTTCATAAAAACCACAACTCAGGTAAGCACTCTTATTACTTGGTTTTAACTTTATATCACTGAAAAATACATGGAAGAGGATAGGAAAGATGGTCTTGAATTGCTTACAGTACCCTTCTCCCATCCCCAGTCAATGGCTACATGGTGCTGACAGATAATCTTTGTGCTTGAGAAAGGGATGCTGGAGTAATTGTTAGATTCTGCACTGAACTCAGTGCTGTCCTATCACAAGTAAACCCAGGCTGAATTCATCTAATGCCTACCCACAGAGGGAGCATTTAGTCCAGAACTATCTAATATGTCTGGCAACAGACTTTTCGGTGGAAACCTTGTAAGTCAGGAGAGAGTGGCATGACATATTTAATGTTCTAAAGGAAAACGCCTTTACCAATGAATGGCATATCTCATGAAAATATCCTTCAAACATAAAGGAGAAATAAAGACTCACAGACAAACAAGAGCTGAATGATTTCATCAACAGTAGATCTGTCCTACAAGAAAAGCTAATGGGAGTACTTCAATCAGAAAGAAAAAAAAGAGGATAATGAATAATAAGAAATAATCTGTAGGTTCAAAACTCCCTGGTAATAGTATGTACACAGAAAAACACAGAATATTATACACTATAACTGTGGTAACTAAACTACTCTTATCTTAAATATAAAGACTAAATGATGAGCCAAAAAAAAAATAACGACAATTTTTCAAGACATGGAGGGTAAAATGAGATAATAGAAACTTTATAAAGTTAAAAAGCAGGGGGAAAAGTTCATTCATAAAGGTTTTGTTAGCTTTCTTTTTGTTTGTTTGCTTTTGCAAACAGTATTGTTATCAGCTAAAATAGTGAGTTATAACATAGTAGTTGAAAGCCTCATGATGACCTCAAATAAAAAATTATACACCAAATATACAAAGAACAAAAAATAAGAAATTAGATCATACCACCAGAGAAAATCACTTTCAATAAAAAGGAAGAAGAAAAGAAGAAAGATAACACTTCAAAATAACCAGTAAACAAATAAAAAAAAGAAGTCCTCAGTTATCAATAAGAACATTGAATGTAAATAAACTAAACTCTCCATATAGTGGCTGAATGATTACAAAATAATAAGACTTAATGATCTGTTGCCAACAACAATAACAACCAAAAAACTACTTCAATTATAAAGACACCTGTAGACTGAAAATACAGAGATAAAGATATTCCATGCCAAAGGAAATCAAGACAAAGCAGAATTATCTGTAGTTATATCAGAAAACATAGATTTCAAGACAAAAACCCAAAAATCATAAGAAGAGACAAAAGAAAAGTCATTATATAATGATAAAGGGGTCAATTTACAAGAGGATATAACAATTGTAAATATATATGCACCCAACACCGGAGCACCAAATATATGAAGGAAATATTATTAGAGCTAAGGATAGAGATAGATACCTACACAATAATAGCTGGAGATTTCAACACACCACTCTCAGAACTGGAAAGGTTTTCCAGACAGAATATCAAAAAAGAAACATCAATCTTAATCTGCACTGTAGACAAAATGGACCTACTAGATATTTACAGAACATTTTATCCAATAGCTGCATAATACTTTCTTTTCCTCTGCACATGGATTATTCCAAACAATAGATTATATGTTAAATCACAAAACTAATCTTACAACATTCAATAAAATTGAAATAATATCAAGCATCTTCTCTGACAAAAATGGAACAATACTATACGTCAATAACAAGAAGAATTTGGAAACTACATCTATACATGGAAATTAAACAATAAGCTCCAGAATGACCAATCAATAAGAAAATTAAGAAGGAAATTGAAAATTTTCTTGAAATAAATAATAAATGGAAACACAACATGCCAAAACCTATGGGATATAGCAAAAGCAGTACTAAGAAGAAAGCTTGTAACTGCAAGCATATATATATATATATATATATATATATATAAACTTCAAATAAACAATGCATTGTAAAGAACTAGAAAAACAAGAGCAAACCACATCCAAAAATAGAAGATAAGTAATCATAAAGATTATAACAGAAACAAATAATATTGAAATGAAGAAAGCAAAACAAAAGATGAATGAAACAGAAGATTGGTTTTTGAAATTATGAACAAAATTGAAAAAACTTTAGTCAGGCTAACTAAAAAAAAGAGTGAAGACCCAAATTAATAAAGTCAAAGATCAAAAAGAAGGTATTACAACTGATATTTCAGAAATCCAAGGATTATTAGAGGATACTATGAGCAACTATATGCCACTAAATTGGAAAACCTACAATAAATGGATAAATTCCTAGACATACATAACCCACTAACATTGAACCATGAAGAAATCCAAAACATGAACAACAAGGAACAAAATTGAAGCTCTAATAAAAAGTCTCCCAGCAAAGTGAAGCCTGGGCCTCAATGGCTTCACTGATAAATTCTACCAAACATTTAAAGAACAAATACCAATTGTACTCAAACTATTCTGAAGAATAGAGGAGGGAGTAGTTCCAACCTTGTTCTATGAGTCCAGTGTTATTTTGATACCAAATCCAGACGAAGACATATCACAAAAAGAAAACTACAGGCCAACAAATATAACTGTTGAATATCAGTACAAAATCCTCAGGAAAATACTAGCAAACCCAAATCAACAAAATGTTAAAAAGATTATTCATTGTGAACAAGTGGTATTTATTTCCAAGGATGCAAGAATAGTTCAACATATACAAATCAATGTGATAGAGCATACCAACAGAAAGAAGACCAAAATCCATATGATGATTGCAGCTGATGCAGAAAATTCAGTATTCCTTCATAACAACAACCACAACAACAAAAAACACTAAAAACCCTTGGTGTAAAGGAAACATACTTCAACATAAAAAAAGCCATACACAACAGACCCATAGCTAGTATCATACTGAATGAGAAAAAGCTGAAGCCTGTCCTCTAAGATCTGGAACATGACAAGGATGCCCACTTTTATCACCGTTATTCAGCATAGCACTGGAAGTCTTAGCTAGAGCAATCAGACATGAGAAAGAAATTGGGGGCATTGAACTGAAAAGGAAGAAATCAAATTATCCTTGTTTACAGATGATAGGATCTTGTATTTGGAAAAATCTAATGACTCCACCTAGAAACTGCTGAACCTGGTAAACAAATTGAGTAAAATTGCAGGATATAAAATCAGCATAAAAAAAATCAGTAGCATTTCTACATACCAAAAGCAAATAATGTGAAAAAGAAATCAAGAAAATAATCCCATTTATAATAGCTATAAATAAAATAAAATACATAGGAATTTAGGAATTAACCAAAGATGTGAAAGATCTCCACAGTAAAAATTATAAAACACTGATGCAAGAAATTGAAGAGGACACAAAAAAAGGAAAGATATTCCATGTTCATGGATTGGAAGAATTAATATTAGTAAAATATCTATACTGCCCGCAAAAATCTACAGATTCACTGTAATCCCTAGAAGATACTAATCACATTCTTCACAGAAATAAAACAATTATAAAATTTATATGGAGACCAAAAATAGCCAAGACTATCCTAAGCAAACAGAATAAAACTGGAGGAATCACAAACATGACTTCAAATTATACTACAGAGCTATAGTATTTTAAAATGCCTGGTAATGGCAGAAAAATAGACCTATCGATGAGAGGAAAAGAATAGAGAATGCAGAAATTAATTCATACATCTAAGGTGAACTCATTTTTTGACAAAAGTGCCAGGAATATACATTGGAGAAACAGTTTCTTCAACAAATGGTGCTAGGAAAACTGGATATTCATGTGCAGAAGAATGAAAATAGACCCTACATCTCACCATATGTAAAAATCAAATAATAATGGATTAGAGACTGATGTCTAAGGCTGAAAACTATGAAACTACTAAAATAAAACATTGGGGAAACTCTCCAGGACATTGGACTGGACATGTAGAGTATTCTTGAGTAATACTCTACAAGTACAGGCAACCAAAACCAGAATGGAAAAATGGGATCACATGAAATTAAAAAACTTCTCTATGGCAAAGGAAACAATCAGCAAAGTGAAGAGACAACCCATCGAGTGGAAGGATATATTTGCAAACCAGCTATGTGACAAAGGATTAATAGCCTATATAAGAAAAAAAAAATCCCATTCAAAAGTGGGCAAAGGATATGAACAGACACTTTTCAAAAGAAGACATATATGAGGCCAACACACATATGAAAAAATTCTCATCATCACTGGTCATTATGGAAATGCAAATCAAAACCACATTAAGATACCATCTCATGCCAATTAGAATGGCGATCATTAAAAAATCTGAAGACAACAGATGCTGTTACTGCCTGTCTTTTGGATAGACATGTTGCCCAGGCTGGTCTCGAACTCCTGACCTCAAGTGATCCACCCGCCACCTCTACCTCCCAAAGTGCTGGGATTACAAGCAAAATCAGTATATTAAAGAGATATCTGCACTCTCATATATATCATATATCGCAGCACTATTCAAAAATAGCCAAGTCAAACTACATGTCCATCAACAGAAGAATGGATTTAAAAAATGTGGTACTTATACCCAATGGAGTAATACTCAGCCATAGAAAGAATATCATGTAATTTGGAACAATATTGATGGAACTGGAGGTCACTATGTTAAGTAAGGCACAAAAGGACAAATTTTGCATGTTCTTGTTTTTTTGTGGGAGCTAAACATTAAAACAATTAAACTCATGGAGACAGAGAGTAGAAAGATGTTTGCCAGAGGCTGTGAGGCAGGTAGGGAACAAGATGGGGACCATTAATAAGTGAAAAATATAGAAAAAAATAGATATGACCTAGTATTTGCTAGCACAACAGGGTGACTATATTCAAAAACAATGCAATTGTACATTTAAAAACAACTAAAAGAGTATAACTGGATTGTTGATAACACAAAGGATAAATATTTGAGGTCAGGAATATCCCCATTTACCCTAATGTGATTATTAAACATGCCCGTATCAAAATAGCTCCTGTAATCCATAAATATATACACCTACGATGTACCCACAAAAATTAAATATTAAAAAAAAATCAGATAAACCAATCTCCTTCTTTGTAGCAAAGAGTCTTAAAAAGTATTTAACTGATTTGATAATGTGGTACATTTTGCATTCCATATATACATGCCTATGAAGAGACTGTAAGCATCCTTTTACCCGTAGAAAAACTAACAATGTTACTCTCTATACTTTTAGAGACAAATGATTTTCATTTAAAACCATCGGTTAAGTCTTTTGCAATCACCTAGCTTTACTGTAGTGGTTTCTTAGGCTGACATTTAAAAACTTTTCTACCATTATTGTCTTATCAGCAACAAAGCTGCTTTGAACCTCTGCTTTCTAGAATAGTCACAATTGTCTATTGTCTGTTCCCTCTCAATGCTGTTGTTTTCCCTGGCATTATCTGCTATTGCAAAAGCCTTCCCATTTGCTTCCTTTTTATCTACCAACGCCCACATGTGATTCCAGAATTTGTCTCCATCCTTGCAGTCCTAGGTCAAATTTTGACTGCTTTAAGAAGTTTCCTCATTTCTCCAGCCTCTACTCCTCCACACCTGATACAATCATAATGGATTCCTTACTTCCACACTTTCCTCTAGAAACTTAAGTGGCACATTATTGTTAAACATTTTTCATAGCATTCCTTTTACTAAATGTACCTTTGTATGTGGTTATCTGCCCTTCTAAATTGTGAGACCCTAAGTCCCTGTCTTAGTTAATTTTGTATTTCCTTCTGCATCAGACCACATTTTAGGTGTGCCATAAAATTTGGTCTAATTTCTTTGGCTTAGCTTGGTTGAACTTCTTATAGTTCCAAACACATATTTTGGATTACTCAGGAAAGTACAATGGCTTATATCTACATCTGCCATAAACATCTCCCATTCAGTTTTCTCCCCGTTTCTTCACTTAACGTTCACAGTTGGCCAGGAGCCCAACTACTGAGAGATCTTCTTTACCAACATATGGCTGAACTGAATGATTGCACTGGACTTGAGTGTGCTCATTTAAGTCTAATGAGGTCCATAGAGGTGACTGTATGACTCATAACATGAAGTCATTTTTCCAATTAGCATTCTGACAAATGCATTAGAAGGAGAGCCCTTTCAATAGATTTCCACAGCTGCTGAAGGGATCAGGTGTCAGAAGATTTTCAGCTTTGTTCTGCTGTTCTGGTCAAATAACTTATTTTTACTCAGACTTTGCCACTTGATGCAGCTGGCAATGATCATATTTCATCTGAATCTGAGCCCAGTTTAAAAATGGTCCTGTTACAGTGATAGAATGTAAGAAATTTCAGGAGGGATCAGCTGTAACTTTTGATTGAATCAATAGTCTTTTTTAAAAAAATGAGATTATTTCCAGATAGTCAAAAAGAGAAAATTTTCAAGAACCTCCCCATCCATGAAGATTAGCACTTGCTATATAACTTGTATTTGCAAGCATAATAAAAAGGGCTAGAGACACTGATATTATCCTAAAATAACACCTACTTCAACCTTGGCCTTCCGTCACCTTTGTATTCAAAGTCAATACGTAGCATCTTATTTGCATAGATTTTAAATCAACAGCCTTTCTCCAAGCCAGTTGCACTGATTTATAGGAATTCTCTTTTGAGTGAGGCACTGAGGTAATGGTTTCCATTCTACAATATTTAATATTGAAGTATGTATATTAGTATCTTGGAGAAAATTGGATTATGTACATTTAAAAATAAAGATAATCCTTAGATGGAAGTTTTCTAAACAATTAGAACATTCTAGATTATCTGCAGAAGTTTGGGTATCATTTCTCAAGAAATTAGAAATTGTCCCATTTGTTACAGGGCTATTAAAATGTATTTATTTTATCTTAAATGACAAATATAATTCCAAAATTAAAATGGAGTCCTTTTTAATGATAGGTATTTTTGGCTATGATATTATAGTTGGAAAATTAGACTTCACTCTGTATCAGAGATAATTTTGTAAGGCATTTAGTAGAGTGTCTGACAGTTAATATATACAATAAACAGAAACTAGTTATGTTATTGTTTCTATTAAAATAACAATTTTCTAAGTAATTCAAATATAAATTATGAAACAACATCATTTTCTTCCTTTCAGCTCATCAAAGCCAAGTTCTTTTATTTTCCAGAATGTTTTCAATAAGTTTGCTCTTTTACTATATTTTTTCTCATTCATGTAAGAAACTTAATATTTATGTTATTATTAGGCTTATTTTGAAGTATTTTGATGTTTCACTTAATTTTTTAAACTTAAATCTTCAGTTGACAAAACTGCATTTATTTATTATACACAATATGATGTTTGAAATATATACAGATTATGAAATGGCTAAATCAAGCTAATTAATATATACATTATTATTTAGCATTTATGTTACGAGAACACTTAAAATCTACTCCCTTAGCATTTTTAAAGAATACAGTATATTGCTATTAATTATAGTCACCATGGTTGTACAGTAGATCTCTTGAATATATTCTTCCTACCCGACTGAAATTTTGTATCTTTTGACCAGCATTTTTTCAAGCCCAGCTCTGCAACCCCTGCCCATCAGCCCCTGATAACCACCATTCTACAGTCTACATCTATGAATTCAACTTTTTTCAATTCTACATATAAGTCAGGCCATACAATATTTGTCTTTTTATGCCTGGCTTATTTCACTTAACAGTATCTGCCAGTTTCATCCATGCTGTGGCAAATGACAAGATTTCATTTTGTTTTAGGCTGAATAATATTGTATTGTGGATACACACCACATTTTCTTCATTCATCCGTCAGTGGACACTTATACGTTGATTCCGTATCTTAGCTATTGTTAATAATGCTATAATTAACATAAGAGTGCAGATATCTTTTAAAATATTGAATTCATTTCCTTCAGGTATGTATCCATTAGTAGTGACGGACTGTATTAGAGGGAATTCCCTGCGCAGCTAGGGGCCTTTGATTCCACTTTCCCTCCTTTGGCCAGCTAGGGCCCTTTGTTTTCACTTTCCCACCTCTGGCAGGCTAGGTAGGGGCTTTGTCTCTGATATTCTTGCCTCTGGCTCTTGGAGGTGGGGGCTCTGTGATTAAGGGTTGAAAAACAATAGTCAATCTGGTAAAGGATTCAAAGAACAATTAATCCAAAGGAAGTCTGAAAGAACCCCTCTCATTGGATGGGAGAAGGAATGGGAAGGAATAACTCAGAAGTAAAAGCTCTAGCTGTCTCAGCCTGGACAGCACCCTCTTCGGATCCCCTTCCACGGCGGTGTGAGAGCTGTCCTTTCCCTCTGCCTAATAAATCACACTATCGCACACTCTTTGGGTCCACGAGTTCTATTTGAGCTGTAACACTCACCACAAAACCGCAGCCCCTTTCTCCATTCTTCCGGGTTAGGAAGGCCAAGGGTCTAAGTTCCAGATGTAGCTACTCTGCTTCTGCGGTGGCCTAGCGGTTAGGACTCCTGGTTTTCACCTGGGCAGCTCGGTTTCACCTCCTGGTGTGGGAACCAGAGAATCTGGCTGCAGCTACTCTCCTTAGAGTAGGACTGCTAGATCATACGGTAGTTCTACTTTTCAGTCTTTTGGAGAACCTCCATATTCAGTTGATTGTAAGCAACGTTCAGTATTTTCATTATGAAACCCTGTATGGGTTGCTTTACAAAAACATTCTCCCAAAAGAAAAACAAAATTTTAATCTATTCAAATTTTTAAATTCAAGCTAACTAAATTTTATTATTTCACTCATAAAAATACATGGCTCTTTGATAAAACTTTAGAGGGTATTATGACTGCATTTACATTCTGAAAGAAGTAAATTCAAAAATTATGGTAATTTTATTGGCATGAAAGATAAGAATAAATACAAAAGATGGGTAAATAACTTTTTAAAAGGTGTGATACTCAAAAACCAGAAAACTTATTTCCTTGGATATTCAACAAGAGAATGGCTTCCAGCACTCTTCTACAGGATAAAAATCTCCAGGTTAAATTTAACCCCATCACTGGTAATAGCCTTTAGACATTTGTTTTCAGGCATTTCTGTTCCTTAGTTTGATTTTGTTTTATCACTAAAATCCCATTTCTAAATATTTAATGCATTTTACCTGCCTGAATCATGTTCCTTTTCTCAGAATTTACAGTAGAGTGCTATAAGATACTTATTGTTTTAATTTTTCAAAAAATACAATACCCGTGTGTGGGAAAGGAAAATCAGATTAGTCAGTATATTTCTTATACAGTGATATGTGTTCTCCAGAATTAAATATGGGACTGAAACTTAAGACTACTTTTCCTATGAATATCAAAATACTCTAATCTGGTACCATTTTGCCTCCCCCAGAATAAAACATTTTAATCAATTATAATGTTTAAAAATCTGTTTATGAATAATTTTAGATTGATTATTTATCTGGCAATATTATGCATAAATAACAAAATGAGTAAGTCTACTGGGAAGAGAATAGAGAAAATGGAAATGAAGCAAAAATAATTTGTTTTAAAGAAAAGATAAGACAAAATTTGATCTCTAAGTTTCAAAAGATCATACAGCACAAGCTTCATTTGATTCTAAAAATACAAAAGTGTGGTTGTCACATTTCAATTCACATTTAAGACAAATGGTTATTCACATCAAAATACACAATGATGAGGCAGAAATGATTTTTTTTTGCCTTTTATGGAATCTAAACTGTATTCAGTTACAACACAATACTCTACCTATGACGATATGGTACTTATGTTTTTGTCTAAGTTAGACAGAGTAGAGAATGGGAGGGCATTTAACTTTGCTCTGGGCCTGTTTTTACTGGTCACAACATATTTTTTCTTGTTTTCCTAATGAATGTAATTTGATTAATATTCATATTGGCTTAAATAGCAAAACATAATTGTATAAGGAAACCAAATAATAATTACTTTACCTATAACCAAAAGGAATAACAAACTGTCTAGTTTTTGTTCCAAGTGGACTGTCCTACATCCTGGTCTTCCTCAAATAGAATTGGCAAGATTTCAGGAACAAAAGTTCACAAATGCCTCCCCAGCTATTTAACCCTTCTTTAGTTAAGTCATTAGCTCTGCCTGAAAAAACTTAATTTTAGATCAAGGTCCTGAGCCTATCAGGACTACATCTACTAGGAATAAAAAAAAAGTAATGTACAAACTCACTTCTGATGAGCAATAGTTGCCCCAGGAATACCTTATAATTGCTTTCTAAGTACAAGCCACATTAAATTGGATATGGACTAAATCAGCCAGGCTTGGTGGCTCACACCTGTAATTCTAGCACTTTGGAAGGCCAAGGTGGTTGGATCACCTGAGGTCAGGAATTCAAGACCAGCCTGACCAACATGGTGAAACCCGTCTCTACCAAAGAAAAGAAATATAAAAATTAGCTAGGTGTGGTGGTATGCTCCTGTAGTCTCAGCTATTCCGAAGGTTGAGACAGGAGAATAGCTTGAACCTGGGATTCAGAGGTTGCTATAAGAAGAGATCATGCCATTGCACTCCAGCATAGGCAACAGAGTGAGATTCCATTGTTCATTCATAAATAAATAAAGTTTAGTTATAACTTATAAAAAGAGGGGTTTTAGAAAGTTCATAGTAAACCATCTGAATGGTAGGACTGCAGAAAATCATGTTATGATGCAGAAGTGCTCTTAATTATAATGAGGTAGCTAGAAAAATGAAGCTGATTTATACTTGATATCATAATGTACATTTAAAATAGCCCGTGTACATATTTCTGATAATACCTTTAGAAACTAATATAACCAAGTAGATCAGGTGTCGTGAACAACGATGTGGCAGGTATGGTGGATAATGAGGGAATTTTAAAAATGATTCTATGTGAGGAAAGTTTGAAAAAAACTGAGAATACTTAGCCTGATCAAGAAAACGTGTATAAGGGATGCAAGAGTTGTTTTTAAACTCCTAAAAGTATGCTATTTGAAAGGGGATTAAATTTATTTTTCAAGACTCCAAGTGAATGAACAAGATTGATTGCATTAAAGTTTCGAATTATTGTGCAGCAAAAGAAAATACATTTACTTATAAGCAGGGATGTTCAAAGTAGGGGCCGCCTGTCCTAGTAGAGTTTGAGAAGTGGCTTGACAAGTTAGATGGATTTCAAGATGATCTAGACTTGCCAGTTTATCTCACAAGTTATTCTTTAATCTGATAGAATGGACGAACCTGTTCAAAATGCGCAGTGCAAACTACTAAAATGTAAATCTCAAGACTCCTAGGGTTCATGTTGTTATGTTTGTTAATTCTGTACAAAACAGGGATTGAAAAAAAGATGAGTAAATTTCTTTATATGAACAGCTCAACTCAAAAATATGAACTAAACATTGCAAGTGTTGTAAATTAGAATGGATAATAAAAATGTATTTATTTTCCCTAGTAGTATATATGCACTTAAAAAATAATAACTTTCCATCAAAACAGAGTAACTTTTACATAGCTTTATGATAGAAAGCACTTTGACATTAAAAAAAAATCTGGCTCCAGGAACCTAAAACAATAAATGTGCTTTAATTAGCCACAAAGAATTCTTTTTTATATTTCATGTAGAAAAAAATAATACCTCCATCAGATATAGCAACAAAAGCTAAGAACAAAATAATTTTAATAGAACAGTTGATTAGAGCAACAAATATCTACTCTGCTCAGGAAGTTACTAAATGAAAGCCAGGGGAGGTTAAGTCCTTTCATTTTGCTCAACATGTGGTGCAGACACTTCCTCCCCATCACCTCAGTCCAGTCTACGGCATTGCATTAGACCAGTCAGCAAGACTAGAATTATTGAGTGGTTTTGTGTTTGAGATTCTGGTTGTTTCTCTAAATGCCTTTTTAATGAATACCTTAATGTACTTCTTAATCTATAGTTTCTCTATTTTTTTTCCTAGAGATTAATACTTAGGTAAAAAGTAATACAATTCTTTTTAACTGCCAGATTTCGTTTTTAGTTCTTTTATTTATGTGTTATTCTTTTAAAATAACTATTCCTGGATTGTTAAAGCAAGATTCTTAGAGTCAACATTCCTGTACAATGATGACTTATTGGAGGAAGTAATAGCATACAAATATACAAGTACATTAAAGCAGGTATGAATTTTGAAATGGGTTTTACTCATGTCAGGAATACAATGCAAATGCAAATATTCCCCTGTGTAAAATAATAGCAAATGAAAGGAAATGAACATAAACTACTGATTCAACTGATTGCAATCAATGCTAGTAAGGATGTAGAAATAGATGGTTTAGAAATTTTCCAGAAGTTTACAGATACTAATCCACTTCTTGAGTTATTTAATATGTCTTCAATAGAATTACATGCTGATGGATCTTTATTTATATGCTATAATTAATGTCTTGCTTACATATTTTATTCATTCACTAATTGTGAAAAAGTCAGAACACTAGCAAAGTAATTTTTTAAACCTCTCATTTTTATGTAATCATTGTCTTATGCTTTATCTCTACAGCATTCCTCTGATGTTAAAAACTGGAGTTGACATCTGAAAATTAGTGGAATAAAATACTTTTGACTAATTTAATAGACTATTGTGTTCTTTAAAAAAATCCTTCCATCTATACTACATTTTTTATAATCACACAATTAATAAGAAAAGATAATATATTGGGTGGTATAATTATTATTGATTTACTTTCACTTTTAAAATATACTTTCAATGTAACACAGTGCTCTAGTGCTACTACTTTATCAGGTTTAGTCATTTTTGCAAAATGATTTTGATCTTAGTACTTTTCCAATAAAGTGGATTGATAATCAATAAAAGAAAATTCTATATAAATTGATTTGATCTCTATACATTGGTTTAAGTATTTGTCCTAATGGCATATTCTCAAGGAGCATATTCTAAAGCCCATGTTTCATTTTTCAGAACTGTACATTATGAAAGTAAAGGAGACTGTGATATATTTATGTGGTTCATAACTTCATACTGAGTTGTAAATATTGCTTGCATCTGGCTTCAGAATTCCTTACTTAATTATATTAGATACATTCTTAATGATGTATATATCCCAGTTATTAATGCCACAGACACTAAAAGATAACAAATAAGTTTTCCTTATCTAGTAAGCATTGGCAGATGCGTTTTTGCAAATGTGACCAAAGTAAACAAGAATAATATTTAAACAATTGAAGATGACAGAGGATAGGAAAATGATATTCTTTCCACCACTTAAACATTTGACTGCATTTTTTTTACATATCTGAGTAATTGACAATTTAAGATTTGTGTAAATTTTCCTGTTTCTGAAAGCATTCATTAAAATAAATTGTGACTTCATTTTTCAGTGGGACATGGTTTACTTTTCTTACAACATGTTCCAAATCACAATTGTATATTGCTACCTGGGCTATAATAACAACAAATTTGCCGTGCTTTCACCAAATACAGGTAGTGGGATAAATTTGTAAAACATTACTAGAAATTCTTTTCCTCTTACATTTTATTTATCTCCAAAAATGCAGTTTACATCTGTGTTACAGAGCTCTGTATAAAGGAACTGAAAAAGAAATCTGAGTGGGCTGAAATCTGGTCCCGACTCTAGCCACCAAGCCACTCACCAGTCTTCTGCTGTGGCCACAATGACTAGGAGGAAGGGAATTTTTCTTTGCTAAAAGCTAGAGTCCCATTGCCAAGCATTGTACATATATGGCCAGTCTACCCAGATGATGTGTGGTTTCTGTTGCATCCACCCAGAGGTGATGCCTTTTTCTGAGTCACACAAGTGTGAAGTACAGATCATGGTTACCACAGACTTCTCCAGTGATTCAGCATAGTGCATAGCCAGAGGAAAAGAAGGGAGGCTCACAGAAATCTGGAGAGAAGTAAGAAGTCAAGTTACTTGATTTTGGATTCCCAAACAATCTTTGAAAGTCAAGAAAGATACTACAGCTTTGAGATGAAATGCTTTGATTTACAAGAACCCAGTTCTTTTGAGTTTCAAAAGGCTAAGACCTGAAAGATATAAAAAGAGATTGAAAACAGTAGATGGAAAGCTAAACTTACCCAGAAAAGTGGCAAATGTTCTCATGTTGGGAGAGAAAGGACTATTTGAAGGGAAGAATAAAACTTAGACAATGGCAGGGTCTTGATAAGAGACCTCCAATATTCTCTTCCCTGCAGGCTCAAGTTTTCAGAGGAGACAGAAAATGGATTCCTCAGATACTTGGGATCCTAAAAAGAATTAAACTTGTTTTTTTTGACTTCCAGAACAAGTCTAGGGTTCATGACAAGCCCTGCAGAGTTACCAGGACTCAGATAGAGTACAACAGTTATAGAATTGACATGGGGATAATGTGCCTCATCAGAGATGGATTGAAATAAAACATACTGCTTTCCTGTAGGACCCAAACAGGTCTGCAGACTATGAAAAAACATTTTCGTGGCTCTGAGCAAGAAATCAAAAGGAAACAGAGAGATCTGATGACATGAAAAGGTTGGGTAGACTAAGGAAAAAGTTGTAACTTACAAGGACCTAATAACCGGATTCCAGGCAACTGATGCAACTAGCTCAAGCAATGCTAGCTAAGGTAACTCAGCAGGTGCTTTTCTGAACTAGTACCTGGGTATAGGGAACCCATGAGCCCCACATCACCCATGGATATCTCGAGTTTGGTGGTGACAAAGGAATTAAAGACAGATTAAGAGGAAAAGTGGGACCAGGGGGCCATCATTTTATTACTCTGGAGGAAACAGTGAAGGCCCTGAGCACTGATCATCCACACTATTTATTGATTACAATTACTTTGATATATAGGATAGGGGTGGAGTCATCGTGGATGAATCAGTGAGGCGGAACTGAATCAGTGAGTCGGAACTGCTGTGTCATCCTAAGGATTGATAACTGTGGTGGTTTGGGAGTTTCACAAAACAAGAACATGTGGTTATCTTTAGCCTGTTATCTACGTGCAGTTGATGGAACTCGGGCCTTGCAAGGAGCCTACAAGTCTGGCTACGTGATAGTGCTACGATGGGGTTTTACATCCTTGAGCACAATGTTTATGGTAACAGAGCGGAAGTCACCCTGCACCGGAACACGAGGCATGAAGAAGCCGTTCTCCTCAGAGGCCTCCTGCGGCCTTCCGCAGTTTGTTGTTCCTTGTTTATAGGCTACTTATAACCAATTTATGTGGACACTCTGTAAGTCCTTTCTCCTTCGCCTCTTTTCCCAACACCTGGGCTCTCTTTTAGTTAAAAAAAATTTAGATGGACATAGACAAACCGCTTTGATGGACAAAACTCTACATTGATAAAAAACATTTCCTTTACTTGGCTTGGATGATCTTAATTTTGTTATGGATTTAAATAAAGAAAGTTGCATTTTCTATACGGCCATGTCTATAGCCTATGAAAATTCATAGTCTACAAAAGGATATAAAAAACATTGCAGAAGAGAATCAGAGACTATTACCCAAAATCATCGCATTATTTTTAAATAGCCATTAAATTATGATTGCATTTTCAAAGTTCCACTTATTTACAATTTTGGGGGGACTCAGGCATCATCACAGTTTATTCATTCATGTTTGTAATTTGGGCCTTATCAATTAGCCAGAGATATCTTTGCATCTAAGGTGAGAAAAATGATTTGAGACAGATGAAGTAACTTGCTCCATTTGTGACTGAGCAGGGCCACAGTTTAAACCTGTAGACTTTTCCCCAGTAATGCCTTTTCTAGTTTTTTTTTTTCCACTCTCCCATGTACAGTAGTAGAGACTCATCTTTAGTTTCTATCAAATATTCCTACCTTAAAGTAACTGTCAAGTAAACACATTGATAAAAATACATCATTTGCCTGAAAACTAGAGTCATTGTCTTGTTTATTAATATCAAATAAACACAAAGGAATTAACCTATATGAATTTATATGTGGATATAATTACATGAATATATATTATGGCTGTGTGAGTAGCAAATAGGTTTTGCATGTTCAGAAATATTTACGCCTATTGATCAACTTTAGAAATATTTCTTTAAGGCTAGGTATTAGTTAAAAAGCAAATGATTGTAATATTCGGCAAATTACACTGTCACAGCAAATAGACCCAGATAAAGGAACCAAATTTAGTTATCACAGAGGCTCAATGTGTGAAATGAAACATGGCCTTAGGTATCATCACCGCATATTTTAGAAAATATAATCTTTTTTCTTGAATGTATTTGCGTAGTAAAATCATTTAATTATAATGTGTGAATGTGTATATAGAGACTTCAGTGAGACACAGAGTCTCTCAGAAATTTCACTTAGAATGAGATTGTAGATAAAATACAAGGCATTTTTATGCTGGGTGTGAAAAAGCTGACTAAAATATTTACGTATTAATATCCCATTGCAAAGATCACTGTTAGCTCATTGGCCTTAAATTATTCACTAAGTTCAATGGTTATTATTTTTGGCTGCTGCAGTCAGACCTTATAAATACATTTCTAAGGTCGCACACTCTACTTTTCATCTAAATCTTTCTCCACCTTTCCTCTTTTAAATGTGAGCATTAAATGAAATTACCTGACATTCAACCTTAGTGAGTCAAACACTTTTTTCAACCACAAATGAAACTAAAAGGGTATTATTTTTTATATTATTTAAGAGTGATGCAGAAGCTAGGAAGTAGGGGATTTTAGTATCAACTTTAATGAAAGTTATTTTTTAAAATGGCAAGCACAACAGTACATCTCTTGTTTAAGAATAAAAATTACCATCTCAAAATAATTTCCAGGTTTATTTTTATTAATAGATTAGCCACAGTTATCTTAAATAGATCATTTATTTTTCTTGTTAGCATATTTGCAGAATAGATATTTTTAAGAATTTTGCCCATGTGTGTTACAACATATTGACTTAGTTATGGCATGTAGTAGTCTGAAAAGTAGGAATCTCAAATCACTGTGGAGCTGGAAGGACCTTTTAATTTTGTACCACTCAAATTTCACTTTGCTTTGAATTCAAACACAGTAAAAGATACATTTTCTCATAGTGGGGGTGTAAGGACCTGCTGAGAATAGCCTGATTCAGATCAAAGAGTCAATGTAGAATTTAGACACAACTGTCCCTTTTGTCTCAGAATAAGTTTGGGAACCCAAAAGATGAAACTCCACTCTTGACCTGTGGTTGAACTTGTGAAGTCAGTTCCCATTATGCGTCGGTCAGGTTGCCTGTGATGTCAAGTAACCGCACATTACCAGCTGCAAGTACCAGTGAACTATATTTCATTCTATATAATGTACAACATACTTTTCAATTCTTGGTATTTTGGGCATTCTCTCTGAGTCAAATGCTGTGTCATTTTGCTCTGCTTCCCCCTGCCTTTAAATGTTTCTACCTGATTGTGATGCACTTTCTTTCAAGTCTAAGTTTCCAATTCATATTAAAACGTGAATTTATGAGACAGGTATTTGTGAAGGTCAACTAGGGAGTAATCATTGTATTAACAATGCTTCTAAAGTCTCTCCGACCTAGAACTGGGCCCCCAAGCTCCCAGAAATGTCTTTTTGTCTGGTTAAACACCATTTCTCTTCTGAATGCATGGCTCTGCTCTACTGCTTTCAGCCAGACCTCACAGTGACCTCCTCCCCTGTGTTCTCAACTCCCCAAGGCCATTCTATCAAACTTTTTTCTTGGCCCATGAATGTCCTTTCCATTTCCTCTTCAGTTCTCTAAGGAGCACTATGACTCTGGCTGCCAAATGGGTAGGATGCTTTTTAAGGCACAACTTTGAAGAAATGGACATTTGGTGAATGACAATAACCAAATCTTAAAAGAGAGTTCATTGCTTGGGAAACTTGGAGACAGCTGTGTCTACTTCCATGCAAGGCAATAGTGGCAGAGCACCTGGAAGCAAAACAGGATTTTTATTGTTATTAAAAAAGATTAAAACTGATCATCAAGATATGGTTCCCACTGGAAAAAAAAATGTGTTATTGAAAGAAAGAGCAATAGATGAAGAGATGCAGAGACAAGTCTGCATTAAATCCAAAACTCTAAATACAGGATGACAAAAGAGGAAAAGCATGGGTTTATTCATAGTTATGGAGCACCTACTATATGCTAGGCTCTATGCTGTGTCCTACAGATACAGAATGAACAATCAGGGAATGTAAATTTAACCTGAGTATAAGCAAATGGTTCTTTGAGTGCTTGACCTTGAAGCTAAAATTCTGTCAATACACAGATACGTTGTAAAGTACTGCAGTGAATGGAGTGATGTTCTCTATCAGTAGATTTTTCACCTATTCATTGATGGTATGGATGGAGTATCCCTCAATAATACCTATTGGTCTTCGCTCTGATTTCATGATCACCAGACAACCACATGATTACTAATTATCTTCCAAGGTATCATAAAACTGAAAAGCAGACACTTTAGCCACAAAAAAATCCTAGATATTGAATTCATATATTTATATAGTCAATACTGTCTTACTCGGAGATTTTTGTGACATTAGTTGGCTAAGAACCAAATACCTGTGATGCAGAGAAATATTCCAGGTAGAGACTGAGAAGAACTGTCTAAGCATGCATTATGGCTCACACTCAAACTCTGCATTCTCCAGCTACTCAAAACTTTGGTAGCATAGGGACCGAGCACTCCTTTGAGAGGCAAAAACCATGGAGGTGAACAGAGTAGACTCTGGAATCTGATCACCTGAGTTCTCATTCTTGTTTTACCACCTAAATGTGGTATGTTCCTAGGAAAGTTACTTGGCTTTTCTTTGCTTCCGTTACCTTATCTGGGAAAGTAAGTAAACTATTACCTGCCTCTTTGGGCTGTTGAAAAGATTAAGTGATGTAAAGTATGAGCTATATAAAAATATTCTCGTTTATAATAAATTTCAATAATTGTCGGTTTTATTTATTGCAAATATTTGTTTACAAGTGTGGCTCCAACTTTCATTTAACTAACTCTTGCTTATCCTTCAATATCTTAGCTCACAATGTAAAATATCCCATAGAAAAAAGAGTGAATGATATACACTTACATAACTTAATAAATAACAGTAATACAAACACAAATATAAATAACATTGACTATATACCTGACAGAGTGGTTGTATAAATTTACATCCCCACTAGCAATGTATGAGAACCCTAATTTATTCATGTCCTTATCAAGAGTTTATAGTGTCCAAATTAAGGTTTTCAAAACAGGTGGGTGTGTAATGCTGATAGATTGCAGTTTTTATTTGCATTTCTGATTTCTAAAAAATTATATTTGCATGGCATTCCTAAAATTATTTATCATTCATAGTTCTTCAAGTTTCCTATTTGTGTCTTTTGGCCAATATACTTTTAGTTTTTTAAAAATTTATTTTCCTGTTGGTTGTTGGGAAATCTTTATATGTTGTAGATACTAATCTCTTGTTGATTACTATCAAGAGTGTCTTCTAAGTGGTGGCTTCTCTTTTATTCTCTTCATCGTGCCTTTCGATTAGTTAACAGCTTAACTAAAATGTACACATTTTATTTAGTCTATATACAGCACCAACCTTTTCCTTTATGGATTGGCCTTTTTTATACCTTTTAAGAAATCTACTTCCTATCTTAATGTCATGAAGATCCTTTCATATATTCTCTTGTACTGATTTCCATATAGATATACTTAATATTTTGAATATTTTTCTGTGGTACGATGCAAGGATCCAATTTCCTTTTTGTTGATTTATTTTTTCAAGAAAGATAAACAAGAATAACAAGAGGCTGCCAGGCACAGTGGTTCATGTCTGTAACCACAACACTTTGGGAGGCTAAGGAGGGCTGACTGCTTGAGCTCAGGAGTTGAAGATCAACCTTCAATGTTGATCTCGGCACATGGGCAACATGGTGAAACCCCATCTCTACCAAAAGTACAAAACATTAGCTGGGAGTGGTGGCATGTGCCTTTTATCCCAGCTACTTGGGAGGCTGAGCGGGGAAGATCTCCTGAGCTCAGGTGGCAGAGGTTGCAGTGAGCTGAGATGGTGCGACTGCACTCCAGCCTAGACAACAGAGGGAGAGCCTGTTTCAAAAAAAAAAAAAAAAAAAAAACCAGCAATGGCAGCATTTAAGCTCCTTTTACTGAATTCTCATTTAGTACAATTATCATCCTTTCACCTATGATCTGAAATGTCAGTTCTATGTAAGTATGTGTGTATGTATATATAGAGACAGAGTGTATCTATATATATGTATATATATCTACATATATATGCAGAGAGAGAGAGAGACAGGCAAGGCAGAGAGTCATTTGTAGTGTCTCATTATTTTGATGGTCTAAATAATTAGGAGTAATTTCCATTGTGATTTCTTCTTTGTTTTTGACTTACTAAGAATTGTATGTTTAAATTTCAAAATGTATTTTTACTGATTTATAATTAAATTTTGCTGTAATATAGGAATGTCAGCTTTGAAATTTTCTGAGACTCTTTATGGACTCTTCTGAAATCAGTTTTGCTAAAGTACTCTGTGTTTTAAGAAATATGTTTCCAATATTTAAATCTTTCTTCTTTTGAGTTTAATATATTGACTAGGAAGAGAGTTGCATTAAATTATATGCTCTGATAGTGAATTTTTCAAATTATTTTTGCACATTTGTCACTTTTTTATATAATTTGGACCTATCTTATTAGACACATACGAGTTTAGAGTTGTTATAGCTTCTCAATGAATTAAAGCTTTCATTGATATATACTAATACTCTTTCATCTTGCTGTTTTAGCTATAAAGTCTTTTTGTCTAATTGCTACACCAGTAGTTATTGTGTTAATATTAACCTGGCTTTTGTATTTCACACACTGTTTTCAGCCTGCCTATTTTGCAAATCTGTGTATTATAAACAAAATATAATGCATTTGAGACTAAACTGACAGTCTTAATCTTTAAATACTTTCTTTTAAAAAAAATCATTGTAATTACTTTCTATTTTTCCCCACTTAAATTTTGGTTTACTCATTCACATTTCTTTTCCTCATTACATTTTCCCCTTGTATTAGGTAGGAAGTTCTGCAATCTATTTCTACGTTCTTAGTAATTTCCCTAGGAATTGTAAGGTGGTTGTTTTAATCAAAAATCTTTACCTCTAAGGACTTTAATGTAATCTAATGGAATTTTCTGCTTTAGACTGTACCATTTCCAGATTTTTAAATTTCATTTTTAATTGAACAAGATAGAGATCTAGTTATTATGTTACAACAAATATTTAAATTTCACAGCAAATTTAACATTTATTTGCTTAGAATGCCCTCTTCCATCTGATACTTTTCTCACCCATTTTGTTCTTGAAATATGTCATTGAGAAATTTCTGTAACTAAGTTGACAGTAAATCCTTTATGTTTGTGTTTTTGCATTTTTCTTAAACATGATTTTACTTTATATGTAATTTTATATTGATACTTTTCTTTAAGGTCTGTGGAGAGACTGTTCCCTTTCCACATGGCTTTCATTGCTGCTATTGAGAAGTACTCTGTAAATGTACTTGCAACTCCTTTCTGATCATCTCTTTATTCTTTCTTGACAATTCTAAGATTTTTTTTTTTCTTTTTGGTCTTAAAGTTTTACTACTAGGTATCCATGAATGAATTCTTTTGTATTCATCATCTTGAATATTTTGCATACTGTATCTGTGACATTATCTTTTGTTAACATCTGGAAAAGTATTAATGATTATTTCTTCAAATATTCTACTCTCCTTCCTCCTCCGTTGTCTCTGCTATCTCCTCCAGGATGATGATGATGATGATGATGATGATGATGTTAGTCCTTCTGGTTCTTAACTGCCCTTTTGTTATGTCCCAACACATTGCAACTCTTGATTTTCTTTTCAGCTGTCTAATTTGCAGCTGATCTTATTTTAAGAATTTTTTCAGTTATTAAATGGCTGCTATAAAAATTGCATTTTCTTTTCTAAAAGTTTGAAATCATTCTACTTCAAATCTACCTTTTTTTTAATCTATTGCCATTTTGTTGTTCATTTTTGTGACTCCATCTTATACTTTAAAATCTTTATTAATTAATACATTGTAGAGATAGGGTCTTGCTTTGTTGCCCAGGTTGGTCTCAAAATACTGGGCTCAAGGGATCCTCCTACCTCAGCCTCCTGAGTGGTTCGCACTTCAGGCATGTGCCACTATGCTCAGCTTCTATGTAGACATTATTTTTTCTATTATGTGTTAATTTCAGCATATGAAAGCTTTAAGGGTATAATTACTATTTCCTTACTGTGTGTTTACTGATTTTTAAAATAAACTTTATTTTTTAGAGCAGTTTTAGGTTCACAGCAAATTGAGCAGAAGTACAGAGAATTCCTATACTCCCTCTGCCCTGTACAAATGCATAGCCTCCCTCATCATCAACATTATCTGGGGGATCCTCCAGAATGGTACCTTTGTTACAACTGATGAACCTACGTTCACACACGATTATCATCCAAAGTTCATAGTTTACATTAGGGTTCAAGCTCAGCATTGTAAATTCTATAGGTTTAGACAAATGTTTAATTACATATTATTAAATAGCATCATAGGGAGTATTCTGACTGCCCCCAAATCCTCTGTTTTGCCTACTTAATCCTCCCTCCTCACTAATTCCTGGCAACCACTGACCTTTTTGTAAGTTTTCTGATGTTCCAAAATGAGCTTCTTTTATTTATATATGTTTGTATGTTTGTTTAAATCCTCAGCAGAAATTCTCAAGGCAAATTAGAAATGCTTTCCTGAGGAAAGGACTTGCATTTACTTCTGTCAGGAACCAAAAGGATACTGCCAATTTGGGAACACTCTGGCTCTCTTCCAGGACAATGGCTTGCTGTGGGTGTCTCACTTTAGCTTTCCCTTTTAAAAAAAATTTATTATTTTTATTTCAATAGGTTTTTGGAGTACAGTTGGTGTTTGGTTACATGAATAAGTTCTTCAGTGGTTATTTCTGAGATTTTGGTGTACCCATCACCCAAGCAGTGTACACTGTACCCAACGTGTACTCTTTTATCCCATGCCACCCTGCAGCCTTTCTCCCTAAGTCCCCAAAGTCCAACATATCATTCTTTCACCTTTGCATTCTCCTAGCTTAGCTCTCACATGAGCAAAACATGCAATGTTTGGTTTTCCAGCCCTGAGTTACTTCACTTAGAATAATAGTCTCCAATTCCATCCACGTTGCTGTGAATGATGTTAATTCATTTCTTTTTATGGATGACTAGTATTCCATGGTGTGTGTGTATATGCATGTATCACATTTTCTTTATCCACTCAATTGATGAGCATTTGGACTGGTTCCATATTTTGCAAATGCAAATTGTGCCGCTATAAATGTGTATGTGCAAGTATCTTTTTCATATAGTGACTTATTTTCCTTTGGGTATTACCTAGTAGTAGGATAGCTGAATCACCTGGTAGATCTTTTATTACTTTAAGGATTCTCCACACTGTTTTCCATAGTGGTTGTACTAGTTGACATTCCCACTAACAATGTAAAAGTGTTCCTTTATCATCACATCCGCATCATCTATTTAAAAAAAATTTTTTATTACAGCCATTCTTGCAGGAGTGATGTGATATCACATTGTGGTTTTGATTTTTATTTCCTTGATAATTAGTGATGATGAATATTTTTCCATATGCTTGTTGGCGATTTGTATATCTTCTTTTGAGAATTGTCTTTTTGCGTCCAATGTCTTCAGGGGATTTTTTTTTTTTTTCTGATTTGTTTGAGTTCTTTGTAGATTCTGGATATTAGTCCTTTTTTGATACATAGATTGCGAAGATTGTCTCCCATTCTGCGGGCTTTCTGTCAACTCTGCTGATAATTTCTTTTGCTGTGCAGAAGCTTTTTAGCTTAATTAAGTCCCAGATATTTATCTTTGTGTTCCATTTGCTTTTGGATTCTTCATAATAAAGTTTTTGCCTAAGCCAACGTCTGAAAGGGTTTTTCTGATATTATCTTCTAGAATCTTCATGGTTTCAGGTCTTAGAGTTAAGTCTTTTATTCATTTTGAGTGGATTTTTGTATAAGGTTAGAGTTGAGAACCCAGTTTCATTCTTCTATATGTGGCTTGCCGATTATCCCAGCACCATTTGTTGAACAGGGTGTCCTTTTCCCACTCTATGTTTTTGTTTGTTTTGTGGAAGATCAGTTGGCTATAAGTATCTGGCTTTAATTCTGCATTATCTATTCTGTTCCATTGGTCTATATACTGATTTTTATACCAATATTAAGCTGTTTTGGTGACCATGACCTTATAATATAATTTGACATTGGGTAATGTGATGTCTCCAGATTTGTTCTTTTTGCTTCATCTTGCTTTGGCTACGTGGGCTATTTTATGATTCCATATACATTTTAGGATTTTTTAAAGAATGATGGTGGTATTTTGATGGAAATTTTATTAAATTTGTAGACTGCTTTTGGCAGCATGATCATTTTCTCAATATCGAATCTACCCTTCCATGATCATGAAATGTGTTTCCATTTGTTTGTGTTGTCTATGACTTCTTTCAGCAGTGTTTTATAGTTTTTCTTGTAAGGTTTTTCACATCCTTGATTATATTCCTAAGTATTCTGTTTTATTTTATTTTTTGCAGCTATTGAGAAAGGGGTTAAGTTTTAATTTGATTCTCAGTTTGGTCACTATTGGTGTACAGCAGAGCTACTGATTTGTGAACATTAATTTTATATCCTGAAACTCTGCTGAATTTATTTACCAGTTCTAGCAGCTTTTTGGAGGAGTCTTCAGGGTTTTCTAGGTCTATGATCATATCATCAGCAAACAGCAACTATTTGACTTTCTGTTTACTGATTTGGATGCTCTTTATTTCTTTCTCTTTTTAATCCTCTGTTTAGGACCTCCAGTACTGTGTTGAATAGAAGTTGTGAAAGTGAGCATCCTTGCCTTCTCCAATTATCAGGGTAAATTCTGTGAACTTTTCCCCATTCAGTATGTTGGCTCTGGGTTTGTCTTACATGGATTTTATTACCTTAAGATATATCCCTTCTATACCGATTTTGCTGAGGGTTTTAACATAGATGGATGCTGGATTTTGTCAAATGTTTTTTCAGCATCTATTGAGATGATCATGTGATTATTGTTTTTAATTCTGTTTATGCAGTGTATCACATTTATTGACTTGCAGATGTTAAACCATCCCTCGTATGAAACCCACTTGATCATGGTGGGTTATCTTTTTGATATGCTATTGAATTCAGTTCACTAACACTTTGTTGAGGATTTTTGCATCTATGTGCATCAGGGATATTGGTCTGTAGTTTTCTATTTTTATTATGTCTTTCTCTGGCTTTGGTATTAGGGTGCTACTGGCTTTATAGAACTAATGAGGGAGGATTGCCTCTTTTTCTATCTTTGGGAATTGTGTCAATAGAATTGGCACAATGCTTCTTTAGAGGACTGATACAATTCAGCTGTGAATCCGTCTGATCCTGGACTTTTTTGCTGGCAATTGTTTCACTACCATTTCAATCTCACTGGTTCTTATTGGTCTGTTCAGAGATTCTATATCTTCCTGGTTTAATCAAGGATGGTTGTATATTTTCCCAAATTTACCCATCTCCTCTAGGTTTTCTATTTATGTGCATAAAGATGTTTGTAGTAGACTTGAATCATCTTTTGTATTTCCATAATATCAGCTGTAATATCTCCCATTTTGTTTATAATTGAGCTTATTTGAATCTTCTTTTGTTGATCTCACTAATGGTCTATCAAATTTATCTTGTCAAAGAATCATCTTTTTGTTTCATTTATCTTTTGTTTTGTTTTTTGTTTGTTTCAATTTGATTTAGTTCTGCTCTGATCTTCATTATTTCTTTACTGCCGCTTCATTTGGGTTTCGATTGTTCTTGTTTTTCCAGTTCCATGAGGTGTGACCTTAGATTGTCAACTGATGTTTTTCCAACTTTTTGATGTAGGAATTTAATGCAATAAGCTTTCTTCTTAGCACCACTTTCGCTATATCCCAATGGTTTTGATAGGTTGTATCGTTATTGTTCAAATAATTTTTTAAATTCCATCTTGATTTCATTGTTGACCCAGTGATCATTCAGGAGCAGGTTATTTAATATCCATGTATTTCCATGGTTTTTAGGGTTCGTTTTGGAGTTCATTTCCAATTTGATTCCATTGTGGGCTCAGAGAGTATTTGACATAGTTTCAGTTTTCTTAAATTTACTGATACTTCTTTTGTGGCCTATCATATGGTCTATCTTGGAGAATGTTCCATGTGCTGATGAAAAGAATGTATATTCTGCAATTGGGTAAAATGTTCTGTAAATATCTGTTGAGTCCACTTGTTGTAAGGTATAGTTTAAGTCCATTCTTTGTTGACGCTCTGTCTTGATGACCTGTCTGGTGCTGTCAGTGGAGTATCAAAGCCTCCCACTATTATTCTGTTGCTGTGTATCTCATATCTTAGTTCTAATAGTAATTGTTTTATAAATTTGGGAGCTCCGGTGTTAGGTGCATATATATATTAGAATTGTGATATTTTCTTGTTGGACTTGTCCTTTTATCATTATATGATGTTTCTCCTTGTCTTTTTTAACTGCTGTTGCTTTAAAGTTTGTTATATCCAATAAAATAATAGCACTCCTACTCACTTTAGGTGTCCATTTGCATGGAATATCTTTTTCCACCCATTTACCTTAAGTTTACGTGGCTTTTTTTGTCTTAGGCAAGTCTCCTGAAGACCGCAGAAACTTGGTGGGTAAATTCTTATTCATTCTGCCATTCTGTATCTTTTAAGTGTAGTGTTTAGGCCATTGACACTCAGTGTTGAGATGTTAGGTACTATTCTATTCATCATGCTATTTGTTGCCTGAATAACTTGTGTTATTACTATATAGGTCCTGTGAGATTTATCCTTTAAGGAGGTTCTACTTTGGTGTATTTCAAGAATTTGTTTCAATATTTAGGGGTCCTGTTACCAGTTCTTGTAGTGCTGGCTTGGTAGTGGCAAATTCTCTCAGCATTTGTCTGGAAACGGCTGTATCTTTTCTGCAGCTGACTCACGGCTGACTCTCCATGTTGCAGTGCTTGTATGGACTCATCTCCAGCAGCCTTGCCTTTCATATCAACTCATAGCGCTAGATCTATATTGAGTGTCAGCCCAGGATTTTGTATTGTTGAGGTATTTGGGGAGATTTTCTTACTAATTTCAAGCCTAGAAATTCATTAAATGTGTGGTTTTTTAAATCAAGACTATTGTAAATTTTGTTTAAGATCCTATTCAGAGAATTTATTCAAAATCTACTAAATCTTTTTTTCAGTAGCGTCTAATATGCTCTTTAACTCATCTGTTGCATTTCAATAATTTGACGTTTTATAAATGGATCTTTTAAAAAATGTGCTTGTATATTTTTGATAATCATTTGCCTTTCATAACACTACCAGTCCCTCCTTTTCTTTACGCATAAAAATGTTTATGCTCTTTTTTTTTGTATTTGATAATTCAAACGGTCCACATGATTTGAATGTTTGGATGTACAGCTTGAAGAAGTATGCTAACTCTCATGTGGCTTGGGGCCTTATGCTTTGTTGAATTGTAATCCCCAGTGTTGGAGGTGGGGCCTGGTGGAATGAATGTGAGTGGATCACGGGGGTGGAGTTCTTATGAATGGTTCAGCATCAACCCCCTTTGTTAGTGAATAGGGCATTCTCTAGAGATCTGGCTGTTTAAAAGTGTGTGGTATCTCTCCTGTCTCTCTTCCTCCTGCTCCTGCCATGTAAGGCAGGCCTGCTTCCCCTTTGTCTTCCTCCACGATTATGAGTTTCCTGAGGGCTCTCCAGAAGCTGATGCCACCATGCTTCCTGTACAGCCTACAGAAATGTGAGCCAATTCAGCCTCTTTTCTTTCTAAATTACCCAGTCTCCAGAATCTTTTTATAGCAATGTGAGAATGAACTAATACACTTCGGTACCTTATGAGGTCAAACATATATTTTAAAATTCTGAATGAAGAGATCCCCCCCACAAAAGGCTTTGTGTGAACAACATGGCTGTTTATTCAGCCGGGTGCAGCCGGGCTGAGTCTGGAAAGAGAGTCAGCGGAGGGCAGTGGGATAGGAGCTGGTTTGATAGGTTTGGGGTAGGCAGTGGAAAGTTATAGAAGTAACAGTTTAAGGTGGTTTTTTGCAAGCTGGGAGGGGGTGGTAGGGTCTGGAGTCACGAGGTTGACCAAGTTCAGTTACGAAGTCCAATAGCCTTATCAGTTGAGGCTGGAATGAGAAACAATAGAATAATATCTCAAGTTAGGTAGGTGCTGCAGGGGTTGACCATTCTTCCTCTTTTCATGCTCTTCCAGTTACTTCAGATTTTCTAATGCTGCGAGGCCCTCCAGAGGTGTACAAGCAGGTCATGGGGATCATCATGGTGTCCATGGCACCGTCAGCCTAGAAGACCTTATGTTCCTGACTCTTTATAGTAGTAATATCAAGGAAAAAGAAAGAGTAGAGGGCAGTAGAGTATTAGGAAGGCCAGCACAAAGCAGTGTAGAGCAATGTGTCTCAGGGCTTCTTTGAGCAGCATTGGGGGTGGGACGGAAACCTAAAAATAGGAAATAATTTAGAGTACTGGGAGATCTCGGGGCAAGGGGTGATATTGTGGGGTTGTTAGAAGGAGCATTTGTTGTATTGAGTGATTGGCTATCGCTTGTATAAGATTTTGTAGGTATCAGAGGACTAAGGATTCGAAGAAGCCATGACACCCAATTAGAGAGTGTCCAGCCAGTCCAGCCAGGTCCAGAATAACCATTTGCCTGATTAGCGAGCTTTTGGGCTCTGTCTTTTAATTTATTGATGGCGTCATATACGAGGCCAGACTGGTTTTCATTCTTCATTTAGGAATAGGCAAAGACCTCCTTTTTCAGCAGTCAGTAAATCAAGACCTCTGCAGTTTTGGAGGACCACTGCAGCTAGGGAATTTACTAGAGCTTGAAGAAGGGACAGTGATTGAGTTAATTCTGCACTGCTAGCAGAGAAATCATTAGGGAGGCTACAGAAGGTGACAATTGAAGTGATAAGGCCTGCTAGGCGTGAGCTGAGTGCAGTAGTAATTCCTAACCCTACAAGTAAGAGGATCAGTGGTATGACCCGTTTATGTTGTATTGGGACCTCAAGGGGAACAGGGAGGCTTTCATTTCCACTGGCAAACTGAATTTTAGGAGTAAGGAAAATGAGGGTACAAGTCTGTGTCCAGTTGATAGGAAGGCAGATGTAAGAAGAAGAACCACAGAGGAAACAAAAGTTCTTGGCTTAGACAGAACTGGAAGTGTAAACTGAAAAGGTGAGAAAAAGTTCTGAGGGGCTGGGGCTTTGGACCCAAATGCCACGGGAACCAGCAAGGGCTGCAGTTTGGTAGGGTAACTCTGTGGAGGGAGAGCTTTTGTTTTCATGGTTTCTGAGGAAGCGTGTGGTATCTGTAAGTAACCACTCACTTTCATTAACAAGATTGAGCGTGGGCAGACAGCAAGAGGGGTCTGGAGCAGAGTCTGAGGAGCAAGGGGAGGGCAGCCAAGGATGGAGTGAGAGACAGGGTGAATGCTTACCTAGGCAAAACTTGAAGTTTATTTGCCAATCTTGTGTAGGGGAAAATTCACGGGCCTGATGTGAAGGAAAAAGTGTGTGTGTTGGGGGCGGGGTGGGTCTGAAAAACCCCTAAGTAGTAGGAGAGCGGCAGATAGAACATTGAGATGTGATTGTTTTGAGGATGAACTTCCACGATGGAAAAGAAATAAGTGAGAAAACCTCTTTCTGCCCATATGGCAGCATGGTGGCATAGGATGTAGAGGTGTAGATTTAGTACAGATATTAACATTGTAGTCCTTTGGCAAGAATAAGAGCACAGGTTAAGGCGATCCATTCAGCTTGCTGAGAAGTGTGGAACAGGGGAGCATGGCAGCCTTGATAATAAATGAGTGGGCTACAACAGCATGGCCAGCTTTGGCCGGTGGCAGCCGACTGGGCTTGGGGGAACTGCCATTAATAAACCATGTGTGGTCTGGGTCTGGAATAGGAAAAAGAGAAATATGGGGAAACGGGGAGGGTGCTTTATGGATTAGGAGCTAAATCATGGATTTATCAGGGATTGCGCTGGGTATTAAGTGAGAGGCTGGGTTGAAGTCAGGTACAAGAGCAATGGTTACTGTGGGGGTTTTGATACAGAGTCCATAAAGCTGGAGAAAGCAAAGGGCTGAAAGGAAGCGTGTGAGAGGTAAGGTGCAGAGGAAAGTAACCTTTGGAGGCTGTGAGAGCTGGAGAGGGTAAGTGGGGCATAGCCTGTGAGTTTGGAGGGATTCTAAGAGTATCAGGATGGCAGCTGCTGCCACGCGTAGGCATGAGGGCCAGCCCGGGACTGTGAGGTTGTTTGCTAAAAAGGCTGCAGGCCGTGGGCCTGGCTCCTGTGTAAGAATTCCGACGGCACTGCCTTTTATTTCTGCTGCATAGAGAGAGAAGGTTGAGAGGAGTTGGAAGCACTCAAATAGAAGTCTCTAAGGCCTTTTTTAGAGAATGGAAGGAAGAATGGGAGGATTTTTGGTCTATGGGGTCAGCTAAGTTTCCTTTTGTAAGTTCATAAAGTGGCTTACTCACGGGGACAAAACCTGGTATCCAGAAGTGAAAGTATCCTGCAAGTCTCAGGAAGGAGAGACGCTGTTGTTTAGTGGATGGGGTTGGGCTTCGGGAAATTAGCTGGATACGGGTGTCAGAGAGTGTGTGTATGCTGGCGAAGGATTATAACAGTGGGGAAGGAATTTGGGTGTTAGAAACAAGCGTTTCTGAGGTCAAGAACAAGATAGTGAGTTGTGGAAGGGGGTATGGAAGATAGGAGGGTGCTGGGGTTTGGTACAAGCAGGTGGGTGGGAGGTACAGTCTGATTGATGAGGCAGGGATCTTAGACTAGTCTGTAGAATTTGTCAGGTTTGGGGACAGCTAGGATAGGGAATTGTAAGGAGAGTTTGTAGGAATTTAAAAGCCATGTTGCAGTAAGTGAGTATAACAGGCTTTAGGCCTTTTACTGCTTGTGCTGGGATGGGGTACCGGTGCCGGGCAGGATAGGTGGTTAGGTTTTAAGGGGATGATGAAGAGTGAGTGATTTGTAGCAAGGGATGGGAGGCGGTGTCCCACACCCTAGGGTTAAGTTAGGGGGACATAAGGGGAGCTATTGAAGAAGGTATAGATTTGCGGAGAAGGGTGACAATGAAGTGTGGCTGCAGCCCAGGAACAGTTAAGGGGGCAGAAAATTTAGTTAGGATATCCCGGCCTAACAGGGGAACTGGACACGTGGGGATGATTAGGAAAGATTGTGGAAAGGAGTGCTGGCCTGACTGACACCAGACTTGGGGAGTTCCGAGAGGCCTGGGAACCTGGCCATCAATTCTCACAAGTTATGGAGGCCAAGGAGATAGGTCCTTGAAAAGAAGGCAGCTTGGAGTGAGTGGCCCCTGTATTGATTATGAAGGGAGGGACTTACCCTCCACCGTAAGAGTTACCCAAAGCTTGGTGTCTGTGATGGTCCAGGGGGCTGCGGAGGTGTTCGGGCAGCATCAGTCTTCAGCGGCCAAGCTGAAGCAACGTGAGTCGGACAGTCCAACTTTCAGTCGGGTCCCTACACAGATGGGGCAAGGCTTAGGAGGAATCCGTGGCTGCAGGCATTCCTTGGCCCAGTGGCCAGGTTTCCGACACTTGAAGCAAGGTCCAGGAGGGGTGGCTGGACGCTGCAGTCTGGGTACTTCGAAGTCTTTTTGAGCCAGTGGAGTGGCTAAGATTTGTCTTATGGCAGAGGCAAGCATCTGTAGTTCTGAGATGCACTGCTGCTGGGAAGCTTCTTCCCCATTATTAAACACCTTGAAGGCGAGGTTGATTCATTCCCGTTGTGGGTTTTGAGGGCCGCTTTTTAATGTTAGGGGCTGATTGGGTGATAAATGTTCTTCAGGGGTGAGAGGAGAAGGATGACATTTAAGTCACTCCAGGTGAGACTATAGGACTGGGTTAAATATTTGACGATCTGATGAAAAGGAGCATAACTGTTGACTGATTTGGGAAAGGTCAGATAAAGAGAAAGGAACGTGCGCCCTAACTGCTGCCTTCGGCTCCGGCCACCTCTCGAAGGGTGAACTATTAGGTAGGGGCAGAGGAGTCAGCCGCAGACTTAACTGTTAACTGGACTGGGTGTGAGGTGGGGAGGTGGCAGCAGGGGAATAAGGAGGGGGTCGGAGGCAGAGGAAGAGGAGGGAGGCTCAGTGTGTGTGGGGGAGGGTGGTTTAGGGCCTGGATTAGGGTCTGGTTCGGACAGGCAGGAAGGAGAAAGGGCGGATGGTCAAGGAAGACTCTGTTGCTGGCAGATGCAGGAGGGGCAGACAGAAGGGACAGAAGACAAATTTGGGATGGGTTGTCTTGAGAGCAGACATTAGGGAGAGATTGCAGTGTCAAAAAAAATGCCTGGACGTCGGGCAACTCAGACCATTTGCCCATTCGTTTACAAAAATTGTTTAGGTCTCACAGAACAGAAAAATTAAAGGTGCTGTTTTCTGGCCATTTGGAACCATTGTTTAATTTGTATGGAGGCCAGGCCATGTCACAGAAAAAAACAAATGAGATGTTTAGGTTTCAGATCAGGTGACAGTTGAAGAGGTTTTAGGTTTTTTAGGACGCAGGCTAGAGGCGAAGACTGAGGAATAGAGGGCAGAATATTGCCCATAGCAAAAGAGATAATTTTTAAGAAAAGGAGTAAAGACAAGGAGAAGGAGCGAGCAGCTGCCAGGGTTTTCGGTAGGCGTCCCTGACTGAGTCCTGGGCTGTAACGTAGGTGAGTGGTCAAGGCAGGCGTCCCTGCAGTAGAACGGACACCGAGGGAAGACGGTCTTCCTGACTCCGTGACTAACAATGGAATTTTTTAAAGAGACGGAGAGACTTGTCTCCTCTTCTGATAGAGAAAAGAGGAGATACTGCTTACCCAATCTGAAGGTGCTGGGAGTTGTTCAGCATGCTCAGCTCAAGCTGCTGAGCTGGTCTGATGGGTTGAGGTCTTCTTGGGGTTTAGGGGAGCCCTTAGCTTTTTTGCGAGGCCATTTCCCCTGGTTTTTGGCTCACTACTTTTTTAAGAATGAGAGAGGAGACCATCGCGCAGTGAGCTTGTGAAATAAATACCAGACCCCAAAAGTGTTGCAGAAATGTGATTTATTTAGGCAGAGAGAGAAAAAGGAGAAGGAGAGAGAAAGAAACAGCTAGCTTTTACACTGAATGAGAGAAAGAAAAGCCGCTCTCACACTGAGTGAGAAGGATTTTTAGAGGGAGAAAACCAGAGAAGGAAAACTCCCCTTACAGAGTGAGAGAAACCAGAAAGATGGAATCCAGGAAAGGGAAGAGCTTCCACAGAGGATGGAAGGGGACCCCGGAGGGGAAAGAGAGCTCCCACTATGTGGGAAGGAGATCCGGAGGGCTGGAAATCCGGCCTGGGTGAAGGAGCTGGGGAATGTATCCTGGGAGAAATTCTCACCTCCCCAAAAGTTCCTCTGGCCAATGAAAGGAGTTCCATTAAACTTCCACTGGGGTGATTCACTCTTAGTTTTTTTCCGTGCCTGTGAAATTTAAACATAAACCGTTAAATATACGAGATGGAGAGAGATGGGAGGGGGCATGGCACTGGGAAGTTCTTGCCCTTAAAACTACGCCCCCTTGTGGACCCTGGAAAGAGAACACATTCCCCTCATTTCCCCCTTTGAACAGGTAAGCCCAATTTCTGTTGGAATACAGGTGTTGATAGCTTTTTAACTACTTTTTGCTGAAACGGGGCATAGAAGGGGCCCTGCAGTTGAGGTTTTTTTTAGAGGGTAGCCTTTTAGGGGTGCAGGTTGATTTAGAGATTTATGATAGAGCTTACAAGCCAAGGACATTTGGGGTTTTAGCAGCAGGATTATTTGTGACTTTATGGTTTTAGAAGAAATGAATGTGACAAGGCGGTTAAAGATGAAAAGCCCAGAGGCTAACAAATATAAAATGATTATAAACGAATCTAGCAGAGAATAGAGCCAGGACAGTTAGTCGTTAACCTTTACAATACTGTTTTTGGAAGATTTTTAGCCTTGTGTTTGTTTGTTTTGTGTTTGATTGTTTTTTGAGTTTTATTTTTAAAACAATAGTTAAGTGGTTTGGAAAATAGCAACATTTGTTTTTTTTTTCTTTTTCTTTCTTTTTATTTTTTTTTTTTTTTTTTTTAATATGAAACGGATAATTGGCATTTGTTGATTGTTTTTGTTGGGCCAACTTTTTTTTTTTTTTTTTTTTTACTACCTGTATGGGACAGAGTTGGGCATTCCGGTAGCCTGAGATGCCCTGGCCGTTTTGGACTAAGAGATCACGTGATCTATCCCTTCATCACATTTGAGTGTATCACTCAGTTATGGTCACATAGCATGAGCCCAGCAATCAGATTCTATTTCTGAGAAAATAGAAATTTGGATGCAGAGAAATTCTGAAAAGTGCTGAGAAGGGAATTGTAATTATTCAAAAATAAACTATCCTGTTTTTAAATTAAATTAACATCAATTCATTCACCATCATTTTCAAAAAAAAGAGATATTAATCTTTGTTAAAAGAAAATCCTTAGTGAAATTAAATTTAACATGGTTTTAGCTGAGCAAAGAATGAGTCACAGATCTGGTCTTCCCAGCCACAGAAGTCTCAAAAAGACTCCAGAACAGCCAGGTAGTTGAAGAAGATTTACAGACAGAAAAAGGCATGTGATATATAGAAAACGGAAGTGAAGACAGAAACAGCCTGAGGGGTTACAGCTCAGCATTTGCCTTATTTGAACATGGTTTTAATAGTTGGCCCCCTTTGACTGGCCAAAGCTCGGTGATTGGCTAAAGGGTAGGTTACAGTCTGTTTACAGTTCCATTTAGGTTATAGTTCACTATGTCCAGAGAAACATAAAATACGTAAGGAGGCAACTTAGGCTAAACGTGATTTAACATCATGTAGGTCATGACAAGAACTTGCATCTAATCCCAGCTATACCATACACTGGACTTTTGACAAGTTATTTCACCCCTTACCTCTGGTTTACTCATAGGCTGAAGGGATGATAAATAGCATTCTAACCACTGAATGGTGAGAACTAATTGCTTAAAACATAAAATGCTTGAAACAAGAACCAACATAGTAAACATTCAATAAATGTAAGGTATTTTGTTATTATTGTTATATGTGTCTGGTGACTAGCAGAAAGTGTGGTCCATAATTCATGGCCTCTAAGTTACTTTCTCTTCCCCTCTCAGAGCTAATTACCATTGTTGGTAAATGTTTATTAATCTATACATATATGCTTTTTAAATATCAATGTTTGATTTCCTATATCTTCATTTATCTACTGTTTTTATTTAAAACCTTCCTATGAAAACCAGATATAGCAGATTAACCAGACTAAAGAAAACATTTGACCATATGAATTTCATATGGATTCTACACATTCAACATTCTGCTCATGTAATTGCTAACATTTGTCTACATTAATTTAAACAATAATTTTTAAGATATTATAACTCTATGTAACAGGCTCATGCAAGTTAAATGACTATAATTCTTCTTAGATTATAAACTTGAATATTTCTTTGAGAATTTTATGTGGCTTTTTTCACATTGGCAAACTGATTGGAACTTTTCTTCTTAATATACACCAGAGAGCCATGGGACGAATATGGACAAAGTGGAAACAATGCATTTAGTAGTAATTTAAACCAGTTAAGCATGTATTTTCTAACTGCGGTACAGTTTTCTGCAATTAGGTTATGCTAAAGTTCATATTAACAACTTCGTGGATCTATGTAGCTAAGATTTAAATTTTTTAATGTTCATAAAAATGGAGGCTGAGATGGAAACTCATCCATCCTAGATGATTTTCCTGTTGATAGGTTTTACTATACCTCCTAGCTATATATTTACATTTTATTTCACTGCTCTTACATATATTTTAATACATATGTATTTTCAACACCATAAAATTACTTACCATTCCTTTTGTTTTAAATAAACTCCAGCTGAATTACAGGAAAGCAGAGAAAGACCGATTGTTGTATCTTTCTTTATACTAGATAGAGTGTATACCTCAGCCACATTCTCCATCAGTCATGCCAGATTTGGACTCAGAATTTCACAGTAACAAGCTATAAAAGGAAAATTAAGATCACCACAGAAATAATATCATACAAAATTATGCAACTGCTATTATTTTTAATTCTTCAAAAAGTAAAATAGGTAAACAAAAAAATGAATAGAGTTTTCTGGGTTTGTTTTGGAGAAATCTAAAAGAATAATACCTAGCCTATGTTAAATATCTACTGTAAAACTTTGGTGGATCTTTATTCACTTACAGATAATAGGCCATCAAACCCTAACTTACTTTTGAATTGTTGAATCTAACTTATTTTTGAATTGTGGTTGATACAAGAAACAAGAAAATAGAGACTGAAACTTACATTTATATTGTTCAGATAATTTGAATAAGGTTGTTTTTCTTTTCCTAGAACAAAGACAGGATTTCTACTAATCAAAACGTATTATCTACTCAGAGTTGAAAGGTATGATTTTAGAATAGGAATTCAAAAGCATAACTTGGAGAATTCTATGACTCAGCTCTAAGACACCGTTGCACAGAAGCCATGGAGTGTCATTTTAAATGTGCAAGTGATGTGACAACCCTCCCACTCTTCTAAGAATAAAGCCATGGCTGGACCCTGTTATCTCACAACCCCAAGGTACAATATGATAATGATCTCACTTACCATCAGTGCTGAAAAAGGAAAAACAAAAGGGAAAAGCTGCAAGCATTTTAACTAGAAAGAAGTCTAATTAAAATATTAATTTACTGATTAATATAACATTAGCTGACCTATTTTCTCTAGCTTGTTAAACAACAAAGACTTGTGAAGCTAAATAACTAACTGCTTAAGAGATAAATGTTTTTAAGAATTCCCAAGGAGATGTTTAGCTCCTTTTTAAACATCATTAAAGATATGCCTTGCATCTATCAGGCAATTTTATGCTTTCTGTACTGAAACATCCTGTTTACATTTATTAATGCATTCTAAAGAATTGGGATTTGCTTATGGGATCCCCTTTTTCCTAAACTATGACCAATAGATGTCAGGGTTTTTTATGCTTAGTGACTCATTGCAGAATTTATGAAAATTCAGACTCTTTCAAGAGAGTGAATCGGTTCACACTTGGAAATTTATTTTCTTAAACCCTTCATAATTTGAGATAATATTGATTTTAAAAATCAAAAACCAGCAAGCTGCTGTCAGCATCCTCACAGCCCCATGACCTCAGAAGTTCAAGCTGGCCTTCAAAGATTTATATTGAAAGCAAATTCAGGGCTGGCTTTTGGGTTAAGAAAGTTGAGTTTCTACTACAATTCTGTTACTAATACCATACATCGCTAAACCATATTTTCTTTAAAAAGTAAAAGTTTTTGAACGAAATTTCTGTCTTTCTTGAGACGTAAACTGCTAGCACTGTGGCCAGCCATGACAAAGTAAAACTCATTTTAGTCTGGTGCATTCTGCTACATGGGCTGAAGAAAGCTGAATGGTTTTCTTAGGAGAATCCAGTGGAGATCCACTGAAGTAATGTAAATAGTTAAGTGGCTATAGTTAGTAAAGGAGAAATCCTAAAGGTTTTGGGAAGGAGCTGAAATAGGGTTACACAAATGATAGACTGTTGGGAGTAGTGAAAAGAAAAAAATTAAACAACCTTCTTAGCTCTTCAGAATAGTTTGTTGGTTACTCATTCTTAACCTAATTCAGAGGATGATGCTGCCTTTTTGCTTAACATTGGTATTGACCCTGTATTTTTTTAGCATAAGAATAACGTGATTTGTTAAAATCTAGTTTCTACTATTAGGGACTCTTCCAAAAATATCTTCAAGGGTTAATAGGAGCCTCAGGCTCTTCCTCTGTTAGTGACAGTATTAAACCATAAGACCTACAGAGTTGTCCGTTTTCTTCCTTTCTTTCTTAAATTTGGTCTTTCTAAATTTTAGTTCTACAATGTAAGTCTTGAAAATAATATTTTTGTTTTTCTCAGGTTCCAAAACAGTTCATTGGTTTCTATGAAACTATTCCTTTCAAAGTCTTTGTTCTTTTGGTTCAGCCTAAGGAGTATTCTTTGACACCCTCCGAGATGCAGTTTTGTGTCACGTGTTAAGCTGTTTGACTGGAACGTCCCCTCCTTATTCTTTCTCTGGCTGTCTTTCTCTCACACATACTCAGACAGATCTTTGAAAATTGGTTAGAATTGGTACCTATTATTAAGCACATCGTCCCCTAAACTATTGTCTTAAAAAACCAGTAACACAGAGTGGTACAGCGGTATGCTGGTAAGTTTTTAACAACCAGTTCTCTGGGAATAATAATAATAAAAAAGCCCTGAAATTTAATGTTAATGGTTTCCCTGGTGTCAGTACTGTCACCGGGGCTCATCTCAAGCCACTGAGGTAATCTCACTGAATGTGGATTTGGGACTCGTTTGCACATTTGGCTCTTGTGAACTGGTAGAAGTAGAATGACTGCTTTTTAACCTAGGGCTCTTCCGAAAGGGTCCATGTAGCTGGTAGCCTTAAAAAATATGTCACCATCTCCTTGCACCATTCTGAAGGACTTCTCTTCCCGGGACCGCGAGGGGCATGGTTTCAAAGGCAGGAGTTTTCTGGCTCCAGGCCTCCATCCAGGAACCAGAGGGCTTTCAAATGTAAAGTTCTTTGTTTCGGTTTCCCACGCTAGGTAGGGAAAGCCAAGTGGGACTCCTTTGTTCCAAAAATCCCGACAAAACCTCTGGGAGGAGGGGGCTCTGTAACTCAGGGCTGTGGACCAAGTAGCCAATCTGATATCGAAGATCAGTCATTCCAGAGGAAGTTTAAAAGAACTCCTCTCATTGGATGAGAACATGAATGGGGAGGGAATAATTGAAGGGTTAAAATTGAGCTGCTCCTTACCTGAACTGATCACCAGCTCTGGGATTCCCCTCCCACAACACCGTGGGAGCTGTCTCTCTCTCTGTGTCTGTCTTACAAGGCGCTCTCCCACAAAACTCTTTGGGTCCACAATATTTATTTGAATGGTAAGCTCACCACACCTCGGGGACCCCTTTCCCCATTCTTTGTAGTAAGAGAAGCCAAGAACCTCTTCCAAACTGGGAACTGGGACACTCCCCTGGTTACAATCCCTCCCCACAAACAAAGACCAGGCTTTCTTATTGCATAATAAAAGGGATAAATTTTCCCATTTAGTTTGCCTGAGCTATGATAGAAATCCATTGTGTATATAGTATTCTTCCGGGCTACATCATGTCACCCATGCGGAACTTGAGGCGAGAAGAACCAATGCAAATATGTTGATAGTCATGCTGACTTCAGTGCCATGAATCATAAAATATTTCTTAGCTTGAAGTTTCATGTCTTTATCAGCATACAGTTAAAGGCTAACTTACTTGTCTATCAATAAGATAAAATCACATTTCATACCCAACAAATATCCTGTATTGAAACTGATAGAAACACCTATCTTTACAGATATGCAAAACTAGCCTTTATATATTGGCAATATATAGGAATTTATTTTCATTGATCAGAAATATTGGAATAGCATCAAAGAATTTAGATTTTAAAAAATCACTGTTAGGAAATTTCAACTTCTAATACTATACAGTGAATTTTGTACTATGAAGCATTCATTGACTATTTATATATCAAATTATTCCATTGGACTTTTTACCTGCTGTTTTGCAATGTCATGATTTTGTTTTGTAAAATGTAACATCTGCCAATACTGATTCAGAGAATATTTTAGAATATTCAATTTTATGTCACAGTCTTAAGTCAAAATGAAAGTTTTAACAAAGTTTTCAGTACCCACTCTGTTAATATATATGGACATATTTCTACTAGGTTTTGTGTGCCTATATGTAATTTTGAGAGTCATATTTGTAATACTGATAATCACTTATAGATATTTACTAATTAAATTCTGGATTTTCTTGATTAGAATGTACACTTAAATGCAATAGAAAAAAAAGATTAAATCAATATCAGAAATGTAAACTTGTTTCTACTATACTCCTAGGCTTCATCTGAATGCAGACTCCTAGGGACCACCAAAAAAAAAAAAATACCATCTTCCTGTTTCCTTTTCGTCATCTTCTCTTTTTTCAGCTTTCCTTTCTCAGCAAATATTATGTATCATATATGTTGTATACCATAAGTATATGCAATTTTATCAATTAAAGAAATAACAAAACTATTAAGGGTCAAAAATTAAAATTACTGTTTAACAGATTTAAGGTTTGAGGTTTGGTTATCATTGTTTATCATGTCTTTCTCTAGAGTGAATGAATAAATATTTGTTACATTTTCAATTTTACAATTCTGAGGATGTCCCTAAAGACATTAATATAATGTAATGTGCAATACTAGGTTAAATTTTAATACCATTTTAAACATCAAGATCTCGATAAAACAGTTCAAAGCAGACATTTGATATGCAATAAAATTGTGCACATATTAAATTCTAAATGCCACTCGATTAAGACTAACAAAAATGACTGTTAATCAAGTAATGTGAGTTGATCACTGTGAAAATTCTTCATTTATCTTACATTACCAGAAGTAAATATAACTAATTATATCAAAATAATTTAAAACATATTAACTATAGCATATTAGAATTTTATCTAGTTTTCTTAATATTGTATATTATCCTGATCAAAAGTAGTAACGTCATTTTAAATGACATTATCCTAAACAAGGAACGTGAAAAGAACCCCAAAATATTTAACCGAGAATTTTAAAGATATATGTCGATCTATTTTTGACTCCTTGATGAAGGCACTTAAAATAAATTTTTCATTTTGTTTCTTGGCTGACAACAACCTTCTCACTCACATTCAATTCCCACTTGAGTTCCATCCCAGTCCAATGAAAACATCTTATGGTATTCTAATAGGGCCATGCCCTGTACCCATTAGAGATAGCAAATGGAGAAATAGTGCCAAAAATGTGCCACATAAAACTCTAATATTTATTTCAGTTACTTACACTGCATATGAAAAATGCTAGCTTTTAGTGTCTTCTTTATTGGGATCTTTGTCCTAATACTCACTCTAAGGCTAATTCACTCTCTCTCTTTTACGCTTTCCAGCTCTATTAGAATCACACTCCCACATATTTTAATAGCAGTTAGCCTGATGGTTATCAAGTGCTGTCATAATCCACAGGCAGGCTGGGATCTGCCATGGAAGGAATTTTTGTACCAAGACTTTAGGATAAGCTATAGTAAGGATATGTCAGAAGCCAATTTTGAGGAATTACTCAAAAAGTAATTCAGAAATCTAAGTCTTTCTATCATTTGACCATTTACATACTTACGCATTGTCATGATACCTCTTTTACTATGTAAAACAACTTGCAAGTTTGATACTGTTAATTTTACTTTAGAGATGAAAGACTCTGGACTCAGGTTCATACAGTTCAAAGTCATAAAGTAAGAATTTACAAATACTATATGCTTTTTCTATATGTATGTATTTTTTTCATTATAATTTAACAAGGTTACAAAGAGCGGTTATCAAGTTCCCAATAGTGCTTGTTTCTTTTTAGAAACAGATTAGTACCACTACAGGAGAGTCATACTTCATTTTAACGCAAGCATATATTGGGTACTTAACATAAATGTTTGGTGGAATAGTGCACTGCTGAATGACATTGCACCTTACTTTCCAAAAAGCTCATTACAATTTAGTAAGAAATATACAATTAAAATACTGTATATAAAGTTTTCCTGTACACCAGTAACATACTTTAAACCTATCCATTTTTTAAATACTGCATAGACATGGTGAATCATACTACAGAGGAGAACATTTAAAGTAAGGTACAAACTAAGAGAAATTCACCATTAAGCAAGAAAATCTTCTACATTTTTACTTGCTTTTTAAATTTTCTGGATAATAACATTTATCTTTTTTTACTTCATCTGGTTGTGATTTTATCCATGTATTCTTAGCTAAAATTACAATATGTTCTTATTTAGTATTTTGCAATGTAATGAAGAGAATTCCTGTGTTTCATTACTATTCTACTATTTAAAGATGTAATCTGTATATGCAGCTTTATGTTGTTTTTCTAGAAGAAGATATGAAACATGTAAATCCAAGTTTATTTTAGCTGCTAAAAAGGGATCTTCTCTTTTTTTATTCTTTACTTTGAAAACATCCTTTCAGTTTCAAAAGTAGAGACTTACTAAATCTAGTTTTATCAAACAGAATTCTTAAGGGCACTCTATTTGACTATATATGCCCTTATATCAAATTTATCAAATATTACAAAACTGAAGAGTTGAATTGACCTACTGCATACGGGTTTGTGAAGTTCACATTTTCTCACCAAACATTTGATCTAAAAATAAAATAGAATCCATCTATCTCAGTGGATTTTTTCACCTTTACAATAAAGACTGAACCTGGAGGAATAGCAACAGATGTGATGAGTTTTCATGGCAACTTTATTACAAAACCAAAGCAGGACAAAGTTCAGGGACATCAAGACATATACATAATAAGTCAGGTGAAGAGTCCTAAGAGCAGCCACATATATTTAGAGAAATCTTCCTGGCTTATCAATGAAATAATTTTTCATCAAGTTTTGTACAGAAATCAAATGGAGTTAATACACTTGGCTTATCAACAGAAAAGAAAGAGCTTGTGAAAAGGATAGTGGGCAAAAATCAGGATTTTCAGCATTTCTTTCTGTTACACAAGCTGGGATGCTCCCTTGAACATCGCTACCTTTCATTGTTACTTCTCCTCCTTCTCCTACTCCTTTTTCTTATTTTCCCTTTTGTAATGCCTACAGCTTTTTGTCAAAAAAGTTAGCTTTACACTGATAAAGTACTGTTTCGTTAGGTTCTACTCATCGCCTACCTACGTCGCCCCTAACAGCGTAGCAATTTCATATCATTTTCCTGTTAGATAGGTTAAAGGATGGACTAAAATCCTCAATGTATTTTGAGATACATTTTAAAATCATCTTACAAATGAATTTTGTGACGTGAGAAGGAGCATTTGTGCATATATTTTAAATATTACATTCTGGATATTTTAACGTGGTGTTAGCACAAAGAATTTTCCCTTCAAATCACCTTAGTTAAAAAAACAACCTGTTGTGCTCCTGGAATAATAATTCTTTTTGTTACTATTCCCACATCCCCTTCTTTTCTTTCTTTCTCTCTCCTATGCCTCCTTCCATCTTCAGAAGTTCTAAGTATTTATTAAGTGACTATTATGTTTTTTGAGACCAGGTCTCTCTCTGTTGCCCAGGCTGGAGTGCAGAGGCACAATCTTGGCTCACTGCCATCTCCACCTCTCAGGTTCAACCGATTCTCATACCTCCATGTGCTGAGTAGATAGGATTACAGGCATGTGCCACCATGCCTGGTTAGTATTTGTATCTTTAATAGAGATGGAGTTTCACCATGTTGGCCAGGCTGGTCTGGAACTCTTGACCTCAAGTGATCCACCTGCCTTGACCTCCCTAAATGCTGGGATTATAGGCATCAGCCATCACTCCTGACCTAAGTGACTATTATTTGCAAGTTATTATTATCATTATTACCTTGAGACAGAGTCTCACTCTCTCACCCAGGCTGGAGTGCAGTGGCGCGATCTTGGCTCACTGCAACCTCCACCTCCTGAGTTCAAGCAATTCTCCTGCTTCAGCCTCCCAAGTAGCTGGGACTACAGGTGTGTTACACCACACCTTGCTAATTTTTTTATATTTTTAGTAGAGACGGGTTTTCACCATGTTAGCCAGGATGGTCTCGATCTCCTGACCTTGTGATCCACCCACCTTGGCCTCCCAAAGTGCTGGGATTACAGACGTGAGCCACCACACCCAGCTTGCCAGTTATTTTATTGGGTACTTTATATGTGACTATATATAGGCCATGCAATAATCCTGTGAAATTGATGTTGTAATCCTCATTTTAAAGTTGAGTCATATAAAGCTATAAGAGGTCGAGCCTCTAAGAAATGGAGCTAGAATCTATCAAATGAAGAACAGATAAAATGGAGATGGGCAAAGGAGATAAAACAGTCAAAGTGTTATCATCAGTATCAAAGGCTGTCATGGACTTAAAGATCGGGACAACCAGATTTCTCTTGTGCTCAGCCCTAACGAAGCGTGTTTTAATGTTGAATATGTCCATGGTTAAGCTCAGAGACACATAGGGAAAGGTGCTCAGTATATCGTCTTAACATCCCTGAGAGCTATCTGAAACCTAATGCAACAAAATGAACAGCGATAAAGAGGAAAAGCATTTCTCCATAGCCTTGGGATTAACATCCATTACTTAACTAGCACAGGAATAAATTCATCACTAAAGAATTCTCAAAACAGTGGAACAACATCAATCAGATATACTTTCACACTATTCAGCTAGAAAGCAGCTTACTTTTGTCTCATTTCATTTCTAATTTCTTTGGTCAAGAAAACTTCAGATTATATAAATGAAATGAACTGCCTGTTGTATAAATAACAATGTTGAGACTGATCTCCAATGCAATATTCTGAACATTATAACCCATCAATACCACCACCTTCAAGGCCACCCCCATAGTATGACCCACTCTTCAAGACATTAAAATGCAAATAACAGATTAAAGCAGTATACTCAGACGTTTCCAATGACAAGAAAAACTTTAAAAATCTAGAATTGTTTTCTGAACTGTAGCTCAGATTAAAAAACAGAATTAAAGTGAGTAATTTGTGTGTAAAAATCCAAATTAAAAATTATTTTTCTAAAAATAGCAAAATTGAGTCTGACCCTTGGAATCTAACCCACCAGGATCTAATCTAATGAAAATTTTACATTATTAATTGCTAACAAAGGAAAAGAGAGCTAACCAATAATACTTTAAAATAACATCTAAATTCTCAGAAAAATGCATGAGATATTCAACTATATAGGTTGACCAGTGATGCTCCAGAACACATCCCTCAGAAGAAAGAATTATCATGATACTTTGTCTATATTATTTAGTAGTTATTGAAATTTTGCTTCAAGACATTGCTCTATTAAATAATTATTTACAATTGTTTACTCAACATTATCCCAAAATAATCTTTTTCACAAACTCAATTTTATATCAAAAAAGTTTGTTAGTCAGTTTGATTCATGAAGGTTACATAAACTTCACATAACCTTGAACATGTATTTTTCAGCTATGCTTACTGAAAAATGTGTCAATTTAAAAAAAGAGATCTTCTTTATCTTTTCAACTTTCTAGAGGTTTGTAGAATTGAGAATAAAATGACAGAGGGAAGCAAAAAAAAAAAAAAGGTGTTATGTAGTTGTTTATAAACAAATAATGAACGCCAATAATAAGACTGTTATTTAGACATTATAGTGATCATGAAAAACCAAGGCCCGTAATCTTTACTGTGTAATAGATTTTAGGTTTATAAGAAGATGCTTGGCTTGTAACTCAGACAAGTTATTCCCAAGTGGAGAGCAAAAATTATGTGAAGAATGTCAGTGGTAGTTTAATGAGAACAGCATTGAAGCTATAAATTACTTTGGGCAGTATGGCCTTTTTCACAATATTGATTCTTCCTATCCATGAGCATGGAATATTTTTCCATTTGTTTGTGTCCTCTCTGAATTCCTTGAGCAGTGCTTTGTCTTCTGCTTGAAGAAGTCCTTCACTTCCTTTGTTAGCTGTATTCCTAGGTATTTTCTTTGTAGCAATTGGGAATGGGGTTCATTTATGACTTTTTAATAATTGCTGTTCTAACTGTCATGAGATGATATCTCATTGTGGTTTTGATTTGCATTTCTCTAATAATCAGTGATATTGAGTTTCTTTTTTTTTTTTTTTTTTTAAGACAGAGTTTCGCTCTTGTTAGCCCGGCTGGAGTGTAATGGCGCGATCTCGGCTTACCACAACCTCTGCCTCCTGGGTTCAGGCAATTCTCCTGCCTCAACCTCCTGAGTAGCTGGGATGACAGGCACGCACCACCATGCCCAGCTCATTTTTTGTATTTTTAGTAGAGACGGGGTTTCACCGTGTTGACCAGGATGGTCTGGATCTCTTGACCTCGTGATCCACCCGCCTCGGCCTCCCAAAGTGCTGGGATTATAGGTGTAAGCCACCACGCCCGGCCTGAGCTTTCTTTCATATGTTTATTGGCCTCATGTATATCTTCTTTTGAGAAGTTTGTTTATGTCCTTTGTCTGCTTTTTAATTGGATTGTTTGGTTTCTTTCTTGTAAATTTGCTTTAGGTCCTTGTAGATCCTGGATCTTTTAGTGCAATGTTCACATGTTTATATTGAGTGAAATTGCTTTGACACTATCAATCCTTTCAACAAAGCAGAATTTACAAAAAGTTTTTAAACATTCACTGGTCAGTTGGTGCTTCTTGAATTTCTCTTAGTAATTTGTGTCTGCAGCAGTTGAGTCAAAGGAAACATGAAGGATTATTTTGAAACTTGACTCTCACTGCTTTTTAAAGAAATTGAGAAAATAAAATTTATTCCCCTCTCAGAATCAGATAAGACAATTGGAAATTGGTTGGCAAGAGGGGTGAATGATAAAGACTAACTCCCTTCAGCCAGGTGGGGCTAACACTGAGGTCCATGCCACGATTTTGGAGATTCTGATATTGCATGTCACACAGACCTTGGGGTTCCATAGCTGTCTCTCTTAAAAAACAGATTTATTGAAATATAGTAAATAAATAAGGAACAGCATATATGATAAGACTTATGTGTCTGCACCTGTGAAACAATTACCAAAACCAAGATAATGAATATAATCATCACCTCCAAAAGTTTCCCCATTCCCATTTGCAATCTATTCCTCCAAGCTCTTCTCAAACCCCCACAGCCCCTCTCCCAACTTTTCCCATGAAACCAGTAATATGCATTCTGCCACTATACATAAGTTTGCATTTTCCAAACGTTTGGTAAATAAAATCACAAAGGATATATGATCTTTTAGGAAGATTTCTTTAACTCAGCATGTTTATTTTAATACTCATGTATGAAATAGGAGTTATTTCTTTTTATTTGGGAGCAGTATTTCATTTTATGGCTATAACAGGGCATTTAGGCATTTACAATTTTTTGAAGAGAACTTTTTAAATCATTTGATATTGTGAATCACACTGATTTTTGAATGACAAACCCAATCTGCATTCCTGACAGAAAACTCACCTAGCCACAATGTATTATTTCTTTCATATAATGTTGGATTAGAGGTGCCTAAAATTTGTGCACAATTAGTACATCTATATTGAGAGTTATTGGTCTGTCTTTGTCTTTTCTTGTAAAGTCTTCTTCTGATTTTGGTATCAGGATACTACTGTTTCATAGAATAGGAAATAATTTTTTCATAGTTTTCTGGAAGATTTTACACATTATTATTTTTAACATTGTCTAGAATTTGTCAGTTAAGCCACCTGGGAATAGAGTTGCCATTGTAGAATTTCTAACCATAAATGTAATCTCTTTAGCAGTTATAAGGCTACTCCAGTAATCCATTTTATCTTGGGTAGGCTATAGTAGTATGTGTATTTCAAGGAATTTGTATATTTCAGCTAAACTGGAGATTTTGTTTACTTGAAAATTATTTGTGATTTTTAAATTTCTTCTAATATCTATGGAATCTGTAGGAACATCATAACCTCTCTCATATCTGATATTGGTACATTATGTCTTCTTTCAATTTTCTTCTCAACAGCCTGGCTAGAGGTGTATGAATTTTGTTAATTTCCCTAAGAACGAGTTTTTGGTTTATTTTTTCTATTGTCTTTCTGCTTTCTATTTTATTAATGTTGCTCTGGTAATTTTATTCCTTGTTTGCTTTATTTTGAGTTCATTTGTTCTTTCTCTAGTTTTTCAAGGTAGAAGCTGGAGATCTTGATTTGAGACCTTCCTCTTTTCTAATATTGACATTATGTGTTTTAAATTTTACTATAAGTACTGCTTTTGCTGCAGTCCACAAATTTTTATGTGTAGTGATTTCATTTTCACTTACTTATGAAAACCTTTTTAATTTTCCTGTTTAACTTATAGATTTATCTATATTTGTTTTCCAGTATTTAGAAATTTTTAGATGTCATTCTATTTTTGATTTCCAATTTAATTTCATTGTAACTACAGAGCATTCTTTATGTAACTTGATTGTTCTGAAATATGACACTAATTTTATTCTTACAGTACAGCTTATCTTAGTAAATTGTCCATGTGCTCTTTTCAAAAATAATGAGTGTTCTGCTGTTGTTGAATCAACTCTTCTAAAAATGTCCAGTAGGTCAAATTGATCAACAGTGATGTTCACATTCTTTATATCATTACTGATTTTTTGTCTATTTGTATCATTTATGAAACAGGGATATTAATTCTTCCACTATAATTGTGATTTTTGTCTATTCCTTCTTGCAGTTTTATCTGTTTGTTTCATGTATCTTGAAAGCACTTTTGTTTGATGCATACATAAATGCTTCAAATTTGTATATTTCTTTGATTGGGTGACCCCTTTATAATCATAAGATGACTGTCCTGTTTCTAGTAATAATCTTTGCTCTGAACTCTACTTTGTGTGATATTAGAATTTTTCTACCTTTCTTCTACTAGTATTAGCTCAGTATTTATTTTCCCTTCCTTTTACTTTTAACCTCTTTGTGTCTTTATATTTCATTTTCTTCTTTTTATTCAGCCTATTGTTGGGTGTTGCTTCTTTATTCCATCTAACAATCTGTGTTTTAATTTTGAAAATTTAGACCATTTACATCTAATGTGATTACTGATATGATTACGGTTAAATCTGTCAACTTGCTATTTGTTTTTTATTTGTTTGGCCTGTTCTTTCTTTTTTTTCCTCTCTTTCTGCTTAGTTGGAATGTGTTAGATTATTAATTTTCTCCCTATGTTTGCTTGTTAGCTAAAGCTTCTTACTTTGTTATCTTAGTGATTATTTTAGGTTTTGTAGCATATATCTTTAACTTATTACAGTCTACTTTCAAGTGATATTGTTTTATGTATTATATAAGCCCCTTAAAATGACATCCTTTTTTCTCCTCTCCTGCTTTTTGCATTTTCATATATTTTACTTCTACATGTTGTAAAACCCATACTACATTGTCTCGATTTTTTTTATAAACAGCCAATTATCTACTAAGAGACTTACATTATTTTAAGTATCATAATTTTTCTTCTGTGACTACCCTTTTCATGTTCTTCATTCCTTTTATTGATCTATGTGTCAATTTTCTTCCTGCTTGAAGGACTTCCATTTATAACTTATATGATGCATTTCTTCTATTTATGAATTCTTTCAGCTTTTATGTGTCTGATAAACACTTTATCTTTGTTTTTAAAGATATTATTGCTGGTTAACAAATGGTAGGTTCACATGCTCTTCTTTTTCTTTTAGTACTTTGAAAATGTTGCTCCACTGTCTTCTCACTTACATTACTCTGATAAGAAATGTGTTCCTCTCTATACATTGTGTCTTATTACACCCATCACTCTGGCTGCTTTTATGATTTTCTCTTTCATGCTTGTTTTATATAATTTGATTATGACATCTTTTCCTCTACTTTTCTTCATGTTTCTTATGACTGAGATTCATTGAGTTGTTCAATTTGTGTTTGCAGGTTTTATCAAAATTGGAAAATTTTCAGCAATTAGCATTTCAATTGCTTTACTGTTGCCTTTCAATTTTGTGTCTTCCAAGGACTCCAAATAATGTATCAGGCCACATAAAACTTACCAACAGCTTACTGATGCTCTCTTAATGTGTTTCATTTTGGATAGTCATAACATCTTTTCATTGTGGATCATATTTTCTTATTTTCATGGCCCTTATTTTTATATTGTAACAGCCATGGCAAATTTTACGTTATTATTAATAGCTGCTGGATAGTTTGGAACTTCTAAAAAAATTATTGATCCATTTTGTAAAAGATAGTTAATTTACTTAGAAATAATTGGATCTTTTATTTCCTTGTTTTTAAGTTTTTTTAAAGATCAAATCAAAACACTAATCCATGGCTACTTTATTTCCCACTGCTGAGGGACTCTTTTGGTTCCTTACCCAGTGTTTCACGAATTATGAGTTTTAGTGTGGCTAACAAGAAAAGCCATTGTTTTCAGCCCTGTACAAAATCCTTGTATTGTTCTCTCTACTAAGTAATTTTTTACCCATCCTTTGATATTTTTCATACATATATGCCCTGATCAATAATCTACTGAACAATCAAGGGGCCTTTTCCAAACCCTTGGAATTCTTTCTACATGCATTTCTCTCCTGTCTGGTACTCTGTCCTGTGAATGTTACCTATTTTTGCCAAACTTTCAGCATCATCAGTTCAGCTCAGAGAGTCCACCAGACTCTGCCTGGATCCCTCTTCTCTGAGGACATTAAACCTGGACACCCCATTTGTGTCCTTTATTTCAGGGATCATTTTCTTAATCATCTGATGTGTAATTCCTTGAAAACCACTTTTAAAATATATTTTGTCCTATATTACAGTTGTTTCAGACAGGAGGATAACTCCAGGTCCTGTTACTCTGTCTTTGCCATAAGTATATATCCCACACATTTACAGTTTATATTTTCCATGAGTGTCTTATCGGTTAGCCAGGGTTGAAACACAGTTTCAGACATCCAACGGTGAGTTTTTATGGACTGCGATACTTTATATAGTTAATTAAATGAACCTGGCCTTTATGAGATTAAATAAAAGAGGCTATATAAAGTTCCTGATATACACATAAAACTCAATAGCTAGTATTAACCTTTCATCTTCTTCAATATATCCTTGAATAAAAAAAGATACTGTTTTATAATAGAATCAGGCATAACCAGGCCTTGAATAACCTGAATTCTGTTTCCTACCTATCCGTATTGGCAAGCCATTTAAACTCCTGAATTCTTGTTCTTCCAATCAGTTAAATGATGGCAGAAACATTTTTCCTTTACATCTTATGGGATTGTTGGCAAGATTAAGATATTTAAGTTGGAAGTCCTTTTGTATATTGGAAAGTATGATATATATGTGTATTACTCTCAAATGTTGCCTGGTAGTTGTTTTGTTCTATTTTACATTCCACTTTACCATGTGTTCTACTTTTCCCAAATGGGCCATTTGTATATAGAAAGCCTTTGAAGAAAGGCCATTAAAGAGAGATATTTTGACAGCTTTTTAAAACCTCACAAAGATGCTTGAACAGTTTTCTGTGTTAAGTTAATAAAGTAGTGTATTTTAAAAAATAACCTAGAGCAAAGTGCAAAAACACAAAACAAATTTTAAAATAATGCCCTTATGGTAATTTATAAAAATAAATGGACATTGTCACCCTATTACTATAAAAACAAAAAACAGGTTTCCATATTATGCATATGGATTCAAGATATGTTGGGGCACTTAAATTCATTATTCCAATGAGACTTGATAATGTTTATGTAAGGTAGAAGTACTCTGTGTTTTGTGGTGATCCAGACAGTTAGGGTTCAAGAGACTTAATTCTCGTTCTAGAATTATAATCACCCAGCCACCACAAGAGCACATGCTTATTTAAGGTATAGTCCCACTTGTATTCACAATGCTTCACAGATAACTATAGCCAGACTAAATTGCTGTGTAAATACCAGATGGAAATCTGCAGGTACAGCACTCCTTAAGATCGTCTATCAGAAATGTTAAATGTCATAGTGCATAATTCATCAATGCTAATAGCCCTCAGCACAGATCTGAGGGAATTAACCTATACAGCCAAACTATTTATCACATCACAATATATAAAATGTACTTTTAATTAATAAATGGACAATCTATTGTCTTCATGGATGCAGCTGATCAATCCTTTTTTATCTTCTGTCTACAGTTTGGGTCCTTTTAATGGGTTTTAATGGGTTTTTCCGTACACTTGCAGAGCCACGTTTATGCACTTACTTCCTGGAATAGTTTTTGTACTTTGTGGCATAATCTCACAGCCTCTTTGTTATTTTTCCACGGCAATATCAGTATGAAAATCATCATGCTTCTTGGTAGTTTAAAATGGCATTCATTACTCTTGAGCTGACCTCCCTGGCACTAACCTATCTGAAAGTCATAAAATTAGTATAATGCAGTTCCCATCAATACACTAAGTCTTTAAGGACCTGAGCTAATAGTTTACATGAGCAAAGATTGTTAAAAGTACAGTGATTCACTATACTCATGAAAAGTGAAACAAATAGTTACAATTGGAAAACAGCTTTATACAGACGTTAACAAAGCCTCTAAGTTATTACTTAATCTATTAAGGCAACTACCGAATTTAATTGTCTAGTTACATTTGGCATCAGATCAACTTTTAAAAATTTGATGATACAGATTGATTGCTTCTTCCAGATTTACAAACAGGATGTATTTTATAGGAGTTTGATTGAAAAAGTTAAAGATTATAAAATAAACTATTTTGAAGTTATTGATGGTTTCAGCACTTTATACTTAAGCAAAAATATTTCTACCTTAAATTTTAAAAAGAATTAGGATTAATGAGAGCAATGAGTTAAAATGAATGAGGACACTATGAGTGTTCTATTTGTATTGTTCTGTATTCCTAGTATTTCTAAAACGTCGTTTTAATTCAGGATTTATACACTTCTGGAAAAATTATTGTAAACTTTTTATGTATAACATAGGTTTTAGTACAAGGCTGAATAATTTAAAAGCAAAAATATTTTATTCATAATTATATTATTATAATCACTTGGTTTCATAAAGATATTATCCCTTCTTATGGTGCCCTATCATGTCCTTAAACCTTAATACTCCAATTTTCAAATCCAAATATCAAGGAAGACAGAACGTCTTACAATGAGCTCCATTTTCCAGATTAATGCACCTGAGAAACATTTTTCCTTATTTAATATCCCTTACTCATTTCCTCTCCTGTTATAGAGATAGCACAGCTGTTTATCTGGCAATTATCTTTGAATCTATTAGTGAAAATGCCTAAATTAATCATAAAAAGACAAGTGCATCACAGAGTAACTATGCTATGAATACAGGACCTCTTTGTATTTTTTCTGTCATTTTCTCTTGTTCCATATGGCAGCATTTGTTTCTTGTACTCTTGATACTGATAAAGAACTTAGTTCTAGCAGGAATATCAGTTATCCCCAGAAATTCAAATTTTGTTAGTTATAGCTAGAGAATACTTCCATGCAGTCAACAAAAAGATATTTCAGAATTATGGGGGATGTGCATGTATGACATAAATAACTCATCCGGAAGTTTGACAGATTCAATATTTGGATCAATAATCAGAAAATGGCCTTCATTTAATTTAATGAACATTAAATATATATGTTATGGAAAATCTAAAGATAGGATTGTGACATATGAACTGTCATTTATAGAACTGAAATAAAAAGTAGACTGTGGAGCGTCAGAGAATATAGCTACACACCAGGTTGTGGCACTACCTTATTTATTTAATCAAAGAATATTAGAATCTACAAAATGAAATTTATGTTTTTCAACTTGTGCAAATATGGGCAGGACATGTTTGTGCAAATATGGGCAAGACATGTTTATTAATTTTTGCCCTCAGGAAGTTCATTGTCTACTAGGGGCAAGAGACATATAAAGATATAAATTATAGGAGAAGATTAAGTAATATCATCATGACAAGATCAAAGTCTTATTTTGTGAGGGCACAAAAGGAGAAACTGTTACTAATGCCAGAGCAAACTTCATAGATAATAACAGTAAATTTTCTAATGTAACTGATAAGGTCACACATGGATCAATGTAAAGGGAAAAACAAACAAGAACCAAAAAATCGAACATGAGACTTATTCTCCTCAAAGGAAAAGCCTATTGCTTTTCCCAGCAATCGGAGAAAGGGAATAAAATAACATCTTCAGACAGGGGGATCTGTCTAGTCACAACTCACTAACAAAAACTGTTTAAGACAAAATGTCCTTCATGGTTGAGAATTCTTACCTAGATGTGAGCTGAGAAATGGTTATTACATATCCTGTGTATTCAGGGATTCCTAATGATACAAAGAAAGTGGCAGATGTCCAGTCACTTATGGTTTTGCACACATTATTTTGATTAACTATCCTTGTTTCTCACAGTTACTTTATAATTGTGTTGTATCTATGCAGCTCTGATTGAAAAAAGCAGTTGTGCCTGTATTTTTAGAGGTTAAGGGTGATGTAGAATAACATACAGATGGCAAAATGGTTTTACTCACAATACAAGAGGTATTGCCTACCTAGAGCCCTATGTTGAGGACTCTGAGGACATGTGGCATAACCACTTTGCAATGAGTGAAAGAGGAGAGTAGCACTTCAAGGATCCCCCATTTACTTTCTCTAGAGAAGAAACTGTCAGTGAAGATTAAAGAGTCGGGCATACTCTGATTCCAACCTGGACTCTGTCTATTATTAGTTGTGCTTCTTTAAATAAATTGCTTAATCTCACAAAACCACTGTTTCCTTTCCCGTAAAGCAGAAAAAAAAAATTATGGGATCTACTCCATATATGCTTACAATAGTAATTAAATAAGATAATACAGAGAAAGTATTTACCACAGTACCTAGCACATGTAATCACTCTATTAACATTAACTAGATTAAATGAGATATTGTTCCTAAAGTGTTAGCCTACTATAAAGAAAAATGATTAACGGTCTTAGTATTATGTGCAGACATAAAACAACAAACATCCTTCTCCCAAGGAAAAACTTTTAGGTATAGGTATACTGGTGTAAGGGTAATTCACTTATTCATTCATTCAGGTTATAAATATTTATTAAAAATCTACTGTATTATCTTTCTTTTTTGAGTACCAAGAAGTCTTTATTTATTCATTGTATTTTCCTAGGGAAAGGAGAAGGAAAGGGAAGAGTCACCATGTGTTAATAAATGATTAGAAAATGGGAAAGGAAATACCCAGTACAGCAAAATCAACCATCATCCAATAAACACACCCCAGTGACGGGGTCACGAAAGCCCAAAGGGGCTCAGTCTCCAGCAGTTCAGGAATGAAGGAAAGGAATCAGGAAAAGAACAGAAAGGTACAGGCTTTCCTACCCTCCCTCCCCATAAATTCAAGATTTTACACAAAGCTTTGGTTTCTAGCAGTAAACATGGAGTTGTATTTGACCGTCTCCTATTAAACAATCTTGTGGCCGCTTTGATGTAAGTTTCTAGCACCTGCATACAAGTTCCTGAGTGACTTGGATATACATTCATATTCCCTTTCTTGGCCTCCTGACCCCACTTTCTACATGGCAGTCCCCCAATTGCATCTCTCTACTTTAGGATTTAAAATTAAGTAGGTTTGATCACCCAAAATACAGTAGTGTCTTTTTGTTATTGTTTTTTTGAGATGGAGTCTCGCTCTGTTGCCCAGGCTGGAGTGGCATGATCTCAGCTCACTGCAACCTCTGCCTCCCAAGTTCAAGTAATTCCCCTGCCTCAGCCTCCCAAGGAGCTGCGACTACAGGTACACCCCACCAGACCAGGGTAATGTTTTGTATTTTAGTAGAGACGGGGTTTCACCGTGTTGGCCAGGATGATCTCGAACGCCTGATCTTGTGATCTGCCCACCTCAGCCTCCCAAAGTACTGGGATTACAAGCATGACACACCATGCACAGCCTATAGCAGTGTCTTAAGTGTTTGGTATGAATACATCAAAAAATGGTCGGCAGGGCACAGTGGCTCACCAAAAGATGTGGCAATGGTCTTGACTCAGGAGGTTGGCAACAATGGATTGGGGGGTTCCTAGCTTCTTCTGGGTTTTTGTATACATCGTTTAAGAGTTGTGGAGACATTCTAAGCATTAAATGTGTACATGTGTGGGTGTGTAGGTTTTCTTTTGGGGGTGAACAGAAAAGAGGACAGGGTAGAAGCCATATTTTTAGGACAGAAGATCTGGTCTGATAGGTAAGAGGGGAAGAGGAATACCAAAGGATGGTTCAAGATTCCCACTTTAAGAAGAGGGTCCCCCCAAACTAATGTTTCACATCTTTTTGCCTGGTGCAGAACCTTCTGTCAAAGATGCTTTGGCTATTTTTCTCTCAATATAAAAAGAAGTTTGTAAACAAAACCCCCAAGAACACAGAGAAAGACCAATACATTGTATTAAACAAACTAGGCCACCTAGCAATCAGTGAAGTCCTACAAGCCCCAAATACAATAACTAGAGGGGTGCAGCACTTAGGGGAGACAAGAACCCAGGATCAGACACACACCACCCAATGTGTTCTATTGCATTTGTCTCATTTCGACACAGTGAGGTAGGTTTGCGGCGATCTCACATCATGTAAACTAAAGCCCCTTTTCTCCTTTAGCTGCCATGACACTGTCAATCACTGCTGCAGCAGGGCAGGACACGGGCCCCAGGCACCACAAAGCCTTCGCTCATGTGTCTTCCTGGAACCCAAGAATTTTGAAAGGTTAAAGATTTTACACCTTACTTCATATAGCCATTCCTCAACAGCAGAGAATTAAGTACAGGGGCACTGGTCTTAAAACTTACCCTTACCAACTCCGGTTTTATGAACACACTCACTCTGCTGTGCACAGTATGCCTAGCCTGATCTGGTGATGAATGTATCTGGGATGTAAAGCACGTCCTGTGCCCTAGGATTAGACAACCCTCACCTAATCTTGGCTTCCTCTCTGGGCCTTTCACCTGGCCCAGCCTCTCCTTGCCTCTCTGTACCACCATTTCCTGTTTAGGCTAATTTCCAATCTTGCAGTAGGAGGCAGTCAAGTCATGGGGCAACTCAGTTAAAACCTAGTCTCCCATAAAACATTTTCAAGGCAGAGAGGGTTTCAAAAGGACACTATGGCAGAAAAGCCAGCTCTCACTGGCAAAAATGGGGTAGTTCAATGGGCTGTGAACTCCAGATACTTGCTCCCCACGGTGGCAAAAACAACACAAAGTATTCCTGCTGTGCAGACCTGGAGCTGCTGCTGACTTATCCCTGAGATTGCTCCTGTACCTGAGAACACAGAGCAGGAAATGAGCGCCTTAGATTAAAATATACAAAACCAGAACATTTACGGCAAAAAAAGTTAAAATGCACAAGATACATCATTTGCATGCAGCTAGTGCAGTTGGCATCCCGGACAAAGTGGGACCCAAGGTGCAGTATCCAAGGGAGCAAATGAATGAAATCACACTGCCCCAGAATGGGGCGGGCGAGTGTAGGAGCAGCAGGTCTGCAGCTGTTTCCCCCCTCCCAGACACCCTTTTTGCCATCATCACTACCCACTTCTTGGTACAGTTGCCAGCACCCTATCCTAAAAGTGGGTATAAGGATACAAGATGTGGGGAAAAACACAAAACTGCTTTACTCCTGAGAGATTCCCTTCCACAGAATGTAGTGACTTGGCTCCATGAATCTGTTCTTATACTTAATCATTTCACTCTGGCATGGGAATTGTTAGTACATCCTTCTTTTAAAAGTAAACAACTTCCCTATCCAGGCCACTTTCAAAAGCTGGAAATTCTGGGGATGGACCCTCAGATAAAGCATGTAGGTTGTAGGGTGATTCCCCGCTCCTGGTCGCCCCCAGAACCCTCACTTGCATTTGGACAGAGCATGGTTGGAGTTCCTTTGACTCACCCTATCCCCCAACCTAGAAGGAAGAAAGGGTGATGGTGTGAACCCCAGTCTTTCTGAAGACTGTGGATGAAATCGTGGCTGCATTTTTCCCCTTGTGGTGCTTCTATGCTCAAAGAACCTTAGTCCCACAATTTTAACCAATTGACATATAATGATTTCCAGTGCACAAAAGAATAATTATATATTATTCTGATACTATATCTGATCCTATCAATTCCGTTGCACCAACGAGCCTATCAAGCCCATTGCACCAAATATATTTGAAAGCAGTAATAAATGTCTTCAACGTTTTGAAATTCACCTCCACAGTCATCACCTCTATGCCAGAATGCCTGGACAAAGAGTTCTAGTATCTTCTAAGCTTTCTAATTCCCTAGAAGGATCTGACAAACCACACTGAACTATTTCTGCAATTTAAGTAGCAATCTGAGAGATTTGCTGAAGGAGGTCTTCAGGAGCTTCAAAATGGAATCAAACTAGATCCAACATGTGTGCATGCCTCTCCTTTGGGGATGTATTCTGAAGGCTGCTAGAGTTATAATTTCTAATGGCTTCAAAGTGTATTAATTCATCTAAACCGGAAGATGATTGAAACTTTATTTTTTTCTCAACCCTATATGCAGCTGATTTAGATAACCACCAGATGCATGAGTTTCTAAGAAACAGGCTAATGACATAGAATGTAATTTTGAAAGCAGCTTTAGGCCTAGTTTCTGAAGGAAATACAATGGATCGCTAGATGGTTTTAAACCTTCACTGTAAATACACATTATTAAAAATTATGTTCACTTAATAGAAGATAGAATAGTTAAACCCACACAACTTTGCTCCTAGCAACATAGCTGTTTTGATTTTTCTCTATTTCAGAAACAGTCTCGAAAGATATTGTTTCCCCACAACTGATGATATCCAGGTATTGATATTAACTTTGTAAATTCTATTTATTAAGGAGTACTATTTGAATTCTATCAAGAGAAAATATAGATTTCAAAATTTGTTATGCACTGTTTATAAAAGAATAAATTCAATTATTACAGAAGAAAATCATGTACAAAGCAGAAAAGATTCATTTGAGTATGTTTCTAATAAAATTATAAATGCTTACATTATTAACTTGAAAGTGTGGATTAAGGCTACTATACATGAACCCTCCCTTGTAAATCAATATCAATTAAAAATAATCACCATCCGACAACTAAACCAAAGTCTGCATTGCTGTAAAAAAGGTTTGCCCTAGTGACAGATCACTGCTACAACCTCTCACGCTATTGGGTGATGTTTACCATATGTCCCATGATTGATAGTCAAATTTAATGAGTTCTTACAAGCAATTAAATAATCAAGAGTTCCTGCTGTTACATGGCATAGCTTGATAGAACAGTGACAAATGAGAGAATATCTACAACCTAATCAAAGGGACATATTTCCTTGGGAACAAAATAATATTATCCGCCAGTGCAATCAAAGGACAAAAGAACATAGAAAGGACACCAACAGAATGAGATAAATTATGTCCTCTTTTCATTATTCTGACTGCACAGTTTCCATTTATTGTGTCCTATTAAGTCAGAAAGAAAATTAGGCTTGTTAAATATGTTCAACTTATCATATGTTGGTGGATGGTTCAGATATATATATATATACTTAATCCTTCAAGAAAAGGCTATTGTTGAAAATCACTAACAGTACAATGTATTACTCTTCACCCTCCTAAGAAAAATATATCAAGATTAAAGACTAACTCGCATGCCAAAAAGTGCAAGGCTGCCTTAGGTGGTTTTCCTCAGGCCTTCCATGTTAAATGTTATTTTACTGCCCACCCTTGGTGTTCAACCCAGGTAAATGTATCACAATTTTGTTTTTGTGAGTTCATCTGTAAGTGTAGAGTTACAATAAAAAGATCCACTGTCTTTGAAAATTCTCCACCTCAGTATTATTTTTCCACAGTAATTTCCTATAAATTTCAAATAAAATGTCTCTAATGCATATAGTATTTCATGATACAATTGTATTCATTTCCCTCATTGTTAGGAAAGTAGAGGATCATTATTCTGTTAAATCCTGATGAAATATGAATTTTTATGTCTATTCATGATATCCCAGGTGGTCTACATTTTATGCTGTTTGCTTTCTAATACTAAGTAAATAAGTAAAATAATAAGAATAATGACAAATGTTTAAGAAAAACTACAAGCTGAAAGGATATGTTTGCATATTTTTTCTTAAAAAAGTCATCTCAAATGCACTGTATTGCCATCCATTTTAGCAGATTGAGACACAGCTTTTAAGAGAAGTCAAAGCCTTATTTTGGCAAGAGACAGAGTTGGAATTTGAATTCTTACACTTTTAATATAGCACTATAGTAAAGACAAATATTCTGGAAGTAGATTTGCGTGATGCTGAACCTGGCTCTGTCACCTACTAGCTGTTTGGCTTTGGACAATTTATTTATACTCTCTGAGGCTCAGTTTCTTCAGCCAAAAAAGGAGATAATATGCAATAACTCATCCAATGTGTGCAGCAAATTAGTTGGTCAGTGAATGTGATTATTATTTATTAGTGTATTCAAACACATAGTGGCCATTTATGGGCCTGAATATACGTACATGGTTGCTCCAGCCATTGAGGAATGTATAACTTAAATGAGAACAACATGTAATAAACAGCAGATTAGAATACACACTACCTGTCTCCTTTGATTATTGTAGGCACAGTGCCATATAGGCAAACCAATTAAAACAACACAAAAGTGCAAGAATGAATGAATGACAAATCTGAGTTGGATGTAGTACAGTTAAAGTGAGACATGTTAAAAAACAACAAAAAAACTGAATCTTAAAGAATGAATCACGAGTCTGGTAAAGAGTGAAGTTCATGTGGGTTCATGCAAAAGGAATCACAAAGGCCTGAAGGTGAGTAACAGTGTGGTGGATTCAGAGAACTGGGTATCATTTAATTTGACTGCAGCTCACAACAACTCTCTGGGAATACTGAATGATATGAATGAGATAAACAATTAAGCAAAAAGCAAATCATGTAAAAACAGGACAAAAGGTTTGCAGGTTTGCTTTTCTTTCTTAAGGCCATGGAGAACAATTGAAGAACGTTTAGAATTGGAGTAAAAAGGGATCCTAGGCGAGATGAAGAGGCTCATACCTATATAATCCCAGCACTTGGGGAGACCAAGGGAGGAGGAGAGGTTGAGGCCATAAGTTTGAGACAAACATAGCATGACCCCATCGTTAAAGAATAAATAAATACACACCAACACACACACACATATTAAATAATTAGCTGGGCATGGTAGCCCGCGCCTGTAGTTCCAGCTACTCAGGAGTCTGGGGCAGGAGGATCGATATTGAGTTCAATATTTTGTGAGCTATAATCATGTCACTGCATTTCAGCCCAGGCAAGAGAAGGAGTCCCTCAAAAATGGAAAAGAAAGGACGCTTTAAAAAGTCATTCAATTAGAAGTCCCTGGCAGTAATCCCAGCTGGGCATGATGGTAATTCACATAGGCTTGTGTTAATGAGGGTGGAAGGAACTAAACAGATGCAAGAAATTTTAAAAAATTATCATCTCAACTACATAAAGACTGGAAGGAGATGGTGAAGACTGATGAATAGTTAAGAAATACAAGACAAACAGATCTTCAGAGAAGGGAAGATCTTCAAACAGTATGTTAAACCTTAAAAATGCTGAATTCCTAGTAAATATCCATGCAAAAATAGACACTGGGCAATTAGATTTATAGGTCTGCAGCTCCATAAAGAGATCTCAACAGTAGATACATGTTGTAAGCATGAGCATGTAGATTTCAACTGAGCATATTGAGTAGATGAGATCAGAAAGTAGATGTGAGAAGAAAAGATGGCTACAGGTAGGAGTCCAAGCAATATTTGATGGATATATAAAGGAAAAGTGGTATGAGGAAGGCCACGGAGAAAAGGGCAGAGTCAGTAAAGATTATTTTCTTGGAAGTCAGGGCAATAAATTTAAAAGCAAAATGTTCAACATTATTATAGAGCAGCAGAAGTGACAGGGAAGATAATATTCTACGATGAACAGTATTATAGCCCTCTTATGAACTACTTTGGATTCTTTTGGCCTAAACTGTCTCTTGGGCATTTGGCCATTTGTATTCTTATTGGCCATTAATAATCTATTTCTCCCTGAGCTTTCTGTGGCACAGAGAACAGTTCTGGAGCCTTGAGTTTCCTTACTGACAGTAGCACTTGGGCACCGAAGACTTTGGCCCTCCCACGTGCACAATTAGAGAGTGCAGAGGAATTTAATTCCCTGTGGGCTCACTTTGACCAGTGGTAGAAAGGGGCCAATGATTCTATTTTTTTTCCTTCCCCTGTTTTTTCCTTGGCTTCTCTGAAAATTAGTCATTTATGAAACCCCTCACAAGATGGTGCCAGGAGACTGAGAATTTGTGCTTGATACCCAAGTGGTAGTCAGGATGAAAACACATTCTCCTATTGGCTCTCCCCATTTTCTACCACATTTACTTTTTCCCCTTTTTCTGCTCCTGAGACAGCATTCTGGCCTTCCATAATGAAGGAGTAACACTTTCTCTTGCTTCAGTCTCTGCTTTCTAAGGAAACAAGGCTAAGACAAGTACATATTACAGTTATCATAAAAAAGTGTAGGCATTCCTTTGATTTGATATATAAAAAAATTGCTCTTTCTTCTTAGCTTAGCTTCTAGGAGCCTCTAGTTAAAAAACATAGATTGACATGATACAAGTAATACAACTGTCATTAGAAAAAAAATAACAAAAAAAATGTGAGAAAATTGAAAAACAAAAAACAGAAGAGGACTAATGTCACAATTCAAGAGAATTCAAAGTAGAGACTCAGTTATCTGAATATGATGAGAGAAAAATAAAAATAAATTTGGAGACCATTTGAGGATATTAAGCCTAATTATTCCTCAGAAATTAAAATTAAATAATATAGTCCAATTGATTTCATTGTCTACCTTTATGCTAATGGTACTCAAAGTGTGGCACCAGATGTTTAGTATCAGTATCATTTGGAAAACTAGTAAGGAAATTCTTAGATTTTTAATCCACACTTACTGAATAACAAATTCTGAGAGTATAGCCCAGAATTTGTGTTTTCACAAGTCATCTAGAGGATTCTGATGCATGAAGATTAGAACCACTGCTTTTTATATCATGATCTGTTTCATTTGGGGTAAGACAAACTAAATTAAACATTAATGAGCTATCTCCTCCATGAAGCATTCTCTGGTTTCCCAAGATTGAAATAAGCTTTCCCGTCTCTGAATTCCCAGAGCTCTTATGTATTCATCTTTTTTGCATCATTAAAACTAAACAACTTTTGGAACAATTTTGATACACTATACATGACACAATTGAGTACTCATTGTGAATTCTAATCTATCACTTTCCCAAAGGAATCTAGGTGACTAAAGACATCTGATATGGTTTGGCTGGGCCTCTACCGAAATCTCATCTTGGATTGTATCTCCCATAGCCCCAAGTGTTGTGGAAGGGACCTAGTCAGAGGTAACTGAATCATGGGGACAGGTTTTTCCTGTGCTGTTCTCGTGATACTGATGAAATTTCATGAGATCTGATGGTTTTACAAAAAACAGTTGCCATGCACATGCTCTCGTCTGCCACCATGTAAGATAATGCATTTCCTCCTCCTTCCCCTTGTGCCATGACTGTAAGGCCTTCCTAGCTATGTGGAACTGTATGTTAAACCTATTTTTCCTCGTAAATTACCCACTCCCAAGTATGTCTTTATTAGCAGGTAAAGAACAGATATATACAGTAAATTGATACCAGTAGGCTGGGGTGCTGCTGTAAGTATACCTTAAAATGTGGAAGCAACTTTGGAACTGGGTAACAGGCAGAGTTTGGAACAGGGTGGAGGGCTCAGAAGGAGCTAGGAAAGGAGAAATAAAATCCTTTGCAGACAAGCAACTGCTGAGAGATTTTGTCACCATTAGTCCTGCCTTAGAAGAGCTCCTGAAGGAAGCACTAAACATGGAAAGGAACAACCAGTACCAGCCACTGCAAAAACATACCAAATTGTAAAGATCATCGACACAATGAAGAAACTGCATCAACTAATGGGCAAAACAACCAGCTAGCATCAAAATGGCAGGATCAAATTCACACATAAAAATATTTAACTTAAATGTAAATGGGGTAAATGCTCTAATCAAGAGAAACAGAAGGGCAAACTGGATAAAGAGTCAAGACCATTGGTGTGCTATATTCAGGAAACCCATCTCATGTACACAGACACACATAGGCTCAAAATAAAGGGATGGAGGAAGATTTACCAAGCAAATAGAGAACAAAAAAAGCAGGGGTTGCAATTCTAATCTCTAATAAAACAGACTTTAAACCAACAAAGATCAAAAGAGACAAGGAGGGCATTACATAATGGTAAAAGGATCAATGCAACAAGAAGAGTTAACTATCCTAAATATATATGCACCCAATACAGGAGCACCCAGATAAATAAAGCAAGTTCTTAAGGACCTACAAAGAGACTTAGACTCTCACACAATAATAGTGGGAGACTTTAACACCCCACTGTCAATATTAGATCAACGAGACAGAAAATTAACAAGGATTTCCAGAATGTGAACTCAGATCTGCACCAAGTGGACCTAATAGACATCTACAGAAGCCTATACCCCCAATCCAGAGAATATACATTCTTCTCAGCACCACATTATACTTATTCTAAAATTGAATACATAACTGGAAGTAAAATTCTCCTCAGCAAATGCAAAATAATAGAAATCATAACAAATAGTCTCTCACACCACAGTGCAATCAAATTAGAACTCAGGATTAAGAAACTCAAAACCACACAACTACATGGAAACTGAACAACCTGCTCCTGAATGACTGCTGGATTAATAACGAAATGAGGGTAGAAATAAAGATGTTCTTCAAAACCAATGAGAATGAAGACACAACATACCAGCATCTCTGGGACACATTTAAAGCAGCGTCTAGAGAGAAATATACAGCACTAAATGCCCACAAGAGAAATGAGGAAAGATCTAAAATAATAGACACCTTAAAATCATGATTAAAATAACTAGAGGAGGAAGATCAAACACATTCGAAAGCTAGAAGAAGACAAGAAATAGCTAACATTAGAGCAGAATTGGAGGTGATAGAGACACAAAAAACCCTTCAAAAAATCAACGAATCCAGGAGCTGGTTTCTGAAAAGATCAACCAATTGGATAAACCACTAGTCAGACTAATAAACAGGAAAAAGGAGAAGGATCAAATAGATACAATAAAAAAATGATAAAGGGTACATCACCACCAATACCACAGAAATACAAACTACCATTAGAGAATACTACAAACACCTCTATGCAAATAAACCAGTAAACCTGGAAGAAATGGATAAATTCCTGGACACTTACACCCTCCGAAGACTGAACCAGGAAGAAGTTGGTCCCTGAATAGACCAGTAACAAGGTCTGAAATTGAGGCAGCAGTTAATACCCTTCCAACAAAAAAAGTCCAAGACCAGACAGATCCACAGCAGAATTCTACCAGAGGTACAAGGAGGAGCTGTGCCATTCCTTCTGAAACTATTCCAAACAAGACAAAAAGGGGGAATCATCCATAACTCATTTTATGAGATCAACATTATCCTGATACCAAAACTTGACAGCGACGTAACTAAAAAAGAAAATTTCAGGCCCATATCCGTGATGAACATTGATGCAAAAATCCTCAATAAAATGCTGGCAAACAGAATCCAACAGCACATTAAAAAGCTTATCCATCACAAGCCAGTCGGCTTCATCCCTGGGATGCAAGGCTGGTTCAACATATGCAAATCTATAAACGTAATCCATCACACATACACAGAACCAAAGACAAAAACCATATGATTATCTCAAATAAATGTAGAGATGATCTTTGACAAAATTCAACAGCCTTTTATGCTAAAAACGTTCAAACTAGGTATTGATGGAATGTATTGCAAAATAATAAGAGCTATTTATGACAAACCCACAGCCAATATCATACTGAAGGGGCAAAACCTGTGAACATGCCTTTGAAAACTGTCGCAAGACAAGGAATCCATCTCTCATCACTCCTATTCAACACAGGATTGAAAGTTCTGACCAGGGCAATGAGGCAAGAACAAGAAATAAAGGGTATTCAACTAGGAGAAGAGGAAGTCATATTGTCTCTATTTGGAGATGACATGATTGTATATTTAGAACACCCCATTGTCTTAGCCCCAAATCTCCTCAAGCTGATTAGCAACTTCAGGAAAGTCTCAGGATACAAAAATCAATGTGCAAAAATCACAAGCATTCCTATTCACCAGTAACAGATAAACTGAGAGTCAAATCAAGAATCAACTCCCATTAATAACTGCTACAAAGAGAATAAAATACCTAGGAATACAACTAACACATGATGTGAAGGACCTCTTCAAGAAGAACTACAAACTACTGTTCAAGGAAATAATAGAGGATACAAACAGATGGAAAAACACTGCATGCACACTTATGGTTAGGAAGAATCACTATCGTGAAAATGGCCATACTGCCCAAAGTAATTTATGGATTCAATGCTCTATCAAGCTACCATTGGCTTTCTTCACAAAAAAAAAACACTCAAAATTTCAAGAAAAAAACAACTCCATCAAAAAGTGGGAAAAGGGTATGAACAGACACTTTTCAAAATAGGACATTTATGTGGCCAACGAGCATATGAAAAAAATCTCATCACTGGCCACTAGAGAAATTCAAATCAAAACCACATTGAAATACCATCTCACATCAGTTGGAATGGTGATCATTAAAATATCTGGAGAGAACAGATGCTGGAGAGGATGTGGAGAAACTGGAACACTTTTACACTGGTGGTAGGAGTAAAAATTAGTTCAACCACTGTGGAAGGCAGTGTAGTGATTCCTCAAGGATCTAGAAATAGAAATACCATTTGACCCAGCACTGTTCATGATAGCAAAGACTTGGAACTAACCCAAATGCCCATCAATGACAGACTGGATAAAGAAAATGTGGCACATAAACACCATGGAATACTATACAGCCATAAAAAAGGATGAATTTATTTCCTTTGCAGGGACATGGATGAAGCTGGAAACCATCATTCTCAGCAAACTGACAAACACCACATGTTCTCACTCATAAGTGGGAGTTGAACAATGAGAACACATGGACACTAGGAAGGGAACATCATACACCAAGGCCTGCTGGGGTGTGGGGACATAGGGGAGGGATAGCAGGAGAGGGGGGGCTAGGAAGGGATAGCATTAGGAGAAGTACCTAATGTAAATGACAACATAATGGATGCAGCAAACTACAGTGGCATGTGTATATGTATGTAAAAAACCCCTGCATGTTTTGCACATATACCCCAGAACTTAAGAGAGAGAGAGAGAGAGAGAGAGAGAGAGAGAGAGAGAGAGAGAAACATGGGAACATTCTGGAAATTCCTAGAGACTTACTGAATGACTTTGACCAAAATGCTGATAATTATATGGACAATAAAGTCCAGGCTGAGGTGGTCGCAGACAGAGATGAGGAACTTATGAAGAACTGCAGCAAAGGTGATTCTTGCAATGTTTAGCAAAGAGACTGGCAGCATTTTGCTCCTGCACTAGCAATCCGGAACTTTGAACTTGAGACAGGTGATTTAGGGTATCTGGCAGAAGAAATTTCTAAGCAACAGAGCATGACTTGGGTGCTTTTGGAAGCATTCAGTTTTATTCATTCATAAATATATGGTTTGGAGTTGAAATTTATGTTCAAAAGGCAAGAAGAGCCTAAAAGTTAGAAAAATTTATAGCCTGACAATGTGTTTGAGAAGAAAAATCCATTTTCTGAGAAGAAGTTAAAGCCAGCTGTAGAAATTTGAATAAGTAATGAGAAGCCAAATGTTAATCACCAAGACAATGGGAAAAATGTCTCAGAGCATGTCAGAGGTCTTCATGGCAGCTGTGAAGGCTCTGAGGAAAAAAAATGGTTTCCTTGGCCAGCCCCATGGTCTTGATGCTTGGTGCAGTCTTAGGACTTGGTGGCCTACATCCCAGCTATGGCTAAAATGGACCAAGGTACAGCTCAGGCCTTGGCTTCAGAGAGTGCAAGCCCAAAGTCTTGGCAGCTTCCACATGGTGTTAAGCATGCAGATGCAAAGAAGTCAAGAATACAGGTTTGGCAACCTCTGCCCAGCTTTCTGAGGATGAATGGAAATACCTGGATGTCCAGGCAGAAGTTCACTGCAGGGTTTAAGCCCTCACAAAGAAACTCTGCTAGGGCAATGCTAAAGGGGAATGTGAGGTGTAAGCCCTCATACAAAGTCCTCAGTAGGGCCCTGCCTAGTAAAGCTGTGAGAAGAGGTTCACTGTCCTCCAGGCCCCAGAATGGTAGATCCACTGACAGCATGCACAATGCACCTGGAAAATCCTCAGATACTCAATGCCAGCCTGTGAAGGAAGATGGGATTGCCCCGCTGGAGTTTGGACTTGCATAAGGCCTGTGACTCCAGTGTTTTGGCCAATTTCTCCCATTTAGAATGCCTGTATTTACCCAAAACCTGTACCCACATTTTATCTAGGAAGTAACTAACTTGCTTTTAATTTTACAGGCTCATAGGCAAAAGGAACTTGCCTTGTCTCAAATGAGACTTTGGACTATGGATTTTTGAGTTAATTCTGAAATGAGTTAAGGCTTTGGGGGACTGGTGGGGAGTCATGATTGGTTTTGAGATGTAAGGACATGAGATTTGATAGGAGCCAGAGGTGAAACGAGATCGTTTGGCTGTGTCCTCACCCAAATCTCATCTTAAACTGTAGCTCCCATAATCCCCACATGCTGTGGGAGGGACCTGGTGGGAGGTAATTGAATCATGGGGGTGGTTTTTCCTCTTCTTGTGATAGTAAGTCCCATGAGATCTGATGGTTTTATAAAGGGTAGCTTCCCTGCACATGCTCTATTGCCTATCACCTTAAGATGTGCCTCTGGTCCTTCATCTTCTGCCATGAATGTCAGGCCTCCCCTGCCATGTGGAGCTATGATGATTAAGAGTACATAACACTTGCTAAAAAAAAATATAATCTAATTTATGTAAAAAATGCTTAAAGAATATTGAAAATTTTTACAATTGGACACACAAAGCATGAAAAGTAGCTGCAATTTTCTCTGACTTTTAAAATGCCTTAGACAAGATCCTATGGTAACAGTTATTGATCATATTGAGTCAATATGAAATAGACAGCAATGTTTGGTTTTAAGTAGGAAACAAACATAAAAACCATCAACTCTCCATTAGGCACATGTGGGTTTTTCAGTTTGCTGGCCATCTGTATCTAAGTATGCATTCTCGACTACTTATTCTAGCTTTAATTTATGGATCCCCAAGGAATCAAAATAGGTATCAATATTTGCAAATCCAAACGTTTTCAAACGTTTTAAGAAAGAAAACAGCCTTTCCTTTATCCTTAAAATGAAAATTTACCCCATGGATGCATTCTGTTAAATAAATACAATCAACATTATTCTGGTTTCTGCCTTTCTTTCAGCAAACCCCGTTCCCATTAGGGACTTTTAAGGTTATCATATGAGTGGGTGTTGTGCAGCCACTAAGTTGAATTTTGGACAGCCTGTGAATGAGAATTTGTGCAGCCTTTCTTCTAATAATTTAAGTATATCTATTAATGGGTGTTATAGATATGATAATATCATACATAGTATCTTCCTACGTTCAAATATCTACTATAAAACAAAGCAAATGCTACCAAAATAATATAGTTTGCACTGGATAAATTACCATTAAATACTGTGCTGTGGCCAATTACAATTTACAATATGCAGTGTTCTATAACTGTTTTGTGATTACATATTTATTTTTAATATAATTTATTGACATATTCCACTGTATCAGACCTCAGATTACCAAAAATCACAGTATAATGGTTTGTTCTCTTTAGCTGGGTGCATCTTAAATGGCTCAGAACCTTCCTTAACATTCCACAACACAAAAATACTGTCAAGAGACAAGATATTTTGTTCTTGCACAGCTAGAATAAGACATAATGATCTAAATGCAAATCCAGGAGTACTCAAAGATGTAACTCTAAAGAAGAAATTAATTGGAACTATGAAATATCTGAAAATAGAAGTATAAGGAAGAGTTTTAATAGGGAGAGAAGCAAACTCACTTGTAAAATCTTCCGAAGATATTTTCTATGTACATTAGAGAAAAGTACTTCATGTATAATAAGAGCAGTGCAAAGGGATCAACAGCTGGCACTAAAATATAATTCTCTTTATCTAAGATAAATGAAAGGTGAAAATACCAAAGTTCAGTAGCATTAAAATTTTGAATCTCTCAGAATCAATAAGTTCACAAAAATTACACACCTCTTTAAATTCTACACAGATTGCAAAGCTAGCTATAATGTAAAAACAGGCAGACAGTCTGTCTCAATATTATTACAGGAAGGGTTGGTTAAATTAATAGCTTCTCATTGATTAAAAAATCTTGCATTTTACATGTTCTTAAGTTGGTTCCCACCATTACCTTTCAATAATAGAATGAGTCTTTGGAGAAATGTGGTCATATTGAACTATTAAAATACAATGGTAGGCAAAAGATGTTTACAATATGCTATCATTGTTTCCTGTCATAAAATGCTAACTACCTGAAAAGAAAATATGTTTTCTTCCTATATTCTTAATGATTTTTTATGCTTAAAATTTCCAACTATTAAAAGTATAATTAGTCTACAATGTTAAGTAAGCATAAAATAGTGTTACTCCATCATGATTTTCCTAGGCAAGATACCATTTTGTCCAGGTAATACAATATCTGACATTGCATGCGACAATGCCACTGAGACCTTGTCCATTTGTACTCACTGTGAATTAGGGACTACTCTCTGATTAGACTACCCTTCATCTGCATTTTGCATACATTCATTTTTCTCATTTCCACTTTTGTTCATTTAATAAAACATGGTAATCACATGATGTACCCAGAAGGATTTTATTATGAATGTGGATTCTTACTGAACTATTCAGTAGAGGTCTATGTTTTTTTTTTTGTTTGAGACAGGGTCTCGCTCTGTCATCGTGGCCGACTGCAACCTCCTCCTCCCAGGTTCAAGCAGATCTCCTGCCTCAGCCTCCCGAGTAGCTGAGATTACAATTGCCCACCACCACACCAGGCTAATTTTTATATTTTTAGTTGAGACACAGGCTTTCACCATGTTGACTAGGCTGGGTTCAGCTCCTTATCTTATGATCCACCCACCTCAGCATCCTAAAGTGCTGGGATTATAGGCATGAGCCACTGCATCTGGTCAAGTCTACATTTTTAAATATACATAATCCTTTATTACTTCAGTCTACGTCTTCTCTTAAAGGTTACTCATAGGTAATTAATCTTTGCTATTGTCAAGGCTACTCAAACACATATATTTATAATGTATTCCTAAGTTCATATAAATTTCAGATGATTTATTCAATCAAAATTTAGTTGATGATACAATTATTGATAGTATTGGTCTCATTAGTTAGTCCCTTTCACTGCTATCTTTAGTTAAATATGTGCCCTGTCAAAATTCATTTACTGACACTCAAGCAGCATTAAATTGTACTTTTATTTGATCATACTGTATATACATATTAAATGCCTTTTAAATATATTTTTAAATTAACATACTATACAACTAATATAATTATGTTAATGTAACATATTGATATAACCTTATGTTATATCAATTATATTATATAAGGTTATATTGATATAACCTTATTGTTATATATTTTATATATGTGTATAGACATATATTAGAACCCTTATTTAGGGTAACTGAAAACACAGCCTTTTATGTTGAGATATCTTTCAGCTAAAAACAATCTATTCCTTTGTCAATAATAAAATTCAGTTCTGAAAGATAACTATATGAAATATATATGCACAAAGTTATGAAATGATACACTATATTCCACGATAATTAGAAACATTTACATAAAGTCATTAGATGAAGATTTAGATAAAGATTAGCTTTCATATTACTACTTGGAATTATGCTATGCATTTGAAAAATGCATTTTACAAACTAATCTTAAAAACTATAGAGCTATAAAAACTGTAATTAGATCTCAAAAAATGATATCTTTAATGTCTGCCTATTTATCTATAACCAGATATCAATATCTTAAGTTTTCACATTTCTTGAATTAGCAAAAAATCTGTATCATCCCCGTTTTTAAACTAAAGGAGAAAATAACGTGTTGTTTGTATAGATGATCTATAATCTATGATATCACTGCTTTACTTAGGTTGTTTCTCATTTAATGTGGTGTTGAGTTTCATGTTTTGGAATGAATAATGTCCATTCAAATTTATATAATATTTGACGATTATATAAGAAAATTCATTATTGCAACCCAATAAGATTTGGGTTTGGTGATAATTGTTACAGCTAATGTGATTACAGCACATGTCAAACTCTTAGAAATAGCTAAAGGCCATCAAATTCATGGTGATACTGAGAACACGTGGACACAGAGAAGGGAACACCACACACCACTACCTGTTGGAGACTGGGGGGTGAAGGGAAAGGACAGGTCGAAAGGTGCAGCAAACCACCATGGCACATGTAAACCTATGTAACAAACTTGCACATTCTGCAAGAAATAAAAAAATTAAAAATTTTTAAAAATAAAAAGTAATGACCTTCAAACAAACAAAAAAAAAATCCACATGTATGACCTAAGTGTCTATCAATGTTTGATTGAATAAAGATAATGTGGTATATACATACACAATGAAATACTATTCAGCCATAAAAAAGACTGAGATTGACCAGGCGCGGTGGTTCACACTGTAATCCCAGCACTCAAAATATTGAAACTGACAAGGTACAGTGGCTCACACTGTAATCCCAGGACTCTGGAAGCTTGAGGTAGGAGGATCACTTGAACCCAGGAGTTCAAGACCAGCTAGAACAACACACTCATCTCTACAAAAAGTAAACAAAATTAGCTGAGTGTGGTGGTACGCACCTGTAGTCCCAGCCACTCGAGAGGCTGAGGTAGGAGGATTGCTTGAGCCCAGGAGGTTTAGGCTGCAGTGAGACAAGTTTGCAACACTATACTCCAGCCTGAGTGACAGAGCAAGACCCTGCTTCAAAAAACAAACAAACAAATTATCTTTTGAAGCAACATATATGAAACTGGATGTCATTATCTTAAGTAAAACAAGCCAGACCCAGAAAGTCACATATCACATGTACTGACTCGGAAGTGGGTGCTAAAAAAGAAATGTTTATGCATGGACATACAAATTGGAATGATAGAAAATGGAGACTCGGAATGGTGAGGATATGAAGAAAAAGATGATCATAAATTAAATGATGTTATTCAGGCGATGGATACCCTAAGAACCCTGACTTGACCACTATGCAATCTATGCCTGTAACAAAAATGCACTGTACCATCATAAACTTGTAAGAATTTTAAAAAATTAAAAAACAAATTTATGGTGACTGTGTCTTTTCAAATTACAAATAGCTCTATGCATACTTGACATTGCCATTACAGCAAATAAAAATAAAGACCTGACAAGTCCATCATGAAATGTGAGTGTCTTATTTTTGTTCATTCTTTTATATCCAAATCTAATTTCTAAGGCCATTATTATAGCTGTGGAAATTATGACATGACATTTGTCACATCATGGTGGAATCAGACAACTGAAATTTTAAATATCAGAATCAAAAAAAGAGATGAATCTGCAAATTTAACATTTATAAACTTAGTTCACCTCAATGGAAAGTTTTTATAGTCGCTGTTTTAAACAGACTAGAGAGTAGGAAGTGAACCACAAATACAAAAAACATAATTTAGGAATTATTTAATTTTTCAGATTCCACTCAGGTAACCACTGTAATAACTAAAAATATCCACAAAAAAGTGAAGATTTAATAGGTTAAAGAGAGAAAAAACTAATACCAACTACCTGTATCTGTCAGTAGTTTTTTGTCATAATATTAATGTAGGTTATGCAGAAAAGCTTTACCAAATAGAAAAAAAAATGGCAAATTAGCAAAAAATGAGATTATAAAATTGTCATTATTTGAAGCTAATTTCAATTTCTTAGTATTGAATAATCCTTTTTTGTGCTCTAGTGTTCAAGACAACTTGTATGTCTATATTTTTATACAGGAAATAATTTTTCTAATTTGCAGTGAAAATTAATGAGTAAGAAAATAATGAGAACAATGCCTGTCAAAGACTGTTATGTATATATTACTGAAGCAATGGAAATATTACCATGGCATATTATTTCTGTTCAAATAATAATAAGATAACTGTCATACACTGTGTTCAGTATAAATCAGACACTAGACAAACATTTCTATATTATCAGTATTGAGCCCAACAAATTCATTTAACATGACATGATGACACCAAGACTACATATAAAGGAATTGAGAAACAGAAGCAAAACAACTTTCCTCCACATCACACAGCTAGTAAGTATAGGAATGGAATTTGAAAGTGTTCTCATTCAAAGTAACTGCACTTAATTACTACCCGGTAAAAAGGAGATTCTAAAAGGATGGAACAATCAAACCAAAAGCCTCTATACAGCAAAGGAAACAATTAATAGTGTAAAGAAACCACCTACAGATTGGGAGAAAATATTTGCAAGCCATACATATGATAAGGGGTTAATATCTAAAATATATAAGGGACTCAAACAACAGCAAGAAAACACATCACCCAATTTAAAAATGAAGGGGCTTGAATAGATATTTCTCAAAAGAAGACATACAAATGGCCAAAAGAGAGATGAAAAACGTCACTAATCATTAGAAAAATGCATATTAAAATCTCAGTAGGATATCATCTCATATCTCTCAGAAAGGTTATTATCAAAAGAGGAAACAGAGGGGTTGGCATGAATGTAGAGAAAACACTGTATCCAAGTTCCTCAAAAAACTGAAAAACAGCGTTATCGTCTGATCTAGCTATCCCACCTCTCAATATTTACCAAAATATTTTAAACTTAATTTGTTGAAGAGATATTTAGATTCCCATATTCATTGCAGCACGATTTACAATAGCCTAGTTATAGAATCAACTCGAGTGTCCAGTCAACCTAAGTGTCCATCCAGATGAATGGTTAAAGGAAACAATGTATATCTATGTGTATTTACACAATGAAACACTATTCAGCCTTAAAAAAGAAGGAAATGCTGTCTTTTACGGATAACATGGATGGAGCTGAATAGCTTTGTTCTAAAAGAAAACCAGCTGTGGAAACACAAATATAGCATATTCCCACTTACATGTATAACCTAAACCAACCTCATAGAAGTAGAGAGTAGAATGGTATTTGCAGAAGTTGAGGGTTGGGGAAAATGGGGACATGACAGTTAAAGGTAACAATATCTCAGGAGAAGCAAGGTTTTTTTTTTCTTTCTTTCTTAGTTCTATTGCACAGAGTAGTGAATATAATTAATAATATTGTATTAAAAATTTCAAAATTGCTGAGACGGCAAATTTCCAGTATTTTCACCACTCAAAAAATAAGCATTTGAGGTGATTAATATATTAACTGGCTTCATTTATTTATTCCACATTGTATTCATAACTATCACTTTGTACCCAATACATATATATCAATATTAATTTGCTGTAAGATAAAATTTAAACAGGAAAAGGTACGGTGTGAGGTCAGGTTGCAGCCTCCTAATGTCCTGCAAACTTTTTTTTAACAGAACTTTATTTTCTTGAAGCTTAATGACACAAAATGCTATAGCTTTTTACGCTTCACTTACTCAAAAAGTCCATCTACTACTAACATCCTAAAATAAGTTAATAATGTGGGTTACTAGTATTAAATATTCGTAAATGGAGATTTGTAATCTACTAAATTTAACTGAGAAGTCTTTTTCTACCTGAGTAGGGTTATCACAAAAGGGTTGCCAGAGGTTTTTTTTTTTTAATGTTTCTGTTATTTTGGCTAGCATCCCTACACAGTGCTAACATATCCTCATCTGCATGTTAAGTGAAATCCCTCAATTTTCAAGAAATATGCATTATTTATGTTCTATCAATTATGTTCTGAATTGTCATTTTCAATTGATGTTTTCTTTGCTTTCAGAGGACTTTATTGAGGTATAATTGAAAAGGTGAAGGCATATACTTAAAGTGTACAATTTGATATGTTTTGACATAAATACAAGCCCATGTAATCATTAACACAATCAAGCCAATGAACATCACTCCCAAAAGAAGTTTCTTAATTCACACTGGTAAATTCATTATCCCCATCCCCCTAACTCCTGATGGTATACAGAAAATGACTGATCTACTTTCTGTCGTTATAGATTAGTTTACACTTTCTAAAATTAATGGGCCCAAGTCAAACATACCTTTTGTGTGGTTCTTTCCCTGAGTTTTTCTTTGTGTATAAATAGTTGATTCATTTTTATTGCTGCACTGTGTTCCATATTTACCTATTGATGGAAATTTAAATGATCTATTCTAGGCAATACCCTGGACAATACTGCAGCGCTGAAACTCATCTCTGCTAGCAAAGGACAAATGGAGAGCCTAGTCCTCCTGTCTCTGCTGGTTGTAATGGGACACACTTTCTGCTTGCAGAAGAGGTGCCAGAGAAGGCTACTGGAGAGATAGTTCTTCTGTCCCTGCCTTAAAGTAATGAGTCCTCCTTAGTAATGGAGGCCATATAAAAACTAGTGATGAGTTATCTCCTCCTTCACAGAGTATCAATGGAGAGTACCAGGGAAAACTGAATTTTTACTACCATTGAGCATTAATGAGGCAATATCATCCTTCTTCCATTGAGTGATGTCAGAGGCATCCTGCTTAAACAGAGGATCCAGAATCTCCTAAAAGAATGCCCCAAACATTCCCAAGATAAAATATCACTCATCACACCAAAAATTAGAAAAATCACAACTTCTGTAAGAAACAACAATAATATACAGCACCAGTAAGATGGCATAGATTTTGAAATTATCTGACAAAGATTTTAGAGCAGCCATCATAAAAATTCTTCAATTAGCAATCAAATATTAAAACAAAAGAATAGGAAGTCTCAGCAAAAAAAAAAAAAATGCAACATGCAAAGAAGAACCAACTAGAACTTTTAGAATTGAAAAATACAATAACCAAAATTAAAAACTAAATGGAAAATCTAAATAGTAGAATGAAGACAATGAAAGAACTGGTGAATTTGAAGGGACAACAATAGAAATTACTCAACCTAAACAAAAAAGATAAAATACAGTGGAGTAATGCTAACTTTTCTCTTCTTTCTCTCTTCAATAGTTCTCCAGCAAACTTAGATTTTGAAAATAAATAGGAAGAGTAGGTTCCCTGATGGTGAATTTTTTTTGCAGGTTGCTGGAAAAACACTCTCCTCCCATCCATATATATATATATATATATATATATATGCATACATACATACATATATATATATACATGGATGTGTGTGTATATATATATATGTGTATATATGTATATATATGTGTGTGTGTATATATATGTGTGTGAATATATATCTGTGTGTATATATATATGTATACTTACATATGCATACACAAACATAGACACACCAAGCCCCATTCCACCATAACAACCTCAGTCAGAAAAATAAAATGTTGATAGTTGCATAAAAGGAGCTGAAACTGAGGAGGTTATTAAGCAAAAATAATACTAAGACCTAAACATGTGGAGGAAAAGGAAACTTTGCACACTTTTGGTGGTATTGTAAATCAGTATATCCATTTTGGAAAACATATAAAGTTTCCTTGAAAATCTAAAAATGGAAATACTGCATGAACCAGCAATTCCACTTCTGCATATATATCCAAAGAAATTGAAATCATTATATCAAACAGATATCAGCACTTCTTCATTCATTGCAGCATTGTTCACAATAGCCAAGATATGAAAATTACCAAAAAGCCCATGAATGGATAAATGTATTTTTTAAATGTCGTGCATATACACAATGGAATATTATTCAGCTTTTAAAAAGCAGGGTATTCTGTCAGTTGCAACAACATAGGTCAACCTAGAGGACATTATGCTAATGAAATAAGCCAGACACAAAGAGAAAACTACTGCATGATCTTGCTTCTATGTGGAATCTAAAGAAGTCAAGCTCATTGAAGCAGATAGTAGAATGGTGGTTACCAGGGACTGGAGGATGATTGGCAAAAAAAGGTGAAATGTTGGTCCAAGAGTACAAAGTTTCCCTTAGATGAGAGGAATATAAGTCTAAGTGATCTATTGCATAGCATGGTTACCATAGTTAACAATAATAATGTATATCTCAAAATAGCTAAAATAATTGATTTTTAATATTCAAACGATTGGTATCTGAGGTGACAGATATGCTAATTAGCCTGATTTGATCATTTCACACTGTATGCATGTATGGAAACATCACATTCTATCCCCTAAATATATACAATTATTATTTGTCAATTAAAAATTTTTAAAGCAAGGACAATTATGATATGGCATGAGATAGGTGTTTGGAGAAGAAAGAAGGCATTATGCAGGGAACAGAGTGCTAAGAAGTAAAAAGGGAGGTAAAGAAAAAGAAGACCATAAATAGGAGAGGACACAGGCAAAGTGTGAAACTGACCCTCCTTGCTATTCTTATTCTAGAATGTTGTACTCACAGCTCTTTGTATCCCTAGATGGTTTCTTGTCTCCCCACAAGAGGAAAATAATAGCAATAAACATGTTCTCTTTCTCAAGACCCAAGAAACATAAACTTAAAAACATAATCAAAAGAATATCAGTCCAGAGATAATAGTGACCTGGATTTATGACATCTGTTTCCTAGTCGTACAACATCAGCTCTAACTAGTTGTATCACTTAACCAAGCACCTTTTTCCTGTAGGGCTGAATCCCTCAAGTGGGATTTAGGTGTTTCTTATAAATAGGAATGTTGACAAATCTATGTATATATTGTGGTCTTTCAGAAATCAATTTTATGATTCGAAGATAATAAATTTGTATGAGATTTCTAATAATTTTATATGAGAATTAAGGGTTCACTTGAAATTACACCATTATTGTGATTAGTCCATTCTCCAAAAATAGCTGAGCACAAATTTAGGTGTTATCTATAAATATGGAACCATCAGCATCATGATATGAAGAAAAAATACAAAGGGCAAAAATTTATCTTCGATTATTCACAGTGATGGGGGTTAATCAAAGCCTACTCAGTGTTAGTTGGAGACTTATTGGAGTTTATTTTTCAATGAAAAAAAATATTATTAATATGTGAACTAGAGAGAATAGCAATAATTATCATTTGTCAAGCATTTGTTATAAAGTATTTTGCTAACTGTTTCACATAAATTATCTTATTCTCAAATAACTCTATGGGACAGCTCCAATAATTTGTCCATTTTTGGGTGAGGAAAATACAGGTTAGGAAAGTTAAACAGCATGCCAAAGAATATGCATCTGGAAAAGAACAAAGCCATAGCAAAAATTCAAATCAGCTGATTTTAGAACCTGTGATCTTAACGATAGCATATATCCTTCCTAGAAAGTTTTCTCATTAGAATTTTGAGATATTGTCACTTTGAATAGAAAAATTCCTGTGGAACAAACAGAAGATATCATCTCAGGTTTTATAGACAAAGCATGTCACTGAAATACTTAGAATCAAGCTGAACACTGCTATAGAAATGATGTTATTTATTAGGGTATTCAGAAGCCTTACATTTGGTCCACCTTTTCAAACACTGGTTCCACTTTACCACAACTGCTATGGCCTGGAACAAAGCCACTCATTGTACCACTAGAGGCAATCATTGTTTAAATGCAACAGCCCCATTATATATAATGGATTCAAGTAAACATACTTTTTAAAAAATAAATAGAACTGTTTTCCAGAAAGCAGATTATGAGCAACAATGAGGAGAAAGAAGTAAACACAGAGAGGGTTGCACTCCACAGTCAGGGAGGCAGAATAAGAAAAAGGGAAGCCAGATGTGCCCAAGCTAAACTAAATGCACATTTTGATTGAGCTCAGGGTCAATCCAATAAGGAACAAATCTATTAGGAGAATCGAACACAAAGGCAAATTCGGTAAAAACTGCATGTGTGTTTTTGGAACTATGATTTAAAAGAGCTTGGGAATTGATGTGTTGGATGGTTGCTAAGACATAAGCAACAAAAGAACATTATGTGCACGTTAGATATGCAGCCACTTCTGATTTATTTCAAAAAAGTTGCCAGAGAATATTGTGATGTTCCCCGACTGCCTTTGCAGTTATACCAGTCAGCAGGCCAAGAATAAAGACCACTTAAGTGTTATTTAGAAATGAAATCACTACTAAAAAGGATATAGTTGTATGTTAAAGAGATACCAAACCATTATGAGTCAACTAAGTTAGTTCTAAGGTCAAGAATAAATGAATACAAATGTGAGACAATATTGTGGTAGATACAGTACTTTCACAGAGTCTTGTGTCTGAGAGTATGGAAAGGCCAATGAGGAGACAGTGAGCTATCAAACATCTGTCATAAATATGTATCTGAGTAACATTTAAGTTGTCTGATACTTGAATACATCAAGGGAAAGACAACATTGTAGGGTCAATTAAACAAACTCATGTGCTGTAATAGTTCAACACAAAGGAGAATGGACAGAGAAAGAAAAACAGTCAAAGTGGTAACCTTTATCAAAGTAGAGTTTTTAAACTTGTAGAGATAAAGAATGAGAGTTTAGAAATATGAATTGGCTTACCCATGCAAGTTAAAAAGTAGAGAGACAGACAGGGTAGAAGAGGAAAAATGAATACAGACATCTCTAACTTTTGTACATGAAAAGTAGCATGTACAGTGAAAGAAATAGAAAGAAAGGTAAAATTGATTCCCTAAATTTTCTTTACAAGAAGAACAATCAGATTTAAGGGATATTTTACTAAACATACTCTAAACTTAATTTCCAATTCTTGAAGTCATATGTTTAAAGTTTAAGGAATCTTCCTGCATTAGTAATTCTTCTCCAGAGAGAAACAACCAGCAGCAGATAATAGATAAATGAATGGATATACAGAGAGAGAGAGAGAGAGAGAGGGAGAGGGAGAGGGAGGGAGAGAGAGAGAGAGAGAGAGAGATTTATTAAGGATGTTGGCTCACATGATATATGGAGGCTGAGAGTCTTCAAGCTAGAGAACCAAGGAAGCTGTTACCATGGCTCAGTACAAGTCAAAAAGCCTCAGAAATACCAGTGAATTTTATGAGCATGAATTCACTGCTTTACTTCTCTGACTTGGAAGTAAGTTTCTTAATCAAAAGTAATGCTTTGTGGAATACCATGACGGTGGATAAATCATCCGTAACTTCACAGATCGTGGTGTAGACAGAAGCAATCAATGTAGGGAAAGCAAATCTATATCCAGAGAAAGTGTATATTCCAATAAGGATAAAATGTGACTCTTTCCAGGATGAAAGTGGTCCAATGTAATCAACCTGACCCCAAGAAGTTCCTGCATTCCTCAGAATTCTTCCTTTGAGACCACAGAGCAACCAGCATGCAACACCAGGCTGACAGAGCCCCAAACGTAAAACTCCAATCAGAAAAAGCTACTGTGTGGGCTGTGACAAACAAAACCTTTGGAATGGGTCCACCTGAGGTCTGGGAAAGCAGGACATAGAGTCAAAGACTGTTCTCAAGTCCCAATATTTAAAGTTTGCTTTCTTGTGTCCTGGAATTATGAGACATTGATTACCACCTGCAGAGGTCTGTTCTGTGCCCTGATTTAATGACAGATGAATAAATACACTCACATACACTAATTTGAGAGTGGGCTAGGGATGGCTGTTTGCTGCTTTTAGAGGATGACTGCAGCTAACCAACCGTAACTCCCTGTAACTGTCCACATTTATTCAGGATAGATTTAGTAACAGAGGTTTTAAGTCAACATGCTTTTTGATAATCATCATGGTTAAAAGAGTGGTTTTATGAATGAAAAAAGCTTTAGACTCCAGGGCCCAGAGAAAACCCCATTAACGGATAATTCCCCTTTGAACTCCCCCTGAGAGGACCATGCAGCACAACATTTACATGAGCAAACAAATTAGAGACAAAAGATTGTGGGGTAAACAGACTTAACTGGGGAAGCCTTTATTGTCCCTATCTTTTTCCCTATGCTAACATAATGAACCGGCTGCCTTCAGCCTGTCCCAATAAAATATTTTGGCCTTCCAAAATATTTGATACTATAATCTATAACTTTCCTTAATATTTCACTAATATTTTTCTAGCCACCCTGCGTCAATCTCAACAGAATTACTTGGGACCTGTTAGCCACTTACTTTTTTCCTGTTCATCTCTTTCAGAATAGGAATGTCTATTGTGCCTATTATACCATTTTATTTTAGAACCACATAAGTTGCTTGATTTCATAGCCTCACAGCTGGAGGGAATTTGTCTCATGATGTCACACTTTGAGTCTCACTTACTTCTGATTTAGATGCTATGTAGATAAGATAGTGGGCTTTCTAGACTTTTGAGTTGATGCTGGAATGAGTTAAGACTGTTCAGGCTGTTAAGATAAAATAAATATATTTTGCATGTGAAAAGAACATAAATTTTCAGGGGTCAGGGATTGCATTCTATGGTTTCAATGTTTGTGTCCCCTCTGAAATTCATAGCCTAGAAGTGAAGTTCTGTTTTGACTTTTAAAAAATTACTTCCTCAAAAGAATAGATTAATTAGACTGTCTTTTCTCTGCTTTCCTACTTACCATTATTTAAACATTCTAATTATTATTATGTGATTAGATGTTTCATAATGGGGACTTTGACCAAGTAAATTTGGGAGCCCCTGGGTTAAACCAGACTTAAAAGTTTAATAGTAAATGACACCCCAAAGTGAAGTTACAGAATACATTATATTCACACCTATTTAGCAAGACAACATTATCTATATAATGGGACATCTCATAGTATTTGTATTTACTAGACACAATACACATGATACTTGGCATTATACCCCATTGCATGAAAGTCAAAGATGAGGTGTGCTGCTATTTAAGAGCCAAATAATGAGTAATTAATAAACAATAACAAATTATTTCTCTGAATTCTAGAGGCTAGGTGCCTGATGAGAGGATTCTTGCTTTGTCCTCACATGGAGGAAGTACAGAAGGGGAGAAAAAACTTAGCTGGTTCCCTCCAGCCCTTTTGTAAGCTCACTAATCCCCTTGATGAGGGCTCTAGCCTCACTATTTAAGCACTCCTAAAGGTCCCACCTATTAATATTATACATTGGAATTTAAGTTCCAACATTAATTTTCCTAAAATAAATTTATTTTCTATATAAACATATAGAAAACTAGACCATTTTTCATCCTGGCTTTCTGTCTAGGACAATTTCTGACCTCTTTCATAGAAACTAGAGTCCAAACAGAACATAGCGCTCTTATGTAATTCAGGAGACATATACTACAGTTTAGACAGGAGAAGTTGGCTATAATTTTTAGGGAATTTTTTTTATCTGCATTAAAAACCTGTTCTGGTAGATATTCTTTCTCCTCAATGCTTTTCTTAATGGCATCTGGGAAATTGTCTGTTGCCTCTTGGTTGGCAGAAGCTGCCTCTCCTGTTATCTTGACATTTTTTAAACTAAACTTTTTTCTAAAATCATCAAACCATCCTTTGCTGGTGTTCAATGTTTCATCTTTAGATCCTTTACCTTCCTTTGGTTTTAAGTTGTCATTTAATGACTTTGTTTTTTCTTGAATCATATTTAAGTCTATAGGTATGCCCTTCTTACAGCAATCCTGCATTCATATACAAACTGCGTTTTCAATATGATTAAAAATACTCCTCAAAGAGTGCAAGGTTTGCATACCAGCTGGAGTAACTGCATTAATTTTCTTTTTTTCTTTTTTTTTTTTTTCACAATTGTCCTTTTTTAACCATTGTTGTCTTGAAATAGCAGGCCACCACAGCTGCAGACTTTAATCTACAGTACATATGAAGAAATTCATTTTTTATTATATTACAACTTTTATCTGCTTCTTGGAGGTACTTTCAACATCACTACTATAACTTAGTGTGTATCTCTTGGTGTTATTCAGAGTTTATGGTGTTGCACTAAGTATGATAAAAATGTATGAGAACCATGAGACATTACTTTGTACTGCTATATTTTATTTACTACATGAATTGCTCAAGTGGAGATACTTAGCAACATATGGTTTTAAGCGGATACTCCCAACACTTAAGTTCCCTACCATACCAATGGCGGGTGGCAACAAAATTATAACAGTAGTACAGTATATACTACTGTTAATTAATGCAGTTATGATTTAATATTGTACCTTTACATTTGCTTATACTGCAAATGATGCCATATTTGGTCTGTAATTGTACTGTGTAAGTTGGATAAATTTTACCTTTTTATAATAGATTTGTATGCATTTTATGATAGTAAATGATAAAGACTACAGTCTACATATAGTTTATTCATTCATGACATACCTTTTTCATATCTACATTTTTCCTAATTTTATTGATATTTCTAGGCTATATGGTTTATCTGCAAATTTTTTAAAAATTGTTACAAAACTCCCCCAAAATTCCAATATTTTATTAAAACAATCCATGTAAAAGGGGACCCATGCAGTTTAAACTTTTGTTGTTCAAGGGCCAATTGTATGTCTGTATCTCCTTTCATTTCTCTTTCTCTGGAGAACCCTGGCAAATACAAATACTTAAGTAGAAATGTTGATCACTCGCTGGAAAGTGGGGGTGGACTAGAGTGAGTTTGAGAAACTCCTGGGGGCTGAATTTTGTAGCAGAATTTACATACAGTAACCTCATCAGGTTCTCACATTGGGGAGCCAAGAAAGACCCTTTCATGACTCTGACAGAAAGAGAGGAAGAATAATCATTGTAAAATATGCACAGAGACTTCTCCATCAAAAAAATGCCTACTCTCCAGCAGGAAAGGCCATACCACATCCTTGTCCCAGAACCGTGAGGGAAGTTTATTTTCTCACTCCAGCCACCTCTACCCTTCCTGTTTAACCTAAAGAATGGAGAAAGCTATACAAGAAAGGAATACCAGGACAGGTCACAAGCCACAAACACAGATTCATTACAAGAACAAGATTTTATCATATGACACATTCTTTTCCCACTTCATATTTGCAACTAAAAACGGGGTGGGGAATCAGTCTCTGATGGTTTCACAAGTGAATTTTACCAAAGCACTTAAGAGAGAAACTGATACCAGATCTCCACAATCTCTTTCAGAAAATAGAAGCAAAGATAACTCTTCCTATCTCATTCTATGAAGCCTGAAATATCCTAATATCCAAACCAAATAAAGATATTACATGAAGAAAAACTCTGTAGACCATTATTGCTCTTGAAAATAGATGTAAAAATTCTTAACAAATTTTAGCAAATTGAATCCAACCTTGCGTAAATACACACACACACACACACACACACACACACACACACACACACACACACACACACACACTTTATTCCATGTCTTCAGGGCTTGTTCAACATTTCAAAACAGATCAATGCACTCACCCCCTCAATACCAAACCAAAGAAACATCAAATGATCATGTCTTTTGATGAGTGACACTCATTTAAGGTAACTCAATCTCAAGGAATAGAGAGGAAACATTTTCAAATGGATAAAGAACAACAACAAAGCCCTACAGCTAATTGTGAAAAACTGGATGATTTCCCCCTAAAATCAGAGTAAGGCAAAGATGTCCCCTCTCACAATGCCTACTCAATACTGTACTGAAAGTTCTAGCTAGAACAGTAAGAAACAAAGGAATTTTTAAAAAGAAAAAATAAGCCATGAAAAGACATAGATGAAAATGCTATGTGTAATTTGAATCAGTAACCTGAAAATGGAAAGTGTACAGAGATATAAAATATCAGTAGTTGCTAGAGCTCAGGGAAGGAAAGGAGGTTTTAGTAGTTGAAATACAAAGGATTATTTTTGGACAATGAAATTTTTCTGTATGATATTGTAATAGTATATACCTGATACCATTCATTTGTCAAAATCCATAGACCACCACAGAACAAAGGTTAAATCTTAATGAATGCAATTATTTCCTAAGAATTAAAAAGGTCCAGATATCCTAGACAACATGTAGATTTGACAAAAGAATCTAAATACATTACAACTATATGAAACATCCTCAGAAAAGGATTAGGGTACAGGTTTAAGTTAGCTTGGAAATTAAGTGTAGCTTGCAGCACTCTAGACAAAAGGATTTTTACACTGTAATTGATAACATTGTTTCCCTTTCAGATACAGTTTAATAATTGTAGAACCACTATGCATGTATACCAGAATTAAGCAAGAAAGTAAATGGTTGTCAGATGGCAAGAGTCAGGTTTCTCACTGTTGGAGTGGGAATTTATAGATAAGCAAGGAGAGGAGACCAGGAAGAACCATGCGATAATGGATCAGAGTTGGAGACATAGTATGGACTAATTTGTAGTTCAATATAGACACACAGATGGTTACATCTAGAAATATTTATTGATATTTGCATACCTGTGGGTTAGCATATATACATATATCTAATATATACATCTGAAATGTCAGCTGAAAGGACCTAGAAGGAATGACATCCAGTAGTAATAAGCATATCTAGTATCCAGGCCTTGCCTTCTATTATGCTCATCCAACAAAAGAAACCAGGATTCATTGGAGAAATAATTGATGGTAGAACTAGAGCACAAAATATACTAGGTGAGCCTAGAAAACCTTGCAGTGCCAGAAAGGGTACAAACAAACAAAGCACCACGTGATGGGGATATGATGAAGGGATACAGGAGTAGACTGAAAGAGCTATCAGTGATCCACAAGGAGCTGTAGGCAATTTATCAACAAAATAAGTAGAAATCAGCAACAACATGATATGTGGAATATCTTCAGACCAATCAATGTATTTCATATTAACAGAATGAGAAAGAAAAGCATATGATTACCACATGTGACTATTCCTTATCCATTAATGAAAACCTTTTTCAGCAATATGGGAATAAAGGAACATATTCAACCTGATTATGGAGATCTATAAATAACCTACATATCACATGATGCATCATGGTGAAAGTCCTAAGATTAAAGTAAGACAAGGATGCCCATTCTTGCCAATTCTATTCAGTATCACATTGAAGATCCTTATTCCAATAAGGCAAAAAATAAAAAATAAAAAAGAAAGTAACTAATGGTACTCAACAACATACAAATTAATTAAATTTAAATAGGCCATATGCATAAATGTACAAGCTGAACCACAAAACTTCTAGAAGAAAAAAAATTTTTAGAAATTAAAACTGTCTTTTCTCCCCAATGAAACCATACATAAAAAATGTTAGGGGATCTACATTAACAATACCAGAATTAGTAAATGAGTTAAGTAGACTGAAGTATAAAAAGACAATATGTAAAAATAAATTGTATTCCTATATAACAGCAATGAATTATGGAAAATTGAACTTAAATAATTTATAGTAATTATGTAATTTACAAAAAGAAATGTCAAACATGAAATATTTAGGAATACAACACTTAACAACATTAGAGCAACATCTGCAAGAACACCTATAAATCATTGCTGGTAAAAAGTGAAGTCCTAAATTAATGGAAATATATGCTATGTTCATTGACTGAACACTCATCTTTATGTTAATTTTCCCAAGTTAATCTATAAATTCAATATTCTCCCAGTCAAAATCTTTAAAGGCCAGTTTGCAGAAAATGGCAAACTATTTCTGCAATTTAAATGATATTTAATCTAAAATAGTCAGAAGACTTTTTTTTAAATAGTAAAGTTGAAAAACTTACAGTACCTTATGCCATAACTTTACATAAAGTTATAATTAACACAGTGTACCGTTTACATATAGATATATAGATTATTGCAACAAAATAAAGAAATTCACATAAAGACCCACACATATATCATCAATTCATTTTTAACGGAGTTGCCATGACAGTTAAATGAAGGAATAATATTGTTTTCAAGAAATGGTGCTAGAACAAGTGAATATCCACTTGAAAATGCATCTAAAATTGATACCACAACCTATACATCAGTTAACTTGAGATAGGCCATAGATTTAACCTTGAAAGCTAAAAATTTAATAAAACTTGTAAAAAAAAAATAGGGGTAAATATTTGCAATCTTGGGATAGGCAAAGATTTATTAAACAGATCAAAAACCTTTAAAGATAAAAAATATTTTTATAAATTAGACTTCCACCATGGAATATTATGCAGCCATCAAAAACGATGAGTTAGGGACCTTTGTAAGGACATGGATGAACCTGGAAACCATCATTCTCAGCAAACTGACAGAAGAGCTGAAGATCAAACACCGCATGTTCTCACTCATAGGCGGGTGTTGAACAATGAGAACACATGGACACAGGGAGGGGAGCACTACACACTGGGGTCAGTTGGGGGGAAATAGGGGAGGGACGGTGGGGGATGGGAAGCTGGGGAGAGATAGCAAGGGGAGAGATGCCAGATGTAGGTGATGGGGAGGAAGGCAGCAAATCACACTGCCATGTGTGTTCCTATGCAACAATTTTGCATGTTCTTTACATGTACCCCAAAACCTAAAATGCAATAAAATAAATGGGAAAAATAAAAATAAAAAAAATAAATTAGACTTCATAATAAATAAAAGCTGCCTTTCTTAGAGAATTCATTACGTGACTCAAGAGCAAGACACACACTAGGGGAAAGTACTTGAAATGTATAAAGTTGAAAAAGGACTTAAGAATACTTCAAACATTCTTATAGCTCAGTAATAAAAAGGCAAACAATCAAAAATTGGACAAAAAATACACAGATAACACAAAGGAAATATATGAATGCCTAATAACTACATGAGATGGTGTTCACTATTTTTTATCATCAGGGAAATGTAAATTAAAATCACAATAGGTTAACACTACACAATGATTAGAAATGGATACAAGTAAAAAGGTTGATAATGTCAAGCTTTGGTGAGACTATGGAGCAAATGAAATTGTCATACACTATTGGTGGTAATGTAACGATAATGTTACTGTGGAATGCAGTTTGGCAATTTCTTAAAAACTTTAACATATACTTACCATATAACCAAATAATTCCATTTCTAGGTTTGTACATGAATCTTTAACGATTTATTCATAATAGCCTCAACCTAGACACAACCCACATGTCCAACAGTAGCTCAGTGCCTGGTATAGTTTGGCTCTGTGTCCCCACCCAAATCTCATGTTGAATTGTAATCCCCAATGTTGGGGAAAGGATATAGTGGGAGGTGATTAGACCATGGGGGTGGATTTCCTTCTTGCTCTTCTCATGATAGTGAGTGAGTTCTCACAAGATCTGGTTGTTGAAAGTGTGTTCTCTCTTCACTCTCTGTTTCCTGCTGCCATGTGAAGATGTGCTTGCTTCCCCTTTGCCTTCTGCCATGATTTTATGTTTCCTGAGGCCTCCTATGCCATGCCTCCTGTATAGCCTGCAGAACTGTAAGTCAATTAAGCCTCTTTTCTTTACAAACTATCTAGTTTCAGATACTTCTTTATATTAATGCAATAACCGACTAATATAGTGCCTAAGTAAATTCTGATACATTAATACATTCAGATACTGCTAAGTATTAAAAGGGAACAAATGATATATACAAACATCATGTATTCTTGTCAAAAATACTATAGCAGGCAAAAGAAACAAGACATGAAATAATACTATATGATTTCATTCTTATGAGATAATAGAAAAGCCAAGTCTAATCTAGAGTACCAGAAAGTAGATCCATGCATTTCAAGAAACCATGGTTTGGCAAGAGTAATGGAAATGTGGTGTTTATCACGATTTGACAATGATCCCTTGTGTAAATATGTCAAAAGTTATCAAACAGTACAATTAAATGGGTTCATTTTATTGCACGTAAATATAAAATGCAACTCATCTTTAATCAAATTGATTTAAAGAAGTCAAGGATAGCAAGCTTTCACTAAGGCACATATTCCTTGATGACCGTGCTGTGGGTTTTTAAAATACAATTAACCACTCATGCCCCATCAACTATTGCTATTAAATTGTATCATACAGCTCAGCAATCCACAAGAAACAAATGAACACAAAAAACCTATCAAGGAATGATAATGCTGCCTAGAAAACATAGGAAATTTAAGAAAATACACTCACCAACTCCTACTTCACACTCCCCATCCTGTCCCACACATAACAACTGCTTAGCTATAAAGTCTCTTAGGGGCCTAACAATGTATCAAATGTCACACGCCTTTACCTGGGATATTAAAGCATCTATGAAAGTGATCAACAGATGACAGTCCCTGGACCAATACAGACCATTGCCTGGTTTTGTAAATAAAGTTTTATTGGAACACAACTACATCTATTTGTTTACATATTATCCATCTCTACTATTGCAATGAAAGTGACTGCAAGGTCCGCAAAGCTAAAAGTATTTTCTAACTGGAAATTAACAAAGAGCTTGCCCACCTCTGTTCTATAAGGAACATAAAGGCATTATTAGGGTACATGCATAATAATGGTCAAACAATGTAAGCAGGATATTAACATGTATAAATTGTCAATTATGTACTAAGCATTGCATTTGGCATTTTCACAAAATCGTAACATTTAAATGGAATATTTTAAATGCCATTTGACATAATTAAAATGGCACAGAGGTGCATATTTCTAGTAAATACTTATGTTGGGATTTGAAATAACTTCCTTCAACAAATAATAAACAGTTTACCAAAAAAGCAGAGTCTAACCAAGGGCAAAGAAAGAAGAGCCCTTGGAAACCAGAATAATGTTATTCTGAGTAACTTTCTAGGGCAGCTTCATGAAGTTGAAAGAACACTATCTTCCAGAGACAGGAAAGTCTTGATGCCTCAGTAGACAGTCTACCTGTGTGGTCTTCACGGTGGTGATGTTACATTTGGTTCGTCAATAGCAGGTAATGAATTGGCCTTGGAACAGGTCAACAAGAGACTACTGATCATCAGATAGGTGGGGAAAAAGGAGGTGGTAACACAACATAATTGCTTTTCTTATAATAACATAATTCATCCCAAATATTGGAAACAAAGGAGGTATTCAGATTGGGTCATTGAAGATAGCAGGCCAAGGAAATTGTTAACCTCTCTCCTTTCTCCACCCTTACCAAAAATATCTCAGATTCCCTCCTGATTCTGCTTTGCTCTTTAATTGCCACATCCAGTCACTTACCAGATATGACTTTCCTACTGCTACATTTCTTCTCCCTATTACTGTTGGCTTTTCCTGTCTTTTTAATTTCCTTCCTATATAGGTGTATTTTTTAATTTATTCACTGAATATTAATTAACCATCTACTTCTTGCTAAAACCCATGCTTATTATGGGAGAAACACTGGTGAAAAAGGTGGACACTGTCTCTTCCCCATGTTTATGTGTTGTGGTTATTAATGTCAAGTGTTTAAGCAATGGTGAGTACAATAGCAAGGAAGAGTCAAGTTTTAAAAGGCCCCAAAAGAGAAACTTATTCTTAATTTGGGATATTGGACTTCCTGAAAGAAGAGTCTTAAACTACAATCAGTAGAGTAGGAATCAGTTAGCCAGAAAGAATGAAAAACACTTGGATGTAAAAACATAGAAAAGACCAACAAACTGAAAATTCTTTTATAATATATGTCAGAATTAAACACTTAAAAATAAAGCCTTATAAGAAAAAACAAAATGATAATCATTGTACTAAGGTTGTATGTGTGCGATTTTATTTATATGACATATTAGTATGTGTATATATACATATATATGATTAAAGTCATTTACTTCTTTAGAAATACATTTAGAATGTAAAGTTCTAAATATGCAGAAACATATTTATAAAATATTGATAGAAAATACTATATACACATGTATTTCCCAAGAATCAGATAACCATCTGCTCTTTTATATATCTGGGATATTTCCTTATATTTAGAAAGAATGCAAATTAACCCCTTTCGGGGACAGTTCAGAACCTTATATAAAATAAACAATGTAACTATGACAAAGTCCTTCCTGTGTTTGCTGAGGAATAAGAGAGAAGCACCATATGCTTTCATGTACATTACCCCAGGAGGGCAGTGCCATATGTTCACACGTATGTCACCCGTCTTGGCCTTCTGTTTAAGGCAGTGTCCCAAGGGGTATGCCAAATAGGAAAAGAGAAGGCAGCCACAACATGAGTATGAGGATGTGGCGTGTTTTCCTTGTTGACACATTTTGCTAGACCATCACTTCAGTTGGCAAGCACCCAGAACAGCTGCTTTACCCTGGAGCAAAGGTCTTTGTGATCCCACAAACTCTCCCCAGCCAGTGAGACAGTGGAGGGAAGGTGATGTGCCCTTTGGGAGTGGACTTTTCCTCCCTACTGTGAGAGGTGATAAAATAATTACCATGAAAGACTTTTCATGGATTTTGTACTAACTCTCAACTTTGCCACTAAGTTCCAATAAAATGATGGACATCTAATTACACATAATTTAAATCCTTCATATTAAAAACAGAGAGAACAAGATAAAAAATTAAAAGACATTGTTGATCAAAATTTGTTTCATTATGATTTAATGATTTCATTCACGTTAAAGATCAGTGTTGATTTCTGACCTCTTAGGTATCTTTCAAGGCTGTACATACATGATACTTTGGGCCATAATTCCATTCTATGATAGAAGTGGCAAAATTAGAAAAAGTTTTCACAAATTCATTCACAAAGTCAGTCAAATATATATAAAGTAATAAAATACTATCTATGTTTATATTTACCAATCCATGTACATGTCAAAAATACTAAAAGGTTCATAAACTCAGTTTGTACCATGGTGTTTAAATGTAATTATTATTTAACACCATTTTTCAATGCTTTCCTTTGCATTCCTGCTTCTATCAAAGGGATGTAAGATAAACTAGTAAAACAGTTAGTAGCTGTGTTCAACAACTGGATTTCATTTATGTCTTTCAAGAAAAAACTTTGAGTCTCAAAGTAAAAGTTCTCTTTGCTATTTTAGACAAAAATAATTTGAGCTAAAGGTTTGGAATAATTATTGAAAACTTCCGAGGTAATTTATCAGGATTGTTATCAGAAAAATAGGCAATATTACTCCCTATTTTACAGATATAAGATAAAATTTTCAGGAAGGTTTTACAACTGTCCCACGTAGCTAATAAGTAGGCAGTACCAAGATACAAAAGCAGGTCCATTTGACCCTAAAGCTGAGCTATACTTTCCCCACACACTGTGTTGTGTCCTAAGTTAATGAATGAACATTTAACCATTTGGTTCTCTGCAGAGATGGACAGTTCTGAGATGTGTTCCAGAAGGGTCCTCAGAAGGTACTGAGGAATTGAGTCCTAGCCATTGTAACCATGGCCACCTTAACCAGTGGTTGTACTGGACTCTTTCCGTCTTTCTCTTTCACACGCAATGTCCTTCACTCTTGTTACCTAAGATCACTTGTCCAATAAAATACGTGCAAGCAAGTCTTAGTCTCACTTTGCTGCCTTAAATCACTCTTCTCCCCTTTCTCCCATCACACTTCCTTCCAGTGCCTCCCAAATTATTGCTTATAAAATCAACTACTTGCACTTCAATTGTTATCTCAGATTCCGTTTCTGTGGAAACCCTAACTAAAATAAGTAGGGTTTTTTTCTTTCTTTCTTTTTTTTTTTTTTGAAGAAGCATCCTCTCTTCCATTTCTCTCCTCCTCCTTCAATCTTCCTGGCCCACTGATCCCACTCCAAATTTTCTTGACATCTTTTCACTTCTTAATAGACACTCTGGGTTCTCACGGTCTGTGCATTACCTTTCTCTCAGAACCTTCACTCACAAAGTATAAATTAATCTGATTGGTAAATTATCAGTAACAATCTGGATTTTGTGCTTTTCTGGGATATTTGCACTTTAGCACAGGGCTAGACTATACACAATGTCATAAAACTTTCATCATAAAATTTTAGTTATTTTTAATACTGGAGATAGACATTTTTCAATTTTGGTAATGCAACCAGGAGCTTGTCTAAAGTCTTGGCTAGTAAATGATCATCTAGTCTGCCTTCTTGAAACATCTATGAGGTAATAGAAAATACTTAAATCCAAACAGCTTTCATCAGCACACATTTAAATATACAATTATTTTGAGTACTCAAAAAATTCAGGAATTCAAAATTTTATAAACTACATTTTTTCTTAAGGTTCTAGTACCATAGTTTCACAGCTAATGTAGAAAATTTTGTTCTGAGTGGTTGCAATTTTCATTAGGTAAAGTGAGTTCCTTTGTGGCACATGGCCAAACATGTACTATAATTTTTTAAATGATATTAATGACAATGACAAGTGCTGAGTGCAATTCACTCAGGTGGACAAAAAACAGATTTTTGAATATACTCAATATGATTAAATAGTGATAAAAAGATTATTGCAATTCACATGAGAAAACTCAGATGGCCAATGAGATGCCACAATTTGTACACTGTGTCACAGCTCAAACGCTGAGCAGTAAACATGGCATCAGCTTCACTGTTGGCAAGAGTATGAGAACAGGGAAGAAGCTGTTAAGTCACACAGCCTGCAATGTTTCCCCACTGAAGTCTGAATTGCTCAGGTATCACTGTGCCAGCGAAAACAGAAAATCACTCCAGACACAGATCATCAGAGCACTCACTTTCCAAAATGCCTACTGAAGATTAGTACATAAAAACAATGCTTTCATAGGTTGTAACCATTAAAAGTCAAAAGGTTATAACAATTCCTCTCTCATTTTTATCTAGTCTTTCATTAAATTAAATGGAAATCAGTTTTCAAAGTTATAATTTGCTCTGAGAGTTCAAAGAGATATATCTTACAGATGTTTAGAAACCAAGTGCAAAAGAGGAAAAGAGTATTTAAGGTAACTTAAAGATCAATTGGTTCAAATCCTTAATTTACTGTGGCAAATTAAGTTTTAATAAAATTAAACACACACATGGCAAAATTGAGAACATCTTCTGTAAACTCACTTTGACTCTGACCAAGAACAGAAATGCTAGAGGGCCAAAATTTCTTCTGAATTGTTGTTCCAGCCCTCCTGTCTCCTTTTATTTCTTCCTTCTCTTTGTTTCTTTTGTCTTTCTTTCCTTCTTTTTTTTCCTCTCTTTTTTCATTTCTTTTTGCCAATTCTCAGTTGTTTCTCTATGACTCTCAAGATAAAAAACGTCTAAGCAATGCTGACGTAGGAAGATCATTTGGGTCTAAGAGTTTAAGATTACATCTCTGATAATAATAATATTAACTAATCAGTATAAAAGGAAATGATAAAAGTAAATACTTGAAATTCCACCAACTCAGAGTCCCACTCCTCAGAATTTATTCATCTGTGAGTGTTCCAACATCTAAAACACTTACTTTCTATACACAAATGGTTACATATATATTTCTACAGGTATTATCTAATATCTAATATTCTATAACTTTTCTGCACTCAGCAATAATATACCGTGGACATTATTCTATGATATAGGATCAATTTTTATTCTACTTTAATTGATCTACTTACTCAGTTTCTATTATCGTACTGTTTTATTTACTTTAGCTTTATGCATTATTTTTAATATATCCAAAAAAACAAGCTGTTTCTTTTTACTTGTGTTTTGAAGAATTTTAATAAGGATCACTTTTGACATAATTAAAAGCATTGTGATTACTAGCTTAAAATAACAATTTGAATGCCTAGTATAACTATCTGTGGCTTATGGATTCTTATACAGTAACTGCTTCTTAAAAATAAATTCTTCTTGATAAAAGGGTGAGAAAAATGATGTAATTTTTATTTTATACTATCTTTTAGATGTACCAAAATTCCTGGTTGTAAACAAGTAAACCATTGATTAACACTTCTTTGAGAGATGAATAAAGAAGTTATTTTTGCCCAAATTATTGACAATAATATAATTCTATCATACTGTTGAGAGAAAATTCTGATGTGTGTAATATCATACTGTTTGCGGAGAGCTGCAGTAAGGAATACCTAGTCAGACCCCCAAAGGGAAAAACTGCTCAAAGCATTATAACAGAAAACAATATGAATGTTTCACACAAGATGAAATAGTTCTTCGAACACAGGATATGTGACTCTGCCTCCATTCTTCCCTCGTAAAGAATGCTTTCTAGTTTATCTTTAACCTATAGTGAATATACACTAGCTGCCTGGATAGTTTATTTTTAACCTATGAAAGAACAAAGAGCATCCACTTGTTAAACCTGTCACTGGAATATAAAGGATAAATACGTGGGTCAGAGTCTGCTCTAGGCTCTCAGCTGGGAATGCTGTCAGGCCCCTGATGTCCCACTCTGAACCCACCTTTGCTTTCTATCTCTGCGTATTTATCTTAATTCCTTCAGTGCCACCTGGGTTGGGGTCTCCATGGCCAGCTGGTCTTGGCATCATATAAATGCATTTTGTAGAATCCCTTTTCTAGCTTTTTCTCTAAAAATGGTAGTGCACTGGAAATCAGTGGGGCAAATATATATTCCTTCAAACTGTATTATAATGTGAAACCAGATTAAGCTATCTCTAGAAAGAACATGGGGCTTCATTGAAATTCAACTAATGGGGAATGGATGAGTATGCCCAAGAAAATCTTATGTAAAAGAGATCATTCTTGCCGAATATTTCATATGCTTCTTGAAATAACTTTACGATGAAAATTTCAAAATTAGTGTTAATAATATGTTCAAAAAAAGAAAGCTAAAGCCCACATTCCCACACACAAAAAAAATTAGTTTCAGAGGGATGACTCCATTCACTCAACCCAAGAGACAAATGTGAACCCAAATTCTTGTGAGTAAATTAGACAAAGAAGCAAAACAACAATGTCTGGGGTTAAAAATTAGGTCAGAAAAGGCCAGGCATGGTGGCTCATGCCTGTAATCCTAGTACTTTGGGACACCAAGGTGGGCATACTGCCTGAGCTCAGCAATTCAAAACCAGCCTGGGCAACACAGTGAAACTCCGCCTCTACTAAAATACAAAAGAAATTTGCCACACATAGTATCATGCACCTGTAGTCCCAGCTACTTGGGAGGCTGAGGCAGAAGAACTGCTTTAACCCATAAGGCAGAAGTTGCAGTGAGCTAAGATTGTGCCACTGCACTCTCTGCCTGGGTGACACAGCAAGAACCCCTCTCTACATTTAAAAAAAAAAAAAAAAACATAGGTTAGCAAAAAGTAAATTGGTTTTCTTCAGAAGTAAATCTAATTTTAAGAAAAAAAAAGCCAGAAAGGTATTTTCATAAATGTTTAAAGCAAATACTATACCATCAAAATTAATATCTTGCCTCCTTGGGAGGCTTCTTATATTGAGCATATATATTCTAATAACTAAATTGAACATTTATTTTATTTTAAAAAGTAGTCTCGTTTTTTACATTCATACTCAGTAAATCCTCAAAGCTTCCTATAATGTTACAATCACTAAAACATTGCCATATTTTGGTTAACTAGTCATAAACATCTGTATTTGCACTTATGAAAAGTGAAAATAAAAAATCATCGCTTGTAAGTATTTACAAAATATTGTATAGGAAGAATTGTTTCGGCAATATCAAAATCCCAGTTAAGGAGCTAAAGAGGGAATTCATTAATTGAGCAACACAGTATCATGAAACTCAAGTTCAGGAAAGCAATTTATCCTCAACTTTGAAAGCTGAAGCTCAGGAACTCCAGCATGCTCGATATCCCAGCCCTGCTCCTGCGTGTGTGTCTCCTTTCTCTATCTCCAGGTGAGTTTCCTGTACTATCCCACCACATGGTGAGAAAACGTGGCTGCTATGAGTGCCTGGGTTCACTAGCGACCATTTCTTCCCCAAAGAGAACTTCATCTTTTGTCTGTCTCAGCCATCATCTTACAGAGAAATGCTGATTAGTCCAGTCTGGGTTATATGTCCTCCCACTACCTGGGACCAACTCATCCATCATACCCAGGGGAAATTGTGCCAAGGAAGGAAAAAGGAGGCCAAGAAGTGACCACTTTAAAAAAGGCAGGTTGTTTTTAGAGAAAAAGTGATAGGCAATTAGATTACTGTCCAGGACAGTCAGCTACTTTATTCCTGGCCTTAAACATGTTACCAGAGGAAATAACGAGTAGCGGCCAGGTGTGGTGACTGAAGCCTGTAAAACCAGCACTGCAGGAGGCTGAGGCCCATGTATTACAAGGTCAGGAGATCTAGACCATCCTGGCCAACATGGTGAAACTGCATCTCTACTAAAAATACAAAAATTAGCTGGGTTGCACATGCCTGTAATCCCAGCTACTTAGCAGGCTGAGGCAGGAGAATTGCTCGTAACTCAGGAGGCAGAGGTTGCAGCGAGCTAAGATCGAGCCACTGTATTCCAGCCTGGCAGCAGAGCGAGACTCTGTCTCAAAAACAAATAAATAAATAAATAAAACAGAAGAGTAGCCTACATTCTTTTCACTTAAGGTTGTAATCTGATGGGGAAAGAATAACATTTGTTTAATACGATCGGAATTCATAGCTAAATAATTAGAATTTTATAAAGGGCTCTAAAAATAACCTTTTATGCAATAATTACCTGGTCTTTTGTTATATGTAACAACCTCATTACAATATTAAAATGGTAGATATTGCACTGTCCTTTATCAATAGCATTCAAGGAAATATGTAAAGATTTTCTAAGCATAACTGTCTAATTTTAATGCAAATTGCATAAAAAAATTAGCTGTCTAATAAAATTAAATGGTTACGATATTTGTAGCTATAAAGTTGTAGATATGTGAACGGATATTTCGTTGATGGCCCTCATATTAAATGTGCTAAAGACTGAAGCAGTATGATCACTTATTAGTCAATTTCTTAGCCAGTGACATGAAAGTTTAACATTATACAGTCCTTATTATTTTCTTTGGGTTTGAGTAACTCTTATACAAGCTTACTTTGTAAATAACCTCAACTCCAACACATATCACAATACCTGTCCTGACAAAAAAAGAAAGGGAGTTGAAAATAAATTATAAAATTTCTGTCCTGAAGCTGAACCATCATCTTATAGAATGCAAGTATCTGAAGCAGTCTGGACTAAACTCATATATATTCTCCATATACAGAACTGGTCTTCTCTTACCACAATGAGCTGTAGCCAGTATCAGTATCAACATAAAAAGAAAGCTAGCACTGTTATATCATACTACACTGGAAATATCTTCATGGTTGGATCTTCTTCTTCTGTTAATCTCAGTGTCTGTCACAAGGGTTGCTCATTATTTGTTCCATAAAAGGTTTTTGAATTTCTAATAAATTTGCAAGCATACTGTTAATGAACATCAATTGTCTCAACTGATTTTGGGAAATATCACCTTTTTTATCAATGCCTTCCATATTTGCTTTTCTTCTTTTTTAGTGTAAAAGTATCCAGAAGGTGGTATCAGGTATTAGGCAAAAAGATAAGGATTAACCTAGATTTTCTTAGTAAATTTGCAACTCTGCAGATCAGAAATGTAAACTAAGGAAAGGAAACATTATACAAACACTTTAAAATCATTGACTGAAGATGGCCGTTTAGGAACAGCTCAGGATTGCAACTCCCAGTGAATGCGCAGAGGGTGAGTGGATGTCGCATTTTATTGCCCACAGACTAGGAAATTCCCAGGCGGAGGAGCCCCACGGGTCGTCAGCACAGCTGTTTTGGCCAGCGCGGCTGTGCCGGCCGGCGGCGCTGCTTTCCCCACGCAGCTGCTTTGTCGGCGCCCTGAGCAGCGGTTCTCCTTACAAAATAAACGGGCCGGGTGCCCATTTGACTGGGGATTGGAGCCACGGGAAGTTGCCCATTCCTCTGTTTAAAAAGGGGACTGAGCGGGGAACCAGGACAGTAGATTCTGGGGCAAAAAAAGCACCACAAATATCAGTGCCGCTGTTTAAGCCAGCACAGCGAGTCGCCACACGGGAAAAAACACAGACCCAGGCACCTCTTCAACAGGCCAACTTAAGTAACACCAACTT
>NW_022436959.1:23248496-23583699 GCF_009761245.1 Sapajus apella | reverse complement strand
AAAAAAAAAAAAAAAAAAAAAAAAAAAAAAAGGCTCTGAGGCAGGGAGCCAGGCGATCAGGCTCGGCTGGTCCCACCCCTAAAAAAACAACAGCAATCAGAAACTCTCTGCATTGAGAGTTTCACAGCAAACACAGCTGAACCCAGAGGGTCCAGCTCTGTGGGGAGGCGCGTCCACCATCACCGAGGCAGCCCGCCACTACGGAGGTAGTCAGCCAATGCTGAGGCAGCCCGCCATTGCCAAGGCAACCTGCCACTGCAGAGAGGCTATGCCTTAACAGAGGCGGGCCACCACAGCAGAGGCAGTTCTAACTACACCCATATAAACAGGACTGCAAGGAAGTTCACTTGGCAGCTGGGCGCAGCCCACAGCAGCTCAGCAAAGCCTCTACAGGCAGACAGTGACTAGGATGCCTCCTTGCTGGGCAGGGCAGCTCTGAAGGAAAAAAAAAGAAGGCAGCAGCATAATGGAAACTCATAAAGCCTTAAATCCCTGGGACAGAGCACATGGGAACAAAAAGCGGTTTATGAGTTCTGCTGCAGCAGACTTAAATGTACCTGCCCAGCAGCTCTCAATGAACAACGGAGCTAACAGCTCACCATTTGAGCTCCTATGAAGAAGAGACCGTCTCCTCAAGCAGCTCCCTGACCCCTGTATATCCAAAGAGCCACCTCATAAAGGAGAGATCAGATTGACACTTGGCGGGTATCCCTCTGGGACAAAGATAACAGAAGAAGAAAACTGGTAACAACCCTTACTGTTCAGCAGCTGCTGCAGGTGATCCCCAGACAAGCAGGGCCTGGTGTGGACCTCAGCAGACCTACAGCAGAGGGGCCAGACTGTCAGAAGGAAAACCAAGAAACAGAAATAACCTCATCATCAACAAACAGAACGTCCACTCAGAGACCCAATCTAAAAGCCAGCAACTGAAAGACGACAGGTGGATAAATCCTTAAAGATGGGAAGAAACCAGCGCAAAAAGGATGAAAACACCCGAAACCAGAACACCTCTCCTCCTACAAGGGATCACAACTCCTCCCCAGCAAGGGAACAAGGTTGGATGGAGAACGAGCATGATGAAATGACAGAATCAGACTTCCGAAGGTGGGTAGTAAGAAACTTCTGTGAACTATAGAACATGTTCTAAACCAATGCAAAGAAACTAAGAACCTTGAAAAAAGATTTGACGAAATGCTAATGAGAGTGGACAAATTAGAAAGGAATATAAATGAATTGATGGAGCTGAAAAACACAACATGAGAACTTCACGAAGCATGCACAAGTATCAACAGCTGAATTGACCAAGCAGAAGAAAGGATATCAGAGGTCGAAGATCAACTCAATGAAATAAAACGGGAAGGCAAGAATAGAGAAAAAAGGGTAAAAAGGAATGAACAAAGTTTCCAAAAAATGTGGGACTATGTGAAAAGACCTAATCTACGTTTGATAGGTGTACCTGAATGTGACGAAGACAATGAATCCAAGCTGGAAAATACTCTTCAGCATATTATCCAGGAAAACTTCCCCAAACTAGCAAGGCAGGCAAATATTCAAGTCCGGGAAATACACAGAACACCACAAAGATATTCATCAAGAAGAGCAACCCCAAGGCACATAATCATCAGATTCACCAGGGTTGAAATGAAGGAGAAAATACTAAGGGCAGCCAGAGAGAAAGGTCGGGTTACCCACAAAGGGAAGCCCATCAGACTCACAGCAGATCTCTCAGCAGAAACCCCACAAGCCAGAAGAGAGTGGGGGCCAATATTCAACATCCTTAAAGAAAAGAACTTTCAACCCAGAATCTCCTATCCAGCCAAACTAAGCTTCATAAGTGAAGGAAAAATAAAATCCTTTGTGAACATGCAAGTACTCAGAGATTTCGTCACCACCAGGCCAGCTTTACAAGAGCTCCTGAAAGAGGCTCTACACATATAAGGGAACAACCGGTACCAGCCACTCCAAAAACATGCCAAATGGTAAAGAGAATCAACACAATGAAGAATCTGCATCAACTAATGAGTAAAACAGCCAGCTAGCACCAAAATGGCAGTATCCAATTCACACATAACAATATTAACCCTAAATGTAAATGGACTAAATGCCCCAATCAAAAGACACAGACTGGCAAATTGGATAAAAAGACAAAACCCATCGATGTGCTGTATCCAGGAAACCCATCTCACATGCAAGGATACACAAAGGCTCAAAATAAAGGGATGGAGGAAGATTTACCAAGCAAATGGAGAGCAAAAAAAAGCAGGAGTTGCAATTCTCATCTCTGATAAATTAGACTTTAAAGCAACAAAGATCAAAAGAGACAAAGAAGGACATTACATAATGGTAAAAGGATCAATGCAACAAGAAGAGCTAATGATCCTAAATATATATGCACCCAATACAGGAGCACCCAAATACATAAGGCAAGATCTTAATGACTTACAAAGAGACTTAGACTGCCACACGATTATAGTGGAAGACTTTAACACCCCATTGTCAATATTAGACAGATCAACCAGACAGAAAATTAACAAGGATATCCAGGACTTGAACTCAGACCTGGACCAAGCAAACCTAATAGACGTTTACAGAACTCTCCACCCCAAATCCACAGAATATACATTCTTCTCAGCACCACATCACACCTACTCTAAAATTGACCACATAATTGGGAGTGAATCACTCCTCAGCAAATGCAAAAGAACGGAAATCGTAACAGTCTCTCAGACCACAGTGCAATCAAGTTAGAACTCAGAATTCAAAAACTAACCCAGAACCGCACAGCTTCATGGAAACTGAACAACTTGCTCTTGAATGTTGACTGGATAAACAATGAAATGAAGACAGAAATAAAGATGTTCTTCGAAACCAATGAGAATGAAGACACAACATACCAGAATCTCTGGGACACATTTAAAGCAGTCTCTAGAGGAAAATATATAGCAATAAGTGCCCGTATGAGAAGCAAGGAGAGATAAAAAATTGACACCCTATCGTCAAAATTGAAAGAGCCAGAGGAGCAAGATCAAAAAAATTCAAAACCTAGCAGAAGACAAGAAATAGCTAAGATAAGAGCAGAACTGAAGGAGATAGAGACACAAAAAACCCTTCAAAAAATCAATAAATCCAGGAGCTGGTTTTTTGAAAAGATCAACAAAATAGACAGACCACTAGCCAGATTAATAAAAAAGAAAAGAGAGAATAACCAAATTGATGCAATAAAAAACGATAAAGGGGATATCACCACAGATTCCACAGAAATTCAAACCATCATCAGAGATTATTATAAACAACTCTATGCACATAAACTAGTAAACCTGGAAGAAATGGATAAATTCCTGGACACTTGCCTCCTGCAAAGCCTAAACCAGGAAGAAGCCAAAACCCTGAACAGACCCATAACAAGGTCTAAAGTTGAGGCAGCAATTAAGAGCTTACCACCCAAAAAGCCCAGGTCCAGATGGGTTCACAGCCGAATTCTACCAGACATACAAAGAGGAGCTAGTACCATTCCTTCTGAAACTATTCCAAACAATACAAAAAGAGGGAATGCTTCCCAAATCATTTTATGAGACCAACATCATCCTGATTCCAAAACCCGGCAGAAACTCAACAAGAAAAGAAAACTTCAGGCCAATATCCATGATGAACATAGATGCAAAAATCTTCAATAAAATACTGACAAGCCCATTGCACCAGCACATCAAAAAGCTTATCCACCATGATCAAGTAGGCTTCATCCTGGGGATGCAAGGCTGGTTCAATATACGCAAGTCTATAAACGTAATTCACCACATAAACAGAACCAAAGACAAAAACCACATGATTCTCAATTGGTGCAGAGAAGGCCTTTGACAAAATTCAACAGCCCTTTATGCTAAAAACCCTCAATAAGCTAGGTATTGACAGAACGTATCTCAAAATAATAAAAGCTATTTATGACAAACTAACAGCCAATATCATACTGAATAGGCAAAAGCTGGAAGCATTCCCCTTGAAATGTGGCACTAGACAAGGATGCCCTCTCTCACCACTCCTATTCAATATAGTACTAGAAGTTCTAGCCAGAGCAATCAGGCAATAAAAAGAAATAAAGGGTATTCAAATAGGAAAGGAGGAAGTCAAATTGTCTCTATTTGCAGACAACATGATTATATATCTAGAAGACCCCATCGTCTCAGCCCCAAATCTCCTGAAACTGATAAGCAACTTCGGCAAAGTCTCAGGATACAAAATCAATGTGCAAAAATTACATGCATTCCTATACACCAATAACAGACTTAAAGAGAGCCAAATCAAGAACAAACTTCCATTCACAATTGCCACAAAGAGAATAAAAAACCTAGGACTACAACTAACAAGGAATGTAAACGAGCTCTTCAAGGAGAACTACAAGCCACTGCTCAACGAAATAAGAGAGGACACAAACAGATGGAGAAACATTCCATGTTCATGGTTAGGAAGAATCAATATCGTGAATATGGCCATACTGCCCAAAGTAATTTACAGATTCAATGCTATCCCATCAAGCTACCAATGACCTTCTTCACAGAAGTGGGAAAAAAACACCTTAAACTTCATATGGAACCAAAAGAGAGCCCGCATAGCCAAGTCAATTCTAAGCAAAAAGAACAAAGCGGGAGGCATCACACTACCGGACTTCAAACTATACTACATGGCTACAGTAACCAAAACAGCATGGTACTGGTACCAAAACAGAGATATAGACCAATGGAACAGAACAGAGGTCTCGGGGGCAACACAACATATCTACAACCATCTGATCTTTGACCAACCAGACAAAAGCATGCAATGGGGAAAGGATTCCCTGTTTAATAAATGGTGTTGGGAAAACTGGCTAGCCATGTGCAGAAAGCAGGAACTGGACCCCTTCCTGACACCTTACACTCAAATTAACTCAAGATGGATTAAAGACTTAAACATAAGACCTAGCACCATAAAAACCCTTGAAGAAAATCTAGGCAAAACCACTCAGGACATAGGTGTAGGCAAGGACTTCATGACCAGAACACCAAAAGCATTGACAACAAATGCCAAAATAAACAAATGGGACCTAATCAAACTCCACAGCTTCTGCACAGCAAAAGAAACAGTCATTAGAGTGAATCGGTAAGCAACAGAATGGGAAAAAAATTTTGCAGTTTACCCAGCTAACACAGGGCTGATATCCAGAATTTACAAAGAACTACAATAGATTTACAAGAAAAAAACTAACAAGCCCATTCAAAAGTGGGCAAAGGATATGAACAGATACTTTACAAAAGAAGACATACATGAGGCCAACAAACATATGAAAAAATGCTCATCATCACTGGTCATCAGAGAAATGCAAATCAAAACAACTTTCAGATACCATCTCACGCCAGTTAGAATGACGATCATTAAAAAATCTGGAGACAACAGATGCTGGAGAGGATGTGGAGAAATAGGAACACTTTTACACTGTTGGTGGGAGTGTAAATTAGTTCAACCATTGTGGAAGACAGTGTGGCAATTCCTCAAGGACCTAGAAACAGAAATTCCATTTGACCCAGCAATCCCATTACTGGGTATATATCCAAAGGATTATAAATCATTCTACTATAAGGACACGTGCACACGAATGTTCATTGCAGCACTGTTTACAATAGCAAAGACCTGGAACCAACCCAAATGCCCATCGATGATAGACTGGATAGGGAAAATGTGGCATATACACACCATGGAATATTATGCAGCCATCAAAAACGATGAGTTTGTGTCCTTTGTAGAGACATGGATGAACCTGGAAACCATCATTCTCAGCAAACTGACAGAAGAGCAGAAGATCAAACACTGCATGTTCTCACTCATAGGCAGGTGTTGAACAATGAGAACACATGGACACAGGGAGGGGAGCACTACACACTGGGGTCGGTTGGGAGGAAATAGGGGAGGGACGGTGGGGGGTGGGGAGTTGGGGAGAGATAGCAAGGGGAGAGATGCCAGATGTAGGTGATGGGGAGGAAGGCAGCAAATCACACTGCCACGTGTGTACCTATGCAACAATCTTGCATGTTCTTCACATGTACCCCAAAACCTAAAATGCAATAAAGTAAATAAATGGGAAAAAAAAAGCATTGACTATGGACAGTCAAAAACTTTCAGAAGCGGGGAAAAGCTAGTAGGTTTACATGGCTGGCAAACTGGATGGTAAAGTAACACTCAAAATATAATTTGTATATACTTTATTAAAAATCTACAGAACACGTTTTGGTATATTTACTTACCAAATAACTGATACTAGATTAATTTTTGTTGATACACTCAAATTTGATATAGTACTTTAGAATGAATGGCTGTTTCATCGGTCACCTATGGTACCATAATACTTTGTATTTTCTAAAATCTTCTTCCATAAATGTTGAAACTTTAAGAATCAGAATTTCCCAGATATAGTAAATAGGAACCGTAAAGCAATCTCCAGCTTGCCAACACTAGTTGTTCAATTTCTAATTGACTTACATTCAGTTTATTTCTACTACCAGTGGACTGATATTGAATTAATCAATGGATTGATTACTTATGCCAACTAAAGATAAAAATTTGATTATGATCTTGTTATAAACCAGTATTTTGCAAAACATAGCAGAAGATATAACCTAACCCCACTTATAGGATACTATGTTGTAACATTACTGAAGTATCAAGAAATTAATTTTGTTAAACCAAACAAATCTGTTTCCCAAAGAGGTAATAGTCATTTACAATAAAATTGAGAAAGTAGGCAAATCCATTTTTCAGAACCTGACATTCTAGTAATAAGCCAATGTGATAATCTAATGAGGTTCTAGTGATGAAATATGTTGAAGATGTTGGCGGACTTTACAGGTGCAATTTCAAGCTGGCAACCTAAGAAGAGCAAAGGAAACAATTCTCTAACTACATCAATTGCTAAATCATCCTTGTTTCACTTTAAGAAAAACCAAAAACTCTCTTCCTCAACATTTTTGTTCATGTTCTAATCCAGGCCATGATGATCTTTTACTTTAAATATTAAGTAACCTATCAACAGAGTGAACCTTTGTTGTCAACCTGTCAAAGCAATTTTCAGCGTCATTGTAAAAAAAAAAACCTCAATGATGTATGATAAGAGGCACATTAGACGCTCTCTCAAGGCAAAGTTCATATCCATGGATTCAGTGAGAGTAGTGATACCAACAGACACCATTTCTATCCTGAGCAATTTTTTTTCTATGTGGCCTCTCGTCTTCTCAAGGCAGTTTAAGTCACTTCTGCACATTTATTCATTAAAATTATGAACGGACACTTTACAAAAGACATACATGAGGCCAACAAACATGAAAAAACGCTCATCATCACTGGTCATTAGAGAAATGCAAATGATTGAGATACCATCTCACGCCAGTTAGAATGGCGATCATTAAAAAATCTGGAGACAACAGATGCTGGAGATGATGTGGAGAAATAGGAACACTTACACTGTTGGTGGGAGTGTAAATTAGTTCAACCATTGTGGAAGATAGTGTGGCGATTCCTTAAGGACCTAGAAATAGAAATTCCATTTGACCCAGCAATCCCATTACTGGGTATATATCCAAAGGATTATAAATCATTCTACTATAAGGACACATGCACACGAATGTTCATTGCAGCACTATTTCCAGTAATAGCAAAGACCTGGAACCAACCCAAATGCCCATCCATGATAGACTGGACAGGGAAAATGTGGTACATATACACCATGGAACACTATGCAGCCATAAAAAACGATGAGTTCGTGTCCTTTGTAGGGACATGGAGGAACCTGGAAACCATCATTCTCAGCAAACTGACACAAGAGCAGAAGATCAAACACCGCATGTTCTCACTCACAGGTGGGTGTTGAACAATGAGAACACAAGGACACAGGGAGGGGAGCACTACACACTGGGGTCTGTTAGGGGGAAATGGGGGAGGGACAGGGGGGTGGGGAAGTGGGGAGAGATATCATGGGGAGAAATGCCAGATATAGGTGAAAGGGAGGAAGGCAGCAAATCACACTGCCACGTGTGTACCTATGCAACAATCTTACATGTTCTTCACATGTACCCCAAAACCTAAAATGCAATAAAAAAAAGTCACAAGGCTAGCCCAAATTCAAGAGAAGGAGAAACCGTTCCTACCTCTTGATAAGAATGGTAAAGTCCTATTGGAAAGGAGCATGGGATGATTATTACTGCCATTTTCAAAGCAATCTAGCATAATCTGCCTGTTGTGCAAAGCAATTAGCAGCCAATCCATTTGCGAGATATACTCTTCCTTTCGTATACAGACTCCGGTCACTTTTTATCCAATATGGCATTAACCTCCGTGGTTAGACTCTTGTGTTCTGAATCAGGTCCGAATATGGATGAGCATCCTCAGTTACTGTTCCTCCCTGTGACTCCCCTGGATCTAGAGACTTGTGAATTTAAAAAACAAGTTGTCTGCCTCTCTTGCACCCAAGATGCAATGAGAAACAAAAATATAAGCTCATAATCACTGAATTCAAAAGAAGATGTAATAAAAAGCAGATAGTAACCACTAGTCCTTAGCAATCCTGGCATCCAGACAAGCACATATTTTCAGATTTCTCTATTCCAAAAGCAACAGTTTATTTCCTCCAACGTAGGAAGGCTTTTCCAGCCACCACGGGACTATACTGGCAGTCCCTCTGCATGAGGAATTCCTCTCAAAGGTCTTCATGTGAATGACCCTTATCATTCTAATCTTAGGTCAAATATTACCTTTGCTTAGAGGCTGACACTGAACCCTAACTAGAATTGATGGCCCCTTCTCAAATTTCCTTCATGAAACTTAACCACATTCTATAATACAAGAGTTATCTTCTATGTTGATTTATTCACTTACATATTTATGCATCTTTCCAATATAATACAAACTCAGAACGGCATAGACTTTCTTTCTTATTCATATATTATTTCCCAGGCTTATCACAGAGCCTAGCACTTGACGGATGATTAATATCTATCTACTAAGTAAATGAATGAATGAGTTCTTATAGCCACCCCATAAAACAGATGCTTCCCTGTTTTAAACATAAAGAAATAAAATGAGGCCTAAGCAGGTAAATAACTTGCCAAAGGTCACACATAGCAGAATCCAGATTCATTGCAGCAATAATGTTACTCTTACAAGTTCCCTTTATTTATAAATAGAAAAATAGTACATGTCCTTCAGAAGGTTGACATTGTTTCACAATCTTCTCTTCTTGCATCACTTCACCATTTCATGTAACTTCAGGTCATATTACATCAGACGACTCAAGAAGAATGCCAGTGACTTTCACCTTGTCTTCCTTTCTGTTTGTAACTTTTGCAGAGCAGACACCGTGTATTCTTTAATAAGTAAGCAAATGAAAACTGGCAGATGAACCCACCCCATAATGAGGAAAAAGAGTGAACACATGTTCTCTGCCTAACTTCCAGTGGATCAGAGTCAGTTCGTGTTGCCCTCTTGGAAAGAGTATCTTGACTATTTCTGTTTATCCTTAGAGAATATTTATTCATTCATGTAACATCTCTATTTTGATTTCCCAGCATATGCGGCCACAAGGTATAAAGAAGAACAATAATTTTAAATATAAAAACAAAATTTTATATTAGTTTCTCCTTACAGAGGCATTACTGTTTAAAAATTGAATACTGAAATATTATTTATTATTACAATTCAAGAAATATTGTTTTTGAGACAGAGTCTCGCTGTATTGCCCAGGCTGGAGTTCAGTGGCACGATCTCAGCTCACTGCAACTTCCACCTCCTGGGTTCAAGCGATTCTTCTGCCCCAAGCTCCCAAATAGCTGGGACTATAGGTGCCCACCATCACGCCTGGTGAACATTTTTTTTTTCCATTTTTAGTTGAGACAGGGTTTCACTATGTTGGCCAGACTGGTCTTGAACTTCTGACCTCGTGATCCACCTGCCTCGGCCTCCCAAAGTGCTGGGATAACAGGCGGGAGCCACCACGCCCAGCCAAAATGTATTTTAAAAACTAAAATTCTGTATTTCTAGGATTGTCTAAGTGAAGCAAATAACTTCACTTCACACACACACACACACTCACTCCTATGGATGCAAAAAGGATGATCCAAATATATTCAAACCTACTGTCATCATTAATAAGTACGACTGAGTATCTACTATTATATCAGCACTGATGTCGCTGACTCTTATTGTTTACTTAATCTTGAAACAAATCCTCCAGATAGATTTGCAGTCCTGTTTCATAAATTAGAACTCTGTGTCTCAAGGGCTGATTCGAACCAGTTTTGTGTTTTTCTGTTGTATATATATACCAGCTCCAGTATAGGAGATGAAACCTTTGTTCCTTACAATGTATTTGTCCTTTTTCTCCTCCTCCTCCTCTTCCTCTTCATTGTCCTACTCCTCTTCCTTCTTATTCACTTTATTTTTTTTTGTCTCCATGAAGAAGATAGTGACAAAGTCCACTCTCCTTAAAGCATACTAAACATGCTTACCCTAAAAGTAGCTATTCATTAGATAATAAAATCATTTCATGAATGGTTGCTTTAAATATCAATAGCTAAATTTCTATTAGATCACTGAAACACTAAACATACAATTTAACAGAAAAAACAGATCTCCTTGTTCTATTTCATCTAAATAGTGGAAGAATTTCCACCATTAATACAGTATGAGATAAAATGTTTTTAGCAGAAATTCAAAGAATCACCAATGTAAATTGCTTTTATAGATTAAAGGAAATATCCTATTATATGCCAGAATGTCCAGAGGATGGTTCATAATGGAGCTACAGGTATTATACAATCAGCTGCTCCAAGATGTTACTTAGAAACTTTGGCAAATTATTTTGCTTCGACTTTAATTGAAAAGTTACAATTTAGTTTGAGTAATTTCTATGTGCTATAAGTGAACATACATTTAAGAAGGATATATATTCTTAGCTATATCACTATTTACATGACATTGGGCAATGTGCATAAACTTTCTATTACTTTCCTCATCTCTAAAAACTAACGGTACCTACTATATTAGTGCATTCTCACACTACTATGAAGAAATATCTGAGACTCAGTATTATAAAGCAAAGAGGTTTCATTGACTTCACAGTTCCACATGGCTGGGGAGGCCTCAGGAAACTTATGATCATGTTGGAAGGGAAAGCAGACATGTCCCTCTTCACATGGTGGCAGGAGAGAGATGAGTCACAGATCTTGTGAGACTCACTCATTATCACGAGGACAGCATGGAAGTAACCACCCCCATGATTCAATTACTTCCCACCAGGTCCCTCCCACAACACATGGGTATTACAAAAACTACAATTCAAGATGAGATTTTGGAGGGAACACAGCCAAACCCTATCACCTACCTTAGAGATTATTATACATAATTTATAAGATGATTCATAAAGACTATTTATCACAATTTCTGGCAAATTATCAACAGAATAGATATGAGAATTATTGTCATAATGACTACCGATTCAATTTCTAAAAACAACTTTATTGCTGTATGTTTTACACATATAAAATTTACTCATCTCAAATGATTCTGTGATTTTAATAACACTGAGTGACTGCAACAATCACCATAATTTATTCAATTTTAACCTTTTTATCTGAAAGTTTTTATTCACGTAACCAATCTATAAAATAAAAAAGGATGATTGCCAATACTAAATAAAATTTAATGTGCATGTATGTTTACATATAGTTAAAACACTAGATAGAAAACATACCTAAATATTACCCAGTACATAGAAATATTTAGGTGAAGTTTAGTCTTACTCTATTATATTTAAATTGATTTTTGGACCAATCACTAATTTCTTCAATATTTAGGAATTAATATTTCTCTATTCCATAAAATTGTAAATACATCTTTTCACAAATATATTGATAACTGTGTGTGTGTGTGTGTGTGCGCGCGCATTTGTATGTATTTTCAGCAACAGCAGCCAAGATTTCTTTTCAAAGTGAATTAATATATTTCACAGAGAAGATGCCAGGCCAGGCTTTGACTCTTTTTGTGGCAGAAAAGCCTCGAAATTATTATTTTCCCTTGCTTACCCATATGTCTTTATCTATTGATAGTAAAAAAACATGTAGAATTCTGAGAAATGGGAATTTAAAATAGAGAAGCAATTTACATTTTATGTTAAGTACACACATGCATTATTCATTATATATTACTTATGATCATATTAATACATAATTATATGCATATATTATGTGTGTGTGTGTGTGTGTGTCTGTGTATATATGTGTATGTATATATATGTAACCATTATTTGGAAAATTAGGAAAATAAAACTGGAAAAGTAGTCATTTGGGACCACAAATTTACAAAATCCTCTTTAAAGTACAGTTGTTTACTCTGTTTTTCAAGGTTAAAAATTTTACTACGAGACATAGTAAAATTTGATACCATTATTATTGGTACAAAACCACTGAAAAAAGTACATTCACAGTCTTGTTTCCAATAAATAATGCAACACTAAGTCCTGAAAACTATTAAATATAATCATAAAACAAGTGGAAATTTAACACACATCTCTATTTCCTCCATCAGACAACATTAGAATACAATTTTACTTTTTACTTAGTTTTCTTTGAATTTTCTTTCACTTTGTTTTAAATCTCCTCTGGTGCTATGGTGAGACTCACTGGTCATATTCAGATCATCTTGTTCCAGCAAAGATTCTAATTACAACTTCCAGTATGTAAAGTAAATACTAATTACATGCTAAGGGCTAAGTTCTGCCCTTGAATTTAAGCAAAGAATTTACAGTTGCTTCAATTAAACCTGAACATCTAACAGATTTATTACCAAAAATGTTAATGTAGAGGACCATACACATACAAAATGATATAATTGTCGAGGGAAATAAAACATTTAGCTAAGTACAATTTGAACTAGCAATAGATGTCACCAGAAACTATTCTATGAGCATCTTTTTAAAAAGTTACATAACAGTAGTCTAATCCAAGTCTGATTTATAGGAATGTCTCAGAGGATTGAATGAATGTTGCACTAAAGACTGTGCGCGTGTGCGTGCAGATGTCTTTAGTTGTTCTTTTCCAGAAGTCTAATACTTTGAATTATTAATATAGAGTTTCATTTTATAGTCCTTTATTTTTAGACTAGAATCCATTGAAAAATGACTTTGATGTTGAATTACATTAAAATGGCCTAAAATTGCTTTCAGATATAAATATTATTTGTCAACATGTTCTACATTCCATGTAATAAATTATCAAAATCTGATGCTCCGATCAGTTAGACTATACCATGCCATTTAAAGCTTGAAGCCCAGGAGGGATTTTTTTTTTTAATTTAGTATAATTTTAAACATTACAAAAATAGTTGTCTTGCAGCTCCCCTGCTGTCTCTTAGATTGTTGCCAAAGTTTTTTGTATTATGTTATCACTAGAGTAACATCCTTCTATAAATATTGCATCCTTGATTCTAATGTCACCCAAAATAGCAACATGGTATAAAGGATACAGAAAAAAGAGAAATATAAAGAAAGACCTGTGATTTAATTTTATTTTTTCTGTATTTTATAGTCATTACAATTTCCACATCATTATGCTTTCTCACTTATCTGAATCCTTTCCAAATATCAAAATCTCCCTTGGGTCTCAGGATATTTTTTTTCAAGCCCAGAAAAATTTTCCTTACAACATTAAGCTCAGTTGAATGACTGATAAATGAAAAGAAAGACATTGAACTTGGTGGCGTACTTTGCAGAAAACCCACTAACCAAGTCTCAACTGCTTGCAGATTTCTCATTTCAATGACCCATTCTATGAAGCAATTTCTCCATTGTTTAAGTTTTATAGACATAAAACAAAAATATTGTCAGTATTGTCTGATTCTTGACATGAATTCTAAAGAGAATGGAGTTGACACAGTTTGCTTTACTTTTTATTTGCTCAGAAATGTTGATCTTTTATGTATTACGTGGAAAATTTCTTCCATATGTGACTGATTGTCAATTGTATTTCATTCATCAAACTATATTTGAAAGAATCTTGAGGTTCTAACTCAAACAGCTTTTCAAATAGACTTTGTAAATTGTTTTCCAATAAGCTATTAAAATACTCCTTTTGAAAAAGAGGAAGTCATTATTCTGAGACCAGAGTAACAAAAGACCGAGAAGACTCAAGTTGTACTTTAAACTCCAAATGCTCAGTATTCCTACATCTACTAAAACAAATTTGAACATCTCATTCTAACAGTCTGCCTGTATATGGAAGAGATCTAAGCACATGTGGCTATGGCTATGGTAGCTGTCAACTTTTGTATGACAAGAAGAGGTCCACGGTGACAACAATCTGACTTCTAATTCCAAGATGATAACCCACTCTTTGCATCAGCTTAATTACGGGAGATACATAGTCCAAAAATGTTGGGATATTTTTGTAGCCCCAACAACTCATTACAAAATTAACCCAAATCATGCATCCAGAAAATTAATTCTTAGATGACACCATTATTCTTTTGTTACCTGGTTTATTGCCTATGTAACATAGCTAAATTTCTAGACCACCCTAATTCTGCTTATCTTTAAAAACAGGATGCCTCCTATAAAATGTTCCCTTTGTAAAATCAGACCAGCAGAGATTGGTTAGAACCAAGATAGTCAACCAAAAAACTACAGAAAGACTTCAGGCTTCATTACAATCTCATTTCCATGCTAAATGACACTCTTGACAGTGCTGCATCAGTTGACAATCACTATGATCATGACGGAAAGAAGTCATAAAAGGACAAAAAGAAAGTTGGCACTACTAGCTCTGGAAAGTGGACTGGCTGTCCCAGCAAAGACGTGAATATTCCTCCTCTCACTTCCAATGTCCAACCCTTTCATCAGAGAAACCCTGTATTTTAAACCCCTCACCCCTTGATTTGACAGCCATGTTATGGCTTCTTAATTCCATGGCCATCGATTAGAGTCTGCACTACTTGATGCTCATTTTTGGTTTTGCATTTTGGCTTCGTGGCATAGAAGAGGAAAGTATCCCATTTTGCAAGATGGGATTTGCCAGTAACAAATTTGTAACATTAGAATGACTCCTATGATCAATTGTATGCTGTTTGAAGCTCTAAACCACCACCCTTCTACACCTTACGAAGTAAAACAACAAAACAATAGTAATAATTTAAATGATGGAATTGAAGGCATGGGGACAAGGGGAAATTAAAATAGAGACAGGGTAATGGTCAAAACAAGTTTGTGATTTCAAATAAACTCAACTGTAAGCACAGAAATAATCTAGAATCACAACCTTATAGATATATTACCCACTGAAGAATATCTGAGAATTAATAGCTTACCCATAAAAAGTAAACAATGTTTCTTGGCTATGGATATAATTCATCTCTGAAGGATCTAATGTAATCTTCCCCATAAAAGCATCAAATCCAGTTTCCTATATTTGCCCATAGCATACCTCTACTTTCTTGCACAAATTATTATCCCCATACATCTTAAAAGGGTCTCAAATCTCATGACATTAAAGTAGGGTGGTGGTTGCTGGTTTTTTTGTTGTTGTTGTTTTGGTCAGTTGGTTGGTTTGTTCTTCTTTGGGGCTCTTGCCGTTTTATATCTTCTACCATCTACTAACTTTAGCTACCTGAAACTCTTATCTCTAAATATTCCTTAGTTTTCAGTAACATATTTCCTCTCCATTTCTACACTCCATAGAACCTATACTAAAGAGGCACCCTGGCACCTGCTGCAAGCATGGAATTGAATATGGTTTCTAAAATCTACCATGACTTTCCCATGTTAGTAACAATGTCTCAAGGCTTAATTCCAATAGTTACCTGCAACATTTACTTCCAGAGTACTGAAGTAAATATCTAAAGTGTGGAAAGATACTAATGCTATTTGTATTAGTCCATTTTCATGTTGCTGATAAAGACATACCAAAGACTAGGTAATTTACACAGGAAAGAGATTTAATGGAGAACTCATAGATGACGTGGCTTGGGAAGCCTCACAATCATACTGGAAGGCAAGGAAGAGCAAGTCACATCTCATGTGGATGGCGGCAGGCAAAGAGAGCTCATGCAGAGAAACCTGTTTTAAAAACCATCAGATCTCATGAGACTTATTCACTATCACAAGAACCGCACAGGAAAGACCTGCATCATGATTCAGTTAAGACCCCCCCAGTTCCTCCCGCAACACGTGGCAATTGTGGCAAGTACAATTCAAGATGAGAGTTGGGTTGGGACACAGCCAAGCCATGTCACTACTGAAATTATGTTTAAGTTTTCTTGCATGTTTTTTGAATACTGACACTTGACAAAAATAGTTTGTATTTAGGAAAACTCTATCTTCCAGAGTTACTGTTTAGAGGTGTGAAAATGTTGAAATTGCAAAATATGAGTTATAGAAATTTAAGCACTTTTTTTGGACATAACTGGGTTTTTTTCCTCCTCATTATATACAGTAATTGTATCTTAGCCCATTTCCCCCAAATCATAAGTCAAAGATCAAACACTTTTATGGAGATGTTGTAATCTCAGTGAAACAGATTCAAGAAAAGGAAAATGAAGAAAAACAAATACAAAATGAAACATTAAGAAGCTGACCACAGCTTCCACAGAAAGAACAGTTGGCTGCTCCATTACACTGACGCCTTTAGTAAGGTGGTATGGAAAAGCCACTTATTCTCATAATTCTCTGTTAGACAAGAAAGAGGGGGCATATATTTAAGGCACCTTTCCATTGTTTGTCTTTCACAGATGAAAGTTATCACTGGGGTGTTAACTCACTCACACTACTCCATTATCTTACCTGGCTTCTCTGAGCTGTGGAGGCCACATCCATTGAGAAGCGAAGTGCCATCTTCTTTGATGTGAGTCTTTCTTCTGCCGGATGTCCCAGCAAGTGGACATGAGCCAGAAACCCTACTAGCCTAACTGAAGATTGAAGTTTTGATGTAATAGTAAAGTACTGTGGCTAAAGGCAAGAGAGTATGAGGTCATGATTTGAAAGACTTGGAGCAGCTGTTGAAGTATGCCCAATAGACTGAGCAGGCAATATATGGTCTCCTCCATGATGATAATCATGTTTTTCAATGAGCTGCTCTAACAAAGATGAACAAATATTAATACCTCTTTTCTATGGACTATAAAAAAGTGGCTTATCCCAAGTGAACTTCTTAGAAGGCCATCAGAACTGTGCAGAAAAACACTGCTAAAAATATGATGAGCGGCCGGGCCCGGTGGCTCAAGCTTGTAATCCCAGCACTTTGGGAGGCCGAGGCGGGTGGATCACGAGGTCAAGAGATCGAGACCGTCCTGGTCAACATGGTGAAACCCCGTCTCTACTAAAAATACAAAACATTAGCTGGGCATGGTGGCGCCTGCCTGTAATCCCAGCTACTGAGGAGGTTGAAGCAGGAGAATTGCCTGAACCCAGGAGATGGAGGTTGCGGTGAGCCGAGATTGCGCCATTGCACTCCAGCCTGGGTAACATGAGTGAAACTCCGTCTCAAAAAAAAAAAAAAAAAAAGTATGATGAGATTCATAGAGATCTAGGAAAAATATTAGAAACAAAATATAAGGAATAAAAATATTTACATAAATTATTTTTAAGATAAAAACAAGAAAAAGCTCAAATCATTAACTTAACTTTACAATGTAAGAAAGTAGAAAAAGAAAAACTAAACCTAAAGATAGCAGAGGGAAGAAAACAATAAAAATATAGAGCAGAGATTTTTTAAAGTAGAGTGTAGAGAAACAATAGAGACAATAGATGAACTGAAAAGTTGGTTCTTTAAGAAGATCAACAAAACTAATGAACCTTTAACTAGATGAATTGCAAAAAATCATAGAGATACAAATTGGTAAAATAAGACTTGAAACTATGTGTGTGGGGAGCATTGCTATAGACTCCACAGAACACTGAAAAATTGTACCATTTGTATAGGACAAATTATAACCAAATTGGATGAAATAAATTTCTAGAAAAACAAAACCTATGAAGATTAAATCATGAAGCAATAGAAAATCTGATTAGAGCTATGACTATCAAAGAGAATAAGTCAGTAATCAATAATTTCTCAACAAAGAAAAGCCTTGGACATGACAGCTTCACAGGCAAACTATACCAAACAGTTAAAAAACTCACACAAATTCTTCTTAAGCTTTTCCAAAAACATTAAGAGAAGGAAATACTTCTTAAGTAATTCTATGAGGCTAGCATGACCCTGATACCAAAGCCAAAAAAAAGCTATTATAAGAAAAAGAAACTAGAGACCAGTATCTATTAAGCACATTGATGCAAAAAATCCTCATTAAAATACTAGCAAACCAAATTTAGCAGCATATACATATATACACACACACACACACACACACACACACATACACATTTATCTGTATATGTATATATGTGTGTATATATACATACATATATACATAAACATATATGTATGTATATGTGTGTATGTGTATATATATATATATTTATCCATGACCAAATGAGATTTAGTCCTGGAATGTAAAGATGGTACAATATATAAATATTGATCAATGTAAGACATCATGTTTACAAAACAAAAAAATAAAAAAAAGGCACATAAGTATATTAATTGAAGTAGAAGAAGAATATCAAAAATCCAACAATTTTCCATGATAAAAAACACTCAGTAAGCTAGGAAGAGAAGAAAACTATCTCATAAAAGGCATGTGCAAATAATACACAGTGAATAACATACTCAGTGATGAAAGACTGAAAGCTTTTCCTCAAAGAAAAAACTAAGTAAGAATGCCCACTTTCACCATTTCTATTCAACATAGAATTGGAAATTCTAGCCAAAGCAGTTAGGTGAGAAAAAGAAATAAAAGTATTTTAAATTTAATAGATGGTAGTAAAAGTATCTCTATTCATAGAGGACATGATCCTGTATGTTGAAAACCCTCAAGATTCCATAATAAAACTGTTAGAACTAATAAATGAATTCAGCAAAATAGCAAGACACCAAATGAACTCACAAAATAAATTGCATTTCTAAACACTAACACTAAACAATGTGAAAAGGAAAATATGAAAATAATTCAATTACTATAGCATCAAAAAGAATAAAATACTTAGGAACTAACTTAACCAAGAAGTGAAATATTTTACAATGAAAACTGTAAAACATTGCTGAAAGAAATTAAATTCATAAGTACATAACAACCTATCTCATGCTCAAGGATTGAAAGACTTAATATTAAGATATCCATACTATCTAAAGTAATCTGCCCAATAATGTAATCCCTATCAAAATCCCAATAACATTTTGTTCTTTTGTAAAATTGAAAAACCTATCCTAAAATTCACATAGAATAACAAGGGACTCCAAATAGCTGAAACATGGATCTTCTTCACAGAACTGGAAAAAACCACTTTAAACTTCGTATGGAATGAAAAGAGAGCCCGCATAGCCAAGACAATCCTAAGCAAAAAGAACAAAGATGGAGGTATCATGCTACCTGACTTCAAACTATACTACAAGGCTACGGTAATCACAACTGCATGGTACTGGTACCAAAACAGAGTCATAGACCAATGGAACAGAACAGAGGACTCGGAAGCAATGCCACACATCTACAACCATCTGATCTTTGACAAACCAGACAAAAACAAGCAATGGAGAAAGGATTCCCTGTTTAATAAATGGTGTTGGGAAAACTGGCTAGCCATGAGCAGAAAGCAGAAACTGGACCCTTTCCTGACACCTTACACTTAAATTAACTCCATATGGATTGAAGACTTAAATATAACACCTAACACCATAAAAACTCTAGAAGAAAACTGAGGCAAAACCATTCAGGGCATAGGCACAGGCAAGGACTTCATGACTAAAACACCAAAAGCAATGGCAACAAAAGCCAAAATAGAAAAATGGGATCTAATTAAACTCCAGAGCTTCTGTACCGCAAAAGAAACAATCATTAGAGCAAACAGGTGACCAACAGAATGGGCAAAAAAATTTTGCAATCTACCCATCTGACAAAGGGCTAATATCCAGAATCTACAAAGAACTAAAACAGAACAAAAAAACCCATACAAACCCATTCAAAAGTGGGCAAAGTATATGAACTGACACTTTTAAAAAGAAGACATATATGAGGCCAACAAACATATGAAAAAATACTCATCATCACTGGTCATTAGAGAAATGCAAATCAAAACCACATTGAGATAACATCTCATGCCAGTTAGAATGGCAATCATTAAAAAATCTGGAGACAACAGATGCTGGAGAGGATATGGAGAAACAGGAACACTTTTACACTGTTGGTGGGAGTGTAAATTAGTTCAACCATTGTAGAAGACAGTGTGGAACTTCCTCAAGGACCTAGAAATAGAAATTCCATTTGACCCAGCAATCCCATTACTGGGTATATACCCAAAGGATTATAAATTGTTCTGTTATAAAGACATACATGCATATGTTTATCACGCTACTGTTCACAATAGCAAAGACCTGGAACCAACCCAAATGCCCATTGATGACAGACAGGACAAAGAAAATGTGGCACATATACACCATGGACTGCTACACAGACATAAAAAGACAATGAATTTCTATCCTTTGTAGAGACATGGATGAATCTAGAAACCATCATTCTCAGCAAAATGACACAAGAACAGAAAATCACATGTTCTCACTCATAGGCGGGTGTTGACCAATAAGAACACATGGACACAGAGTGGGGAGCATCACACACTGGGATCTGTTTTGGGGGTTAGGGAAAGTATAGTGGGCAGTGGGGAGGTTGGTGAGGGATAACATGGGGAGGAATGCCAGGTATAGGTGGTGGGCAATGGAGGCAGCAAACCACCTTGCCATATATGTACGGCTGCAACAACCCTGCATGATCTGCACATGTACCCAAGAACCTAAAGTACAATAAAAAATAAATATATAATAAAATAAAATCCAGGTACTACATTTAAAAAAAATAACAACAAAACTGAGGGACTCATACTTCCTGATTTTAAAATTTAACTGCAAACTTAACAAAGCTGTAGTACCGGCATAAACAGAGATATGTATATACCAGTGAAACAGAACAAAACTGTGGTATTAGCATAAACACAGAAATGTGTACCAAGGAAATAAAATAGAAAGCCTACAGGTAAATGCTCATATATATGGTCAAATGATTTTTGCCAAGAGTGCCAAGATCATGCAATGGAGAAAGAAGAGACGTTTCAACATACAGTGGTTAAAAAACCGGACTGCCACATGCAAAAGAATTCTGACTCATACCTAACACCATATACAAAACATAGCTCAAACCAAAGATCTACCTTTAAGGCCTAAAACAATGCAACTCTTAGAAGATAACATAGGAAAAAACTTTATAACATTAGATTTTCTAATGATTTATTGGAAATGACACTAAAGTAACAGGCAACTAAAGACGAAAGAGGCAAATTGAACTCCATTAAGAGTTTAAAAATTTGAACACTATTGTAAACAGAGGAAAAATGCAGCCAATGGAATAAAAGGAAATATTTGAGAAGTATTTATCTGATAAGGGATTAATATCCAGAATATATGAAGAATACCTAAAACTCAACAACAAAAGAACAAGGTTTTAAAAATGGACAAAAAGCTTGAATAGACCTTTCTCCAAAAAAGATATACACATGACAAATAAGCACATCAAAAGATGTTCAACATCACTAATTAGGGTAATTCATATGCAAATGGCAAAGATAACACCTCACACTCTTGATGACTAGTATTAAAACAAACCAGAAAATAACAAGAGTTGCCAAAATGTGGAGAAACTGCAACCCTGTGAATGTGTTGTATAAGTGGGAATGTAAAATGGTACAGCCACTGTAGAAAACAATAGGGTCATTCCTCAAAATATTAAAAAGGGAATTACTATGTGACCCAGTAATTCCACTCCTAAGTATATACTCAAAAGAATTGAAAGCAGGGACTTGAAGAGATATATGTAGACCCACAGACTACAGTAGCTAAAATGTGAAAGCCACCCCCAAGTGTTTATTAAACAATGAGTAGATATACAAAAAGCGGCATATACATACAATGAAATATAATTCTAAATTTAAAAAAGAAAGAACCCTTTGATATGCTATAACATAGATAAAACTTGAGGCCATTGTTCTAAGCGAAATAAGCTAGTCACAAAAAGATATATACTGTATGATTTTATTTACAGATGTACTTAGAGTCATCAAAATTATAAAGACAGAAAGTAGAATGATGATTGCCAGGGACTGAGAGTGGAAGAAAATGAGTTATTACAGGAATAGAGTTTCAGTTTTACCAGATAAAAAGGGTTATGGAGATGAATCGTGGTGCTGGTTCCACAACATTATGAATGTATTTAATACTATTGAAATGTACACTTAACAATAGATAAGATGTTAAATTTTATGTTATGGGTATTTTACCACAATAGAAAAAAATGAAAAACAATATAAGCTAGAGGTTATCAGGGCTGATAGTAGAGCAGAAGTGGACCACAAAAAGGCACAGTGATCAATGAGTTCTAGATCTTGAATTTGATGGCACCTACAAAACTCTGTGTTTGTCAAATTGTGTATGAAAAAGAGTCAACTTACAATTTTTTTCTGAGAAATTCACTGCAAAAGATTATCACCAAGGCACATGGTCATCAGGTTATCTAAAATCAACACAAAAGAAAAAAATTTAAGAGCTGTAAGGCAAAAGCATCAGGTAACCTATAAAGAAAAATCTGATTAACAGCAGATTTCAGGGCAGAAACCCTGCAAGCCAGAGGGATTGGTGTCTATCTTTAACCTTTTCAAACCAATAATTGCCAGTCAGGAATTTTGTACCCAGTGAAACTAAGCTTCATAAATGAAGGAGAGATAAAGTCTTTTTCAGACAAACAAATGCTGAGAATTCGCCACTACCAAGCCAGCACTACTGGTGATAAAAGGAGTTCTAAATATTGAAACAAGACCTCAAAATACGCTAAAAGGGAACCTCCTTAAAACATAAATCTCACAGGGCCTATAAAACAATAACACAATGAAAAGAAAAAACAAGGTATTAGGACAACAACTAGCATAATGAACAGAACATTACCTGACATCTCAATACTAATATCGAATGTAAATGGCCTAAATGCTTCACTTAAAAGACAGAATAGCAAAATGAATAAAAATCCACCAATCAAGTATCTGCTGTCTTCAAGAGACTTCTCTAAAACATAAGGACTCATAAACTTCAGGTAAAGGGGTAGAAAGAGACATTCCATGTAAATGGAAATCAAAATCAAGCAGGAGTAGCTATTCTTATATCAGACAAAATAGATTTTAAAGCAGCAACAGTTAAAAAAGACAAAGAAGGACATGATATAATGATAAAAGGATTAGTCTAACAGAGAAATATCACAATCCTGAACACATAAGCACGTCATACTGGAGCTCTCAAATTTATAAAACAATTTCTACTTGATGTAAGAAGATACACAGCAATACAATTTTTAAATCATATCAATAACCCTGACTTTAATTTTTTTTCAAAGGAACCCTTGAAATGAAAAAAGATTACATTGATCACTCAATAAAATTACAACCTGATAACTTGCTGCCCTCCACTGTCATACAGCATTCTCAATCCACGTTCCTCAGCTTCTCTCTTTGCCATGACAGGTATTATTCTCCATTTTATTAAATTATTTACTTATGTATCATTTTTATTGTTTATTGCCTACCTTTCTCAATGTAATAAAAATCTACAAGGGCATAAATTTTTGTCTATTTTTTTTTTAATTATTTTAAGATGGGGTTTCACCATGATGGCCAGGCTGGTCTTGAACCCCTGACCTCAAGTGATCCACCCACCTCGGCCTCCCGAAGTGCTAGGATAATCTTTGTCTATTTTTATTGACTGAATAATCAACCAAGAAACCATAATAGTGTTAATGTGCAGAAAAAAAAATTGTTGTATAAATTCAGACTTATTTTCAGCTGAAAAAAAGAAATCCTTTATCTAGACTATTTTTTTAAATGGAGAATTGTTTGTACAACTAACAAATCCAAAACAGGCTCAGTTCCATGTACAGATAAAGGAGAATTTTTAAAGCTGTCACCAGGCTCTGCTTCTTCTATCAATGTGTTCATCCCCTCTTTCCTTCATTTCTCATATTCACAAGATGGCTGCAACAACACCTCACAACTTTCCAGATCACTCTGTTGTGAAAGAAAAAATGCTTTTTTCCAGATACCCAAAAGCTCTGAGATCAGCTGTGATTTGGGTTTACTCCAGACCCTTGGGGCCTGGACAGTAGAATGTGTTGATGGACAGAGGCCTTGGCCACACACCCTGCGTGACAGGGAAGCAGCATCCAAATGTAGAGGTTAAGAGTGGTGCTTTAGAGCCTTGTACATTTCAAATGTTTTACATAAAATCATAGTTAAGAATGTAATGATGTAAAACTCACCTCCTTAGTTAAACCAGATTATTTTAGAGATTGAGCAGAAATAACTCTGGAGAAGGGTTTGTAAATATGGGGTCCTCAGTCAGCCCCAATCGACTATACCTAGTGGTCTCACTTTTGATCCATAATAGCATCATATATATGTGATTTCAAAGCATTATACATGCATTATCAAAGACAAAGGAAATTGTAGAACTAAGATTAACAATTATGAAACAAATAAAAAACATCTATCCAGCACAGTAGCCTGCTTGGGTATATAAATAAGATTTTTAATAGACTATTGCTTGCATTCCAAAGATAAATAAATGCTCCCAAATATACTCACTTATGTTTATTTCCATCAAGTGCTAAGACCTTTTTGTAACTGTCAATCTAGTGTTTATAAAAAATAATTAAGTTTTTAATTATGTGCTAAATACTTGGTAAAAAATATACATATAGAAATAAAACATGTTAAACTTTCCCCAATTCACATTTAGTTCATTTACTATGTTCATTTTTGCTAATTAAGACCCCAAACCATTTTTGAAATAAAGATTAAACAAATAGCAAGGGCAATACTAAATTTACTGTATGATTCCCCATGCCTTTTGTCCCTTCTGAATGTTTACAAGTAAGTGTGCATGCACAGTTGGAATTTCAATTAATGATATTCTAAGTTTATGTAACCCGAAATAGATTACATCTAAATATATAGAACAGCTTTTTCTTTAGTTTATCTTTAAAACTATCAAATTAGTCTTATAGATCAATTTATTTATCTTAAAGTAACATCATATGTCAGCTAAAGAGTTTTTTCCTATATAATTATCACATTATAATCAGTTAAATGAGTATTAATTATTTTGGCATTAGCTCCCACAGAGTGAACACTTAAATAGAAGCCTCTGTTAAAACTTATGCTCTTGTCAAAGTTCTCTGCATGCATCAGTCATAGCACATTAGCCTTGGAAAGGACCCACAGATCATTTACTTAGTTATTCATTTGACAGATAGATAAGGTATACTCACTTATAACAGAACTGCCAGTGAAATGGATGCTGATAAGCAATGCTATTTTACAATTACCCATACTTCATTCTATTCTTCTGCTCTATCAATTTATAAGTAAGTATAAAACCTAAACAGTATGTTGAAGTCCCTTGTTAAATTTGGTTAGTAATGTAAAAATAAAAGTTTCTGCTTGATTGATATGTAATCTGATATAACTGAGGGTTTTTTTCCTACCTAAATCAAGTATTTGAATGGGACATGCTTCCAGGTACATAACACTGGACATTCACTTGCCTTAAAATCTCACCCAATTATTACTGGGAGTCCCTAGGGTGTCACATAAGGGTGTTGAGAGTTTGTATAAACAAGATGTGAATATCTCAGTGTAAAGACCACTCTGCTAAATTGCCCCAAAATACACACACAAACACACACACACACACACACACACACACACACACACACACACACACAATATATATACTTCCCCACTTTGCCATACTATCAGGGAATTAAAGTTTTTTTGTTATGCCTGTGTAAACATTACACACCCAAGGTAGGTGGCATATTCTGATGATGATACTTTCTTTTAGGTATTAATTTACTTGAGACTTAATTTTTTAAAAAACTTTTTAATTGAAGAACAATAGATATACAGAAAGAAATGCAAATTGTTTTTATTTCAGTAATTTTAAATAGTTGAATGCACCTGAAAACAAAGAACGTAAGTCAAGAATGATAATATTACTAGCACACAAGAAGGGCCCTCAGGCTTGTTCTCCGTCACTGCTACCCTGGAAATAGTCATTGTCACCCGGAATTCTAACACCATTAATTTGCCTTTTTTTTTTAAACTTTACACAAATAGATTTATTGGATGAACCTGGAAACCATCATTCTCAGCAAACTGACAGAAGAGCAGAAGATCAAACACCGCATGTTCTCACTCATAGGCGGGTGTTGAACAATGAGAACACATGGACACAGGGAGGGGAGCACTACACACTGGGGTCAGTTGGGGGGAAATAGGGGAGGGACGGTGGGGGGTGGGAAGCTGGGGAGAGATAGCAAGGGGAGAAATGCCAGATGTAGGTGATGGGGAGGAAGGCAGCAAATCACACTGCCACGTGTGTTCCTATGCAACAATTTTGCATGTTCTTCACATGTACCCCAAAACGTAAAATGCAATAAAATAAATAAATGGGAAAAAAAAAAAGTAATATTTTGTCTCTGGCTTTTTTCACTCCATATTAGCTATATGAAATTCATATGCTGTATAGCATTTCATCATATGCATACACTATAATTTATTCACTCTATTTTTAATGAATATGTGAATTGTTTTCAGCTTTTAGCTATATGCAAATAATGCTCTTTGGTTACATAACCAGCATGAAAATACAGAGTTTGCTGTATGCTTGGTTTTATGAGCACTATCAAATAGATTTCCAAATGTCTGCACCAATTTATCTGTGTATCCCTCTATTTATTTACTTTAATTAATAAATAATAATTGCAAACACTTTCTGGAGTAAAATGTGATGCTATGATGCATGCATACATTGTAGAATGATTAAATCAGGAAAATTAGCATATCCATCACTTCACCAACTTACACTTTCTTTGTGGTGAGAAGTTTTTCAATCTACTCTTTTAGCGATTTGGAAATACGTAATAATTATTATTAAATATAGTCATCATGCTGTGCAAATAAATTGCCAGGACTTATTCCCCCTGTCCAACTGAAAGTTCCTACCCTTTGACTAACTTCTCCCCTTTCCCATCCACCTCCCCACACTTTTCTTCTCCCACAACCCATACGCTAGTCCCTGGTAACCACTATTCTACTCTCTACTACTATGAGTTCCAGGCTTTTTGATTCTGCAAAAATCATGCAGTAATTGTCTTTCTGGGCCTGGCTTATTTCCTTTAGCATAATGTTTGAGATTCATACATCTTCTTACAAACTACAAAATTTTCTTCCTTTTTAACGTTGAGTAGTAATCCATTGTGTATATCTACCACATTTTCTTTATCCATTTATCCATTGATGGCCACTCGTGTTGTTTCCATATCTTGGCTGCACCAATTTAGATTTCATTGGGAAATATATGAGAGTTTTAATTTTCTCAATACACTGACCAACCAGATATTTTTCTGCCTTTTTAATTTTACTAATTTTGGTACACTTATAGTTGTGTCTAATTGTGATGTTGATGGTGTTTTGTTTTGTTTTATGGAATACTATGCTTATTTCATTCAAAACAATAGAATACACTAAATACACTAAAACAGAAAATGGTACCAACTCCTCTTTGTACCTCTGGTAGAATTTGGCTGTGAAACAGTCTGGTCCCAGACTTTTTTTAGTTGGTAGTCTATTAATTACTGCATCAATTTCAGAACTTGTTATTGGTCTATTCAAGGATTCAGCTTCTTCCTGGTTTACTATTGGGAGGGTGTATGTGTCCAAGAATTTATCTATTTCTTCTAGATGTGCATGCTCCACAAAATTAAAAATTTAAATTACAAATTAAAACTGGAAAGAAATGTTAAAACTATTTCAACTAAATAACTTTTCATTTGATATTAGACTATAGACACAATTAAGCCAGGCATTTATCACCCATAGCTCCTAGTAGGATCTTTCCTTACAACACCTCAAAGGTAGTGCTTTGAATCTGGGAAAGTGTAATATGTAAACCAACACTGACGTTTCATCAAATTTCCTAAGAACACATTGCAGTTAATTCTAGAAGCCACAGTTTTGAGTATTGGATCCTTAGAAATAGAGAAATTATAAAAAACACTTCTATTACTCTTAGAGATAAATGTACTATACTTGTGGTTTTAATGTATATTCCCCGATGACAAATGAATTTCAGCATATTTTCATGTTTATTGGTTATCTAGAAAACCTCTTGTGGAATGCCAATTCTAGTGTTTTGGATTTGAACAGGCAAAAATCTAAAACCTAATGCACTTTTTAATCTCTCTTTTTTTTAGAGGCTAATCACAACAAAAACTTCTCTTTTTCGTTTTAATTTGAATAGCTTTTGGGGAAGAAGATGTTTTTGGTTACTTGGATGAATTATGTAGTGGTGAATTCTATTATTTTAGTGCACTGATCACCCAGTAGTGTACATTAAACCCAATGAGTATTATACTTTATGTTCTGAGATACAAGTGCAGAACGTGCAGGTTTGTTACATAGCTATATACATGCCATAGTGGTTTCCTATACCCATCAACCTGTCATCTACATTAGGTATTTCTCCTAATGCTTTCCCTCCCCTAGCCCCTGCCCCCCAACAGTCCCCAGTGTGTGATTTTACCCCCTCCCTGTGTCCATGTATTCTCATTGTTCAGCTCCCACCTATCAGTGAAAACATGGTGTTTGCTTTTCCGTTTCTGTGTTAGTTTGCTGAGAATGATGGTTTTCAGCTTCATCCATGTTCCCGAAAAGGACATGAACTCATTCATTTTTGTGACTGCATAGTATTTCATCGTGTATATGTGCCACATTTTCTTTATCCAATCTATCATTCATAGGCATTTGGGTTGGTTCCAAGTCTTTGCTATTGTGAACAGTACCTTGACTATACAGTGCCAATGGGATTGCTGGGTCAAATGTTATTTCTAGTTCTAGATCTTTGAGGAAATTCCCACTATTATTGTGTTGGAGTCTTAGTCTCCTTAAGGGTCTCTAAAAACTTGCTTCATGAATCTGGATGCTCCTGTATTGGGTACATACATATTTAGAGTACTTAGCTCTTCTTGTTGCATTGATCCCTCTACCCCTATGTGATACTCTTGTCGTTTTTTGTCTTTGTTGGTTTAAAGTCTGTTTTATCAGAGACTAGGATTGCAACCCTTGCTTTTTCTGGCTTTTCATTTGCTTGGTAAATATTCCTCCATCCCTTTATTTTGAACCTGTGTGTGTCTGCACATGAGATGGGTCTCCTGAATACAGCACACTGATGGGTCTTGACTCTTTATCCAATTTGCCAGTCTGTGAACATGCACACATATGTTCATATGGCACTGTTTACAATAGCAAAGACCTGGAACTCATGCAAATGCCCATTGATGATAGACTGGACAAAGAAAATGTGGCACATATACTCCATGGAATACTATGCAGTCATAAAAAATGATGATTTTGTATCCTTTGTAGGTACATGGATGAATCTGGAAACCATTATTCTCAGCAAACTGACAAAAGAACGGAAAATCAAACACCACATGTTATCACTCACAGGCAGGTGTTGAATAATGAGAACACATGGACACAGGGAGCGGGGCATCACACACTGGGGTCTGTTGGTGGGGGAATAGGAGAGGGACACTATGGGGTAGGGAGGGTGGGGAGCCATAACATGGGAACAAATGACAGATATAGGTGACGGGGGGATGGAGGCAAAAAACCACATTGCCATGTATGAAGCTATACAACAATCCTGCATCATCTGCACATGTACCTCAGAACCTAAAATGCAATAAATATATATATATATTTATATATAAAAGAATGCATTCTCCATAAACTGGAAAAAAAATTACAACCAAAAAAAATACAAACATCATTTTTCACAGAATTAAAAAAATAGTATAAAATTCATATGGAACCAAAAAAGAGCATGAATAGCCAAAGCAATCCTAAGCAAAAAGAACAAATATGGAGGTATCATATTACCAGACTTCAAATCATAGCACAGTGTTATAGTTACCAAAACAGCATGGTACTGATATAAAAGTAGGCACACAGTCCAAAAGAAGGGGATAAGTCATAAAGCCAAATACAGCAATCTGATCTTTGGCAAAGCATAGAAAAACAAACTTGGGAAGGGACACTCTATTTAATAAATGGTTCTGGGAAAACCAGCAAGCCACATATAAAAGAGTGAAACTGCATCCCTCTATCTCACCTTATACAAAAAACAGCTCAAGATGGATAAAGACTGAAATCTAAGACCTGAAACCACAAAAATTCTAGAAGATAACCTTAGAAAAACTCTTCTCAATATTTGTATAAGCAAATAATTCATGATGAAGACCACAAAAGCAAATGCAACAAATGCAAAAATAAATAAATAGAACCAAAATTAAACTAAAAAGCTTCAGCAAAGGAAAAGAAGTAATCAGAGTAAACCAGACAACCCACAGAATGGAATTTTTTATCTTTTTCTTATTGATTTACAGGAATTCTTCATATTTTCATGAGTTATCAACTGTATTTCTAATATTTTCTTCCACACTGTGGTGTATTGACTCTTTAGAAGTATCGTGATAACAAAAGTTTATGTCTTAATACAGTCCAATTCATCCATTTTTTTTCTTTATGATTAATGCTGTTTGTTTCTGATTTTAAGTCTTTACATATTCAAAGGTCAATTATCTCTTTTTTTTTAAATTCTAAAATCTCTATTATTTTACCTTTCAGGTTTAGACTGTGATCCATCCAAGACTGATTTTGTTTATGGTATGAGAGAGGAATCAAGATTTTTTTTGTCATACATGCATCCAATTGACACCACACCATTTATTAACCAGACCATCTGTCCCCTTACTGCATTATGGTGCCAGCTTTATTCTAAATAAGAGAGAATGTACATACAGATCTCCTTCTATTTCACTGATTTATTAGTATAGTCAGTGCTGTGTTACACTTTCTTTATCATTGTAGTTTTGTACGTTTCATAAATGGCCATGAATGTCCTCCCTCTTTATCTGCTTGATGGGTTCACTTATGCTTTTCATTTCCATATAAATTTTACAATCACCCTGTTAACTTCAAAAAGAAAACTTTCTAAAATTTTCATTAGGATTTTGCAGAGTCATCCCCTTCAGTAGTAACCCAAATGGTTGAATATTATATTCACGTGAAAATCTATACATGGATATTTATAGCAGAGTTTATTCATAATTACCAAGATGTTTTTCAGTAGATGAAGAGATAAACAGTAGACTATCCAAACAATGAAATAATATTCAGCACTAAAACCAATTAGCTATCAAGTTATTATACAAAAAGACATGGAGAAACTTTTAATGCATATTATTAAGTGAAAGAACCTGATATGGTTTGGCTGTGTCCCTACCCAAATCTCATCTTGAACTACAGTTCCCATAATCCCCAGGTGTCATGATAGAGACCTGGTTGGAGGTGATTTAATTATAGGTGCAGTTACCCCCATGCTGTTTTTCTCTTGAAAGTGAGTGAATTCTCACAAGATTGGTTGATTTTTAAGGAGCTTTTCCCTCTTTGCTCAGCACTTCCCCTTCCTACCATCTTGTGAAGAATGACATGTTTGCTTCCACTTCTGCCATGACTCTAAGTTTCCTGAGGACTCCCCAGCAACTTGGAAGAGGACTTTAATGAGTCAATTAAACTTCTTTCCTTTACAGATGTCCCAGACTTGGGCAGTTCATTACAACAGCGTTAGAACAGACTAATACAGAAACCAATCTGAAAAGACTACCTGTTGGATGATTCCAACTATTTGACATTCTGGAAAAGGCAAAATTACAAGGAGAATAAAATTAACAATGTTTTCAAGAGTTTAGGAGGAATTTCTAAATAGGTGGAGCACAGAGGATTTTTAGAAAAGTGAAACTACTCTAAGATACTAGAATGGTAGATGCATGTCATTATACATTTGTCCAAATCCATGGAATGTTCAGCACCAAGGGTGAATCTGAATGCAAACTATGGACTGGGTGATAATGAAGTGTCAATGTAAGTTTATCAGTTGAAACAAATGTACCACCCTCATGGGGGATGTGGATAATAGGGGAAGCTATGCATGTATTGGGGCAGTAGGTATATAAGAAAATCTCTGCACCTTCCTTTCAATTATGCTATGAACCAGAAACTGCTCTAGGAAGTCATCCTTACTTTTTAAATGTATTATGCAAACATTCTTATATCCAGAAATTGTTAACATGTCAAAAATGTAAGCATAATGTAATGTACAATTGTTATAAGGTTTTTAAGTTCAGTATGAATTTTTAATAATTAGGAATTCAAAGAACTCCAAAAGCAAAAAAAGTATAAGACTAAACATTTTTTCGCTACAACTTTTTAAAAATGTTCTAATAGTTAAAAAATTTTTAAAAAGAATAAATGTCTAAGGCAAATGACACACTGACAGAAAATAATGCCAACATATATTATGGTAAAAAAGTAAATATTACTTCTAAGGGGCAAATGGCTTTATAGTTTTTAAAATTAATTATATGAATTAAAAATAGATAAAATGCATCAGCAAAACACAAACAAGAAATTAAAAGATGTATGTAATATACTTTTAGTCATCAAATAAATATAAGCCAAGAAAATCAAATATTTTTCAGCTGAGCAAAAAAAACCATAATTTGTGCTGCTGAGAAATAGAAAAGAAAAATGAGCATGTTCAAATTCTTCTGATACAGCTATTAATGTAAGTACATATTTTAAGTAATTGTGGCAATTCGAATAGAAAACTTTAAAACGTTTATGCATACATCTCTAATTTTATTTATAGAAATTGTTCATAAGAAGAAATTTCATTGAGACTTACAAAGGATGATATGAAACTTTTAGCAATAATGTAGCAGAGGTATATTTTTAAAGTGGAAAACTAGAAATTCTATATTACTGCATTAAAAACAATTTACTATATTAGTTTTCTATTAATACGTAATAAATATCACAAATTTAGCAGCTTAAAGCAACGTCCATTTATTGGCTCAGAATTTTGTGGGTCAGAAATCTGACAAAGCATCACCTGATTAGTCTGATATCAGAGTGTTGGCTGGAGGCTCTAAGGAACTATTTATTATATTTCCAAACTAATTCTTGTTAGTACAAGAATTCAGTATTTTGTGATTGCAGCACTGAGTCCTCTACTTTGCTGCGGACACTCTCAGCTCCTGGAAGTGGCCCTTCAATCTTCCAGCCATGTTTGGAATCTCTGACTTCTCCCATCTCTGACTTCTAGATTCAGATTTAAAGGGGTATGATTAAGATAAACATCCCACCTTAAGATCAACTGATTTGGGACCCTCATTACATCAATAAAACCTCTTCAGAGCAGTAGCTAAATGAGCATTTTACTGAGTATCTGAAAGACGTGTGTACCAGTGCCAAAAATCTTGAGGGTTATTCTAGAATTGTAACTACCACAGAGCCAAACAGAATGTATTATGGCCTCCAATTATAGAGATGAAGGAATACATATACAGTTACTCATATATGCATGCTTTCTGTAAAGATACAACACAGAAGTATATAGATGATATAGTTACATATCATATATATTATATACACATATGTATATGTAGATATATGGGTGGGGAATAATTTTATCTGTGATTTTAATGTTCACCTTCCATTTATCAGTTTTAGAATTTTTATACAATTTTCTTTTTTGAGATGGTGTCCCACTCTGTCACTCAGGCTGGAGTGCAATGGTATGTTCTGGGCTCACTGCAACCTCCACCTCCTTGGTTCACAATTCTGTTTCAGCTTCCCAAGTAGCTGGGGCTACAGGCGTGTGCCACCATACCTGGCTACTTTTTGTTTGTTTTGTAGAGACAGGGTTTCCGTATGTTGGCCAGGATGATCTTGAATTTTGTCCTGGTGATCCACCTACTTTGGCCTCCCAAAGTGCTGGGATTACAGGCATGAGGCACTGCACTCAGCCCAATGTATGTTTTTATAATTTTTAAAAAAATAAACATATTTTGAAGCCTGTCAAGAAGATCTTACTTTCAGAAAAAAAAAGAGAACCTCTAATTTTAACATATTTACCTATCAAATGGTGTTACCAAGGTTACGCTTCTAAGCCAAAGACCACGGTGACAGTACCAGAGAGAGCTTATACAGAAGCATAAAAATACACTTAGAAATTTTGCAGTTACTTTGAGCAGTTAAAATACTATTTTGATGCATGTTCAACTGAGAATTAAAAGTTCAAATATTGATTTGCATACGAAATTAGTAATTAAGTACCCATAAAATTATCTCACACCTGCCAATTGATATACCAATTAAGTTTGCAGATACCTTAAAGGAAAATTCTTGAAAATAAAGTTTCTAATATTATTTGACACTAATCTGCAGTCAATGTTTAAAAACACACAATTCTGCAGAAAGGTACACGTGGTGGCCAAGAGAATGTATGCTGCAGATACTCAACAACAGAGAATATAATTTACCAAGGGTCCAGTTGCCATGCTCTGAAATCCATCACCAGGTTAGCACAGAGGCCAGACTTCCCATGGGCTGCTCACTGGCCAATGACTGAATGCAACAGGACACTTGTGGATATCTGTGCTTGGGAGAACCAGGAGATCAACTGCTGGATTTGGCTCAAGAACTACTCAGTGATTACCTTGCCACTTGCCTTTGTTTGGATTGCATCCCCCCAAAAGATATGTCGAGTGTCTAACCCTGAATACCTGTTAATGTGACCCTATTTGGAAGTAGAGTCTATGCTAATGCATCAAGTTAAGATGAGGTCATGCTCATTACAGTGTACGGTCACTGCAGTTAGTGGTATCCTTATAAAGAGAGACAGACTTTGGGCACACTGAGACACACAAGAGAAAGACAACCATGTACTGATGGAGACAGGAATTAGAGTGGTGCAGCTACAAACCAAGGAATGTCAAAGATTGCTGGCAACCACCCGAAGCTAGGAAGAGCTCTTTCTATAGCCTTCAGAGGGAACATGGCTCTGCTGACAGCTTTTTTCTGGACTTCAAGCCCCCGGACCTAGGAGAGAATGTATTTTTGCTGTTTTAAAACACTCAGTTTGTGAAAATTTGTCCTGACGGTCTAGGAAAATAGTATACCACCTGACCTTGCTTTCTTCCCCATGTGATTCAGTCAGACGTATATAGTGGTTTGACAACACTCCCAGCCTTACTCAGAGGCTGCCCTATTTTTTCCTACACATTAGTATTTCCCTAATATTACCCTTATGTGTTTAATCTTATGCCCTCGCTTCAGAGATCCTAGACTAACACAGTACCTATACCGGAAAAAAAGGCACACTTAATTAAGGTGTGCATTTTACAACATATTAATAACATAGATGTGGGACAACTGAAATGGATTTGAAATATTGCAGTCTCCTGCCTGTTACTGGGGTTGAGTTGATCTACCTATGTTGACAGGCCATCAGTCTGTCTGGCAGCAGTACAGTAGTCCCCTATTTTCTGCTGTTTCCCTTTCTGTGGTTTCAGTTATCTGCAGTCAACCATGGTCCAAAAATATTAAGTAGAAAATTTCAGAAACAAACAATTGGTAAGTTTCAAACTGTACACTGTTCTGAGTAGCATAAGGATATCTCACACCATCCTCTGTTCCCCACCCAAAACCTGAATACTTCTCCTGTCCAATGTGTCCGCACTGTAGAGGCTCCCTACCCGTTAATCACTTAGAGGCCAGAAAGGTTATCAGATCAAAAAAAAAATGGTGTTTATAGGGTTCAGTACTATCCACGGTTTCAGGCATTCTCAGGGGGTCTTAGAATACATCCCTCATGCATTACAGCAGACTACTACATACAAAAGCCAGGGCTATCTATCAGCAACTTCAGCCACGATGTAAGCTACCTGTCAGGAGAAATGGAGATGCACTCTTTAATGGAAAACACTTAAGGAGGAGGAATAGCTGAAGCCTCCATCTCTTCTCCTCAGCAATCTTCTACCAGTGCCCTGGATTAGTCAACCTACTTATATAATATATTGATAGAAGGAAGCATGGGAAGCATAGGTTGCATCAGAAAGACAAGGAATCAATCTGGTACAAACAAGAAACAGCCAGATCCTTGGCCTATTTTTATACGGAATCACTAATGTTTTTGCTCTGATATTTTGCATAAAAATTTTTACATGGTCCACAAATTCAATGTTATAAAATTCAGATGTCCATGTTTGTCTTTTCATATTTTCATGAAATCCAAATTATTTTCACCCGAATGTTTCCCGAGTTCATATTCTACTTAAGAATGTTATCCTGACATCACAATTCTGAAAATATTCTGCCTTGTTTACATATATAGTCATGTGCCACATAATGATGGTTCTGGTCAGTGATGGACTGCACATAAGACAGTGGTTTCCTCAGATTAAGACAGAGCTGAAATATTCCTATCATCCAATACTTACTATGACTTTATTATTTTACAGTATGCAGCATCTACTTAATTTTAAAAATGTATTAACTGTAAAACAGCCTCACACAGGTCCTTCAGGGAGTATTCCAGAAGGTGGTATTGTTATTATAAGAGATGATAGTTCCATGCATGTCATTGACCCTGAAGACCTTCCAGTGGGACAAGACGTGGAGGTGGAAGACGGTGAGAATGATGATCCTGACCCTGTGTAGGCCCAGGCTAATTTGTGTGTGTCTTCATTGTATAAGTTTTAAGTGAAAAAGTAATGTGTGTGTCTTCCTTTTTAGCAAAAACCTTTAAAAAGTAAAAAAATAAAAATACTGAAAAGCTTACAGAATAAAGATATTTTTAAAAAAATTTTGTATATCATACAGTATATGTTATTACAAGACTCAAGTTTTCCAAAATTTAAACTTTATAAAGTAAAAAAAATTACACCAAGTTAAAACTAATTTATTATTGAAGAAATAGGTTTCATAAATCCAGTTTAGCCTAAGTGTACAGTAATGTCCTAGGCTTTTGCATCCACTCACCACTCATTCACTGACTCACTCAGAGCAACTTCCAATCCTGCCAGCTCTATGCATCGTTAAGTGCCCTATACAAGTATACCGTTTTTATCTAATTTTAACCGTACCTTTCCCATGTTTAGATATACAAATGCTTACCGTAGTGTTACAGTTACTACTGTATATTATACAGTATAGTAACTTGCTGTATAAGTTTGTAGACAAGAAGCAATGGGCCCTACCATATAGGCGGGGTGTGTGGTAAACCCTACCACTTTGGTTTCTGTAAGTACACTTCATGATGTTCACACAATGATGGAATTGCCTAACGACGCATTTCTCAGATTGTATCCCCATCGTTAAGTGACACCTGACTCTAGTTACTTTAATAATTGATAATTTTTAGTTCACCAGGATTTTAGAACACACACACCTGCATGTACGCATGCACATGTACATGCACAAAGCTTTAAGTTATTTTCTAAAAAAAGAACTGCTATGGCAGAGATAGTGGGACTTAAATATGTTCTGTCCTCTCCTGTACTTCCCAGTCTCTATGCACTCAGTTTTGGCCAATAAATTAGCAGAAGAAATGGCATGTTATTTAGTTTTGTCACTTAGGACTAGTAAGTGGAGATCCTCTATCCACTCTTGTTTGCTTTTTCTCTCCCACACAAGGACTAATAAGTTAGTCAGTTAAGACAGTGCTGTAGCAAATTGGTGGAAGCCTGAATTCCTGAGGCACCAAAAAGAAATGAGCCTCTGTCAAATCACATTTCACATTTTATAAGTGAGACATAACCTCTCACTATATTAGGCCATCTTAGCTCAGGTTCTTGAGAATCAGAGACTTTAATAAAGATACTTGTAGACGAGATTAATGAGTGAATGTCTTGGAGTGAGAACTCTAAAGGAATGAAGGAAGGATAGGCTACAGAAGTCAGCTAAGCAAAGATGCAGTTGACATATATCCTCAGCCTGATGTCATTAATGGAAACATCCAAGGGGCCTCCTATAGGCTGAGGGGGTGCAGTTGAGAGCAGTTAAGCAGCCAACATTCACAGCATCTGGAGAAGAGCACGTTAATGGAAAGGATATCTAGGCTAGGCCCCAACAGAGTTGATTACAGTACCTAAGATATTAGGGATTATTTTCCACCACAGTGTATCCTGGCCTATCCTATTCTTGGCTAACAAAATTGCTAGATGTCCTGAATGCAGTAATTGATTAGCCTTTCCTATCCACCTTGACTTGAAAAGCCACCATCAGTACACACTGAATTTTCCTTATACGGGACAGTTCCTGGGATATTTTTGTTTATTAATAGACCTTTTTTTTTTCTTTTGCAAAAATCATATTGTCTTAGTTGCTGTGTGTTCAAAGTAAGTTTTTCTTATCTAGTGAGGTGTTATGTAATCATGTATGTTTAAAAAATGTTAGCTGTTACTATGCATTTTAACTCTTAAACTTTAAACTCAAAATGTCAAGCTATATCCAAAATACCCACATATGTTGTATTGCATGTATAAATTAATATGCGCGAAAGTAACATTCTTAAAACACTTAGTAACCCTACCCAAAAATATATTGTATTTAGCAAATTAACCTGTGCAAAAGAAACTTTCTTAAAACACTTAGTAATCCTACCCAAAAGTAGATTCTATTTTGTGACTTTGCATTGTGGTTTTTTATCGTGGCTTTGTTTTTATATGTTGTTTCAATTTCCATTAACTTTGTAGTCCTCATTAATGTCTCATATGAAACATTTTGCCCCTGTATATTTTTTATGGGTTATTTCCAGAGAATGGCCATTTTGACACTTGTACATATACTTTCTCCAACACTTCTGAAATCTTATAAGAAACTGAATAATTTTAGCATTGATATTTTTAGCTCTAGGCCATATGGCAGCATGTACAATAAATGGTATTGTTCAAAAAAAATTCAAATTAATAAGTTCATCATTTACAATAAGCCTTGAGAAAATGAACAGAGGGCTAGAGAGAGTTAAAGGACTGCCTAGGATACATGAAGAACAAAAAAGCTTTCCAAGTGAGAAACCACTAAGTAGTAGGTGAGTAAAGTACTTAGGAGGAAAACAGTGAAGAGTTGTTCATTGCAGTGAACAATGTTGCCACTGCAAACATATATATGTTTATATATCTGCTTGGTGTCAGTGTTCAGAAGAGGGAGAAAATAGAATATCTTTTGCAAATATTAACAATATTTATTAATATTGAAAAGTTATCTGTGCATAGTTGATCCAATCAAATATTGAATTGAATAAATGACTGAAATTTTTTCTCATCTATTTAAGAATGATTTTGGGATCCTCCTTGATACTCTACACTCAGCACAGAGTTGATGAGGTCAGTGTTGGGCAGCCCCCAATGCTTGTTTAGAATTTTACAATTTGCAAACTCCAGTGCAATTGGCTTCACATGGCTCTCAATCCTACCTCCATTTTCTTTCCGGGAGATTTTTTAAAAGGCAAACCTGACATTATCACTTTCTATTTTAAAACTTCTTCACTATTCACTGCCCTCAAGATAAAATATAATCTTTTTATGATGGCATAAAAGAGCCTTCAAAACTTAGTCCCAAATGATCTTTACAGCTTCATTTCCCACTATAAACTTCCCTTCTGTATACATTATAGTCCAAGTTTTCTGAAGGAACTGTGCATTTTAACACCTCTGGCTTTTTCACTGGCTGCTCTGTATGTCTAAAATTCTCTTCCCATCCCTCATCGAAAACTTACTCCCATCTTTAGAGACCCAAGTGTGCTATTATCTCCTCAAACCAGTTCTCTCTAATACCTAGAAAAGTGTATTAACATAGCCTTTTGTAAATGTCTACACCAAGAGATGATTTGCAATATATTATTATCTCTTTGTGTGTCTATCTGTTCCATTGGGCTACGATTTTCCTAAGGTAAGTTACTATGTTTTTACATCTTTTCTATCACGAAAGGATGGATGATGCTTACTTTTATAATTTGGACTTTGAAGGGTAGGAGAGAAGTAGGACTTGGCTTCGCATTCCATTTTAACACCATGAAGTGAAAAGAACAGAGAGTCCCTGAGTATGTCCACCTTCTGCCTACAAGAAGCTTTCTGTAACACTGATGACTGGTATTTTGCTGTTTTGGAAAGGAGTGATAAAACAAGAGATAATGACTGGCATCAGACCATAACCCCTAAACATCCAGACATCCTTTGTTTATACTCCTAAGAAGTAGAAATTCCTAGTAAATTATTGGATACAGTCATGGTTACCAATACTATTTGAGTAACAAATTACATAAAATAATATAAAACTTCAAGTATCCTAATCATTCCCTTATTCTTGGAGGTGGGGACTGCAAAAGTCCCTATGCCTTTCCATTTGCCTTTGAAACTGAGGCACAACTCCAACAGAAAGCTTTCCTTGACCACCCTGGGCTGTCAAGGAAAGTAATCTTTTCATGTCCCTCTGCCATCACGATATTCATTCACATTGCTATCACTGTACTTACTACTTTGTATTCTAATTGTTGCTTATAGGTCATGGGTTTCTCGAAAAAGGCTGGATCTTGGTCCTCATTTGTCTCTACTTCCTAACAGAGCTCCAGAAAAATTATCAGCATTCATCAATATGTATTGGATGAAAGAATCAATTCATCAGTATTATCAAATTTAAGCTTATAAACCAAGGATTATAAAATCTACCTAGCTAAAATTTCGTAAGAAGTTTTCCATACCCTTTGCCCATATCTGGGTTTTTTTTTAATGTTTAGAAAATTACTATTCCTAACGTAAGAGTTAAATTTTTTATCTTCAGGCTCTGCACAAGCATGTTAGTTATCTTCCCAGGCATTGGCTAGAATGCTTAAGCCAGGTTAAGACACTCTGTCATCAGGAACATAAATATTAAAAATAATAACATGAAGAAAATGCATAACAGGGGAAAATCCACAATATATAAGCCACATTTGTTTTTTAAAATCTGAAAGTCACAGACCCAGAAATATTTTTATAGTTTGCTACATTATTATTTCTGACTGGGTGTACAGGTAAGTTTCTATTTTTCATTCTAAGCTTTAAAAGAAAACTGGGTTCTCTAACAACTAGAATAACTTTTTGCAGCTGTTCATATACCGCACTTGTACTTTATAGAGAAATTTTGCTGTAACAGAAAGGCTAACTTACTTTTGAAGAACAAGAGTCTTAAAACAGATAAGTAGCTTCTACAAATGCAGTTAGAGGTATATATTTTCCAATACTGACTATCCTTGAGAAATGAAAATGACATGGATTTGATACCTCTGGGACTGCAGAGCCAACAGAGTAAGGCAGGAAGTTTGTGCTTGTATAATCCTGTTAGAAGATGCCAAAAAAGTAAGAAGCTGTAATTGAAAGACATGTGTGAAGTACCATGGAAATACCAGGAGTACATTAAAACAAGATTCCACTGTTCTGAAGCTTTGGTGGCTTATGAGTGGAGTATACAAAATAAACAGCTGCTTTCTTTCCAACTAAGAGAAACAAGACTTCTTCCAGGATAGTTCTGAGCTAGCTAGTAGTTCTGGCAGTGAACTTACAGTTTTTAAATAGATATTCCGGCTTTCTCTGACCCTTTTCACTCTTAGGCTCTTACCTAGCAAAGAAAACCAGCTTTTTTTCTCTCTGAATGTTAGTCGGGTGTGATATAGTTCAGATCTTTCTCCAGAGGTAGTTACTCCCATGCTTCGAAGACAGTAAAATACTTATATTTGCTATCTTTGAAAAGAAAAGGGTATAGATGTGAGTTTCAAATGACCTGGATTTGAGCCCTGGCTTTATCCTCAATGAGCAATTATGTTTATACGGTTGGAGTAAAAGCAATTTTTATATTATCATGTTTAACTAAAATTATAGGAATGTCTATCTTATAGGTTGTATAGCCTAAATGGAGAATACATATAAAGAGTCACACACCTAAGGAGTGCTAGATTCTTGTTTTCGTTTACTCTAGAGAAGGCTTTTGTCCATCACTTTGAACATAGAGCAGCAATACAATCTGAGATGGATAATACTGAGTGTCAACTTGACTGGACTAAAGGATTCACAGTACTGTTCCTGGGTGTGTCTGTGAGAATGTTACCAAAGTAGATTAGCATTTGAGCCAGTGGACTAGGAGAGGCAGACCCACCCACAATCTGGGTGGGCACCATCTAATCAGCTGCCAGTTCGGCTAGAATAAAGCGAACAAACATGGAAAGACAAGACTGGCTGAGTCTTCTAGCCTCTATCTACGTCCCATATTGGATCCTTCCTGCCATCAAACACCGGAATCCAAGGACTTCAGCTTTGGGACTCTTGGACCACACCAGCAGTTGGCCAGGAGCTCTTAGGCCTTTGGCCAGACTGAAGGCCGCAATGTCAGCTTCCCTGCTTTTGAGGTTTTGGGACTTACACTGGCTTCCTTGCTCCTCAGCTTGCAAAGGGTCTATTGTGGGACTTCACCTTGTGATCATGTGAGTCAACTGTCCTTAATAAACTCCCTTTCATATATACATGTATCCTAGTAGATCTGCGTCTCTAGAGAACCCTAACTAATATACAGCCCCTGTAGGAGTTCTCTAGAAATGGAGACAAGAAGGACAAGGCTAAATTTTTTCCTGGCATACGTGAGAGATACTTGGGTAGCATTTCTGTAAGGCCCAATAATCACTTGTGATGCTTGGTTTACTCTGCAATGAATTTGGAAGCTTGGCACTCTCCGTTTTAAAGTGGATGTGAAGTACAGAGATGAATGGTTCTTTGCAAACTGAATGGCTTTAAAGATATCTTTGCACAGGATAAACTCATCAGGAGTGGCAAATGATAAATGAGGGTTATAAAAATTTAGGAATCTTTTACTTACCCTAATTGATGGCTCTCACAAGAGGATTCATAACTTTGTTAGTTGCTCTTTACTTTCTCCAATGTCTGAAAGTCTTAAAACGACAGAGTTTGAGGGGTTTTCGTAAAGTTAATTAATGTTAATTGTGTCGTGAATTACTTTAAGGAGTCTGTTGAGTGATGGACCCAGAGAAGAGGGTCGATAGCATTTAATGTTCAATAGGGGATAATGCTGGTCTTTGGCACCATTTTACAATCATTAGGGCCGTGCTAAAGCTTGTCAGGAACAGCTCTAAAGATCAGTTGCTCATGGCAATTAAAACAATTGAAAAAATGACCTAGTATTACATTATACATGATGCAGCACTGCTCCCAGTATGAACAAACTTTCATTCCATTAGTGATTTTCAATTTCATACCAAGCATTGCAATTTGTTTTTCTTAGTTACCTAACTATGGCTGTCCCTGTACTTCCAGCAGGATATTATTAATATTTATCCTATTATCTCATACAACACTTCAGGCTTAAAGTACTTTTTGCAATCTTAACTAATTAATCTTTATATCCTGCCTATAATGATAGTAAATACCCTTTTAGAGTTAGGGAAACTGGGTTGAGAGTGGTTAAGAATTGGCCATAAAGAAAGCGATCTGATGGGTTACACGGGCTACTTTTGGGCCTTTTTTCTCTCTCCTTGCAACTAAAATTAATGAACCTTTGTCTAGAAAGATCATACTCTGAAGTATAAATGACCTCTTACCCCCAAGAGAGGTAAATGGAAATATTGCTAGCAGAATTTATTTTTTAGGCAAAAGACTTTAAAAATTCAACTAAACACGGAGAACAGAAAGAAGTTTAGTGATTTTTTTTATGTTAAAACTGTTACCTATTTAGAGGAACTATTGAACTAAATCTTATTCAAAGCACATAAAGTACATACAAATTTTTCAAAAAAATATGTTTTGGAGACATAATAATAGAAAGAATACCTAATAAATATTAGACAGATGTCAGGGTTGGTAAGAATATGTTTAAGCCAAAACAGTAAACTGGTAAATTTGATATTTACTCTTATTTGCTGATCAGGCAACCAAAGCTTGGCGAGTTTAAGCGATTTGTTTATGAATACATAATAAAAAATAATGCTTCAACTAAAACCCAAGTTGGTCTCAGAAGTCCTTAGTTTTTGCATTACAAAAATGCCACTTCCCTGGTGGTAAAGAGAAACTAACTGATCTCCAATTTGCAAATCCCATACTTGGCACAACAATGATCTGTTTTTCTCTAACCCATTATCATATTGGACTCATTACTGAAGACCACTCTGCATGCCCCAATTGTGCTGTCTTTAGATGTACCTCTCTCACCCTTCAACAGAGTGTGTTCCCCCAAGCCAACCAAAACTTCTACCTTCTACTTCCCTGCATCCCTTCCTCTCCTAAAGACTCATTAAAGAACCGATGTCACAGCCCCTGCTCCTACATGTCTGATTCTTTCGCTGTCAAACAAAGTGACATCTTTGACCCCAATCTGAGTAAGTTTGCTACCTTCTGCCCACACTTTTACTTTTATGGAGAAAAGTGTCCACATTTTAAACAGTCGATTTAAATACAATTTTGAAACTAAACTTGTTATCAACTGAAGACATATAAATCTAACTTTTTTTACTTTTCTTCTTCTTCTCCTCCTCCCAATCCTGTTCCTCATTCTCTTTCTCTTCTTCTTTCTTATCTCATACTTCTAAGCCTTTAATGCATGCTGGAATAATAATAAATGTATTTTCCTTTAGTCAGAGATATTAGTTTAAATCAATTTTCTCTGGGTGACTGAAACGTATTCTAAAATGATTTCATTTTATGCCCATTTTGAAAATGCAAAATTATGTGAGGTAGACATGGAGAAGAATGTACTGGTGGTATGGGGATTTGTCATGGGAAACCACTGTGCTAACAACAATTATGTTTACATGATACACATTTAACCCAGGTAAAGGGAGATAACAAAGAAAAACCAATAAGCTAGTAGTAACTGCTTCTACAGAGGATGATTTTTGTTACCTAAAGATCTCTATTCCACCTGGATTCAGTTATTTAGAAATTATGGCAAAACCAAATGATTCTGCAAGATAAAGTACTGTAAATTTTGAGGTTAGAAGGAAAATCCAAAGGGATAGGGGAAAATCAGCAAGGTTAGGTGGTATACTGAAACAGTAGAAACACTAAATAAATACACAAATGATTCTCATGGCTATTAACCAATATATTACTGTTTGAATATATTTTGCAAATAACAAAAATATAGATTAGAGTATCTATATGAAATGCTGTGCATAAGATCTGATTAAAATCTTCTATAAAGGCTACAAAAATGAATACAATTCTTGGTCTGATCACATATTATTTTTCCCATTCATCAAAGTTCATTTTGGCTATGCCTATGAAAGGTCAAAAATAAAACCTTGGAGGTAAAAAAATGTAACCAATAATACAAATGTTTTTAAATGTGTATTTTACTTATAGGCATCACATTGCACTTTTTCAGCCTTCTCTGTTCTTTTCTGAACATCCAATTCTGTTTGTCCGATTCCTAATGTACTCAAATTTTTCCACCTGTGCACTACTGTGTGCACATTTTTGTGATTTTTTAGCAAGAAAGAAGGGAAAGCTGATGAGTCATTTTCAACTATTTTTAAAAATGGAGAAATTAACCTCTTATTGAGACCTGCAATGTGCATAACATGTGTGTCAAGCTCAAAGAAAAATTTCAACCAAGTAAGGCTATGGTTAAGCTTATTACCCAGCTTCATGCTTATTATATAATCAAGACAGTGACACACGAAAACATAAAACTGTAAAGAATAATTGTGTCCCAAATGAATAAATATTACAATCAAGGACTACTGTAGAAATGCTAAAGAGACAACAGTTATTTCAACAGTCATGACACACATACATTTACACTTTTAAATTGAATTTAAGAAAAATTAATAAATCTATTTTTAGTTTGGGATCATTAGGGTAGAGATCCACCTTTTAGAATCACAGTTTAAATACTTTCTGGGAGCAAATATACACACGCGTATTATCATATCCATGTCCATTTAAATAAGAAAAGTCATTGGTCTCATGTGAATGGAAGACACACAACTTTGGGATTCACTTTTACTCTCTCCAGCTCCTAGGCTTGCACAGTAAGTATGCATAACAGCATTCTAAAACTTGTTATAGGCACTCCATAGTATAACTTGGGTGAGTCCTGTGTAAAACTGATGCATTATGGCTATCTTAATATTAAAGTAACTATGTCGAAGTGATTTTTCTTATGTTGTGGATATCTAATAATAGTGATAGGAAGTAATTGTGAAGAGCAAGAGCTCAGACTGATTTGTGATTTAGGTTACTTTTTGAATATTAGTGGAAAATATTTGGCATACGACACTGTATTATTGAGCCTGAATTATTAAATCTAATATACAGTACAATATGACTCTGGTTTTTAGTGGAGCTGAGGGTGGATATTGCTTTCCAGGGGACACTGTTGACATAAAAAAGACACATACACACGTGCCATAGATAATGCTCTTTCAGCCACATCAAACAAAGAAGGCATTGTTAGTGACTTTTGACACCACCGAAACTCAGGCCAGCTAAAGAAAAAGGAAATAAATCCCAAAAACCTTTACTTTATTTTTTCAAAATCTTCTAGTTTATGTTTTACATCAAATTATTCCTATATTCTAAGTATTCTTCCATTCAAATATATTTTAGAATGTATATTAAAATATTAAGCTAACGTTCTCAATAAATGGATTTATATTTGACATCCTACAATGTACTGAAATACTAGCTTTCTGCTATTAAATATGTTGCTTCTTATAAAGCTCTGCTTTTCTGTGCAAAGAACCAAATAATTTTAAAAATTATGTCACAGAATAACACATAAATGACTGAGAAGTAACTAGTAGAACTCATCTTCTGAGTGAATTTGGAACTGCCTATTTGTTCCTTCAGCAATATCCAGCAGTACACAAACAGTTCTGTATTAGATTATTTGTCAATGTTATTTTATGAAGAAATTTAATATAATTTACTACTCTGCAATCCATTGAGCACTTCCTAACTTAATTGTCATATTCTGCATTTCCTGAGATTTACAATTAAAATTGTGATGAGCCAGACATACAAACTATTCATTTTGTGACAAGATAGGTTGTTTGTATTTTAAGAAAATTACCTGGGATTTTTACTTATTAAAAAAATAATAAAATCAATTTTGCCCATCTATAAGTACCTATATGTAATATATTTTGTCGGAATATATTTTCAACATATTTTCTCTCAATTCCCACAACAAAAAAGATACTTCAATTTACTATTTATGCCCATGCCAGATCCAGTTAATAAAAAATAATGGCACTGACATTTTATATTTTCCGAGGATGATCAAATAAGAAATGGTCACCAGACCAGTGTAAACATTTATTGTGATTAAGAAAAGTTTAGGCTTCCTTATATCATTGTCACTAGTCAGTAGTATTATTTTCTAAATCTTCAAGATCACATAAATGTATTAATTCATATTGTGTATTTTTTTAAAACTTAAGTTTAACTAGTAGAAGACCAATACAAATATGAAAGACCACATTACTGATATTGCTCTTTGTGTAATAATTAACAGGCTTATAAATAGAAAATAGCATAGAGTCAAAAATTTAGATTTTATTTTTATTAAATTACCTAGGAGATAAATTTAAGTACTTGTAAATTTTCCACTGGATTTAAAAATATGATATTTCTTACTGAACAGAGACACAAGAGTCACAACAGTCCATCTTTGTTTATGCCAATTCCCTTGTTTGTTCTTTTTAGTATGTTGGGTGGCTGCAGTGGGAATGAAAAATCATATTGACTAATGACTTTGTATGTGATTTTATATAGGCATTAAATGAGATAATCAAATTTAAAAAAATTTATTCATTTTACCACACTCTCAACAACTACTGATTAATTTCCAGATATTGGACTTGATGAAAGGCTGATTAGGTAAATAGCCCTGTTAATTGAGGAATTTGAGAAAGGGAGACCACTTGCAGGTAACATTGATAACACTACAAGTTTCATTTTACAAGTGTCTTGACCAGTGTTAGACTTGCTTGGAGAAGTTCTGAACAAGTTTAAATAGCTCTGTGGTTGACATCTGAGTATTTCTTGCTTTTATACCTAATTTCATGATTTGAAAAATTGATCTCTTTGAAGGTCAGCATCCTACATGTAAAATGGAATTAATACCTCCAACCTTATAGTACAGGGTAGAAAATCCCATAGTGTATATGAAGATACTTTGTAAGCTATAGAAAGCTGCACAATGAATTACACTGCTGGGAAGACATTTAAATAAGAAAATCCAGGGGCATTTGTGTAAATGTAACTAGAGTGTACAGGACCATAGATTTATATACTGCACTTAAGAAACAAGAATTTTAATAAAAATCTTAGAAGCAAATGATCTCTCCTAGCACCTCAAAAAGATAATTTGTCATGATCAAGTGGGCTTTATTCCAGGGATGCAAGGATGGTTCAACATATGCAAATCAATAAATGTAATCCACTACCTAAACAGAATTAAGAACAAAAACCATGTCATCATTTCAATAGATTCAGAAAAAGTATTTGATAAAATCCAACATGACTTCATGATAAAAACCCTCAACAAGCTAGGCATTAGAGAGAACATGTAGGAGCCATCTCTGTCAAACCCATTGTCAACATCATACTGAATGGGGAAAAATTGAAAACATTTCCTCTAAGAACAATAACAAGGCAAAATGGGAGTAAAGACTTACAAGTTATGCCTCTGACAAAGGATTAATTTTCATCATCTATAGGGAACTCAGCTCAGCAAGAAAAACAAACAACCCCATTAAAACCTGGACAAAGGACATGAACAGGTATTTCTAAAAAGAAGAATTACAAGCAGCCAAAAACCACAAGACAAAATTCTCTACATCACTAATTATCAAAGAAATGCAAATTAAAACCACAAGATACCATCTTACAACAATCTAGATGGCTTATACTACAAAGTCAAAAAACAACCAGTGTTGGCATGAATGCAGAGAAAAATGAATGCTCATACACTGTTGGTGGGAATGTAAATTAGCTCAACTTCTATAAAAGTATGACAATATCTCAAGGAACTAAAACTACAACTACTATTTGACCCAATAATCCCCATACAGGGTATCTACCAAAAGGAAAATAAATCGTTTTAACAGAAGACACCATTTTTGTATGTTTAGTGCAGTACTATTTACAATTGTAAAGTCATGTGACCAGGCTAAATGTCTACCAATAGTTGATTGAATAAAGAAAATTTGGTATATATACTTTATGGAATAGTATACAGCCATAAAGGATGAAATTATGTCCTTTGCAGCAACATAAATGGAGCTGGAGGTTATTGTCCTCAGCGAACTAACACAGAAGCAGAAAATCAAATATTTCATGTTCTCACTCACAAGTGTAAGCTCAACAAAGGGTACATATGGACATAAACTTGGAGAAAAAGAATCTTGGAACTGTAAATCAGGCAGGGAGGAGGGAGTGTGATGGTTGAAAAAATATCTACTGGGCATAATATCCAATATTTGGGTGATGGGTAGACTAGCAGCCTATTCCCCACAATTTATCATGTAATACCCATGTAAAAAATAATGACACATAACCTCTGAATCTAAAAGGGGCAAAATATGCAGAATAGCTAACAAAAAATAATGAGTCAATAAAGTTAAATCATTTAACTAGTGAGCAAAGACAAAAGACTAGTATAATCCAGAGGACATCATATACAATCACAGGATATTACAGGTGTCTTTTATTAGACAAAAATCTATTTTAAGATCTGTATCTATTTGATACCTGGTTTATACAGTTAGCTATCATCCATGGAAATGAAACCAACATTAAGTATTAATAAGTCAATAAAAATACTTAAGCTAAAATAAAAGGAATCAGATGGGAAAAAAAGATGGGGTTGTGGGGAGGCAATGCCCAAGATTTGAAAGAGAAATAGGACAGTGCAGTCACAGAAGCCAGACACCAAACCTAACTGATACTAGGTCTATGACAGGAAAACCACATACCTCACGGACAGGTACACAGGTACACTTCGTTATATTCAAGAGGATGTTTCCACTAAATCATGAAGGTTAAGAACTACAGATGAAATAAGAGGTGTTTTTACCAACTCTGTCTCCTTTATCTCTAAAGCCAATCACATGCCAAATCCAATTCTGTCTGCCCAAGTATCTCTTTAAATTTCTCCTGGCTTTCAACACCACTACTATGAGCAGTTGAGGGGAATGATGCTCTAACAAAAGTGTCCTAATTTCTTAGACCTCAAAGTTGGAGAGCCAAATCCCTAACAGAAAGTAAAGAAGACACATGGAACTCCATGACGAGAGGATTTGACTCCAGGCTTGTTAGTCGGCTCTGAATGTCATAACGAAATACCACAAGCTGGGTGGCTTAAACAGCAAGAATTCGTTTTCTCATGCTTCTAGGCTAGAAGTCCAAGATCAAGGTACCATCAGGTTTGGTTTCTGATGATGCTTCTCTTCGTGGCTTATAGATGACCACCTTCTTGCTGTATCCTCACATGGCCTTTACTTTGACCACACATGAGAAAAAGATCTATGCTATCTCTTCCTCTTCTGGTAGGACTCTGGTCCTACCAGATTAGGGCCTCCTTTTGTGACCTCACTTTGCCTCAATTTCTTCCCTAAAGCATCTTCCAATATAGTCACATTGAGGGTTAGGGATGAATTTTCCATGCTTTTATTTTTATGACATGATCTTCTTCTGCTAACACTGTTTCCTTAGCTTGCCATGTCTTGTCTCTCAAGGCTTACTTCTAATTTCCAGGGCTTCAGTGACAGGGGGAAGAAATCATTCCCCAAACCCCTTGAGCATAAGTTTGCTGCTGACTTGTCTTTCTCAAATATTCTGATCCTATAAAAGCCGCGAATGTTTGTTCATATTTTAACTAACATAGCAAAAACAACAAAGAAGCTCCTTCATATAGTAAGTGCTCAATAATTGCTCAATCAATAAATGAATACATTGTGAGAAAATGAGACAGGTTGTGTAGAAGAGTTCTTAGAAATGTGAGTTAGGCAAAGAAAGGTGAAAAATAGAGCATGTCTTAAAGAGGTACAAAAGCTATTATTTTTCTGAAAAGGGAGACACTATCTTCATTTTATAAAAAGCAGCTAAGAACATGCTTCCTGTGACCACCTAGATGAAATGGCCACATACATGAGAGACAACACAAATATAATTTGCTAGGCATTACAAAATACAGCTTGACTGAGAAGGATGTATATGTCTTTTTCCTGGTATAGCAACAAGAAAAACAACGACAGAGGTAGGTAGGAGGAGAAACAATTAACATATGCCCTTTATAACACATAAAGTAAAAAAAAAAAGAATTCCTGTACCGCTCTTCATAACCTAAGGAAGAGTAGAAAGGTGTCCATGGAAAAAAATGGTCTATTGCAGTAAAAAAAAGTCTTGTTCAGAGTTCACACTGAGTATCTTTTCATAAGAAATTATATAGCAGCACAATTAAAATGAAATACTAATTGTAACAAGAAAAGATGGTGACTGCAGAACATAACTCAGCCTTAATAGATTTTCTAATGCCTTTCTTTATACCAAAGGGGAGTCCCCCTTTAGCCAATAAAGTAAATTTTCTGGTCTCCAAATGGATGCTTTATCCCCATTCAGACTGATATTGCAGCGACATCATGAATTTTTCCAGACAGCTTTGTGAATCAGCAGAGTATTACAGAGGGGAATACTGACTGCTAAAAGCAAAGTCATTTTTTAAACAGCCTTTAAATGCGTAGTTGAAACATTTCATTTTGGGTCAAGGATGTATTTACTCCAACAACCTGGAAGAGCAGAGAGGGCCGAATCCATTGAGAAGAAATAGAATCATGTTACTGTATCAGCCAAAACCCAAATTATATAGTTTTGTAGGTCAAACATTTTTGACTTCTCCTTTTTTGTATCCATGTATATAATTCTTATGTTCAAAAAGCTTCAGCATTTATATTTGATGCAGTATCACCATAGGTTTCTAAACCATCTTTGAAAAGCTGTTAACTACTTTGCTCATAATAAACTTTGATGTGTAGAAGAAACTGGGTTCTTTTCTAGTTAAATAATCTGTTGAAAAGAAAAAGAAGGCAAGAAAAATGTAAACATCCTAATGCAACCACTCATCAGATGTTCCGAGTGCCACATATGCCAGCACTGTTTAGCTGCTAGGAACACTGAAGCAGGAAGACAAAGTCCCTTTTCACACTTCTAGTTATAATAAAGAGTGACTCCTAGGGTATATAGTGATCAAAGGTCAAGTTAACTGGACCCAAGATGGGCATCTTTCTAACCTTTTCTCTGGTACATTTATGAATGTTTATGAATGATTTTGTGGGGTAAAACAGATTTAAGCTTAACTCAGTCTTAAATTGCTTAATATAGACTTAGGTTTTAATCAAAACTTGCATATATTTTACTTTCCATTCTTTACTGATGTAAATATATCTTACCTTGGGAATTCTGACTAGATCAGGCAATATCTTTAAAAGGTTATACTGCATACAGAATCAGGTTGAGAGTATAGCGTGGCATATTTATTAAGAAGTCTAATGCTGAAACTTTAAAAAAATTATACAAAATAATATTTATATATTACTAATTTATTTTTCTTCTCCTCTCCCTCCCTTCCTTCCTTCTTTCCTTCCTTCCTCCCTCCCACCCTTCTTTCCTTCCTTCTCCCCTTCCTTCCCTTCTTCCTTCTTTTTTTCTCTATCAATGTGTATTATTCAGTATTTACGCACAGATGCTCCACAGTGGTCCACATTCAGACGAACTCATAATAAAGTTAAAAAATTATAACTCAGACTATCACAGGTCAGAAACCATCTGTATGTATATTCTTCTGTCTAGTCACTCATGTGGAAAAGGAGGGGGGAGGGAAGAAGGAGGAGGAGTGTATCTGGTGTGGATAGTTTAAATTCCAGATTTCTTCTGAAGAGGAAATTTTGGTCTTCAAATTATAATTCTGTCGTTTTCTTCTTGCCTGCTGACAAGTTTTTAACTAATGTAAAATCAGGGGATTTTATGCTACAGAAAGTGTATTCCTAAGACTAGTATCTCAATCTAATCTTATTTTATAGTTGTTATAGCAATACATCACCTGTATCATTATTTATATATATTTTCAACTCACATTTATTCTTAAATTTAGCATCATCCCAAATAATAAATAGCAGTTTCATATTACTTATGTATGTGTGACACACACACACACACACACACACACACACACACACACACAGAGAGAGAGAGATTTCATGAAACAGTAAAATTAATATACAGTCATAAATATGTGCTACTTAAGCCAGGAATCAACAAACTTTTTCTGTAAAGAGCCAGGCAAGAAATAATTTAGGTTTTTTTTTTTTTTTAGATCCAGAGTATGTTATGTCACAGCTATTCCACTCTGCTGTTCTAATACAACAGCCATAGACAAATAAATGAATGGACATGGTTGTGTTTTAATAAAACTTTATTTATAAAAATCAGTCTAGATGTGGCCCATGGGCTGTGTATTTTAGATCCATGATCTAGATATATCCCACGTCAACAACGATAGGTATATCATTCTTTGTGAAAAAGCGTTTTAATATAATTCTGTGTGTTATGATGCTCATGTACAACTGGCTCTTTTCTTTGTCTTAGACATCATTCCTGGCCCAAAAAATATAGTGGGTTTCTGTTCAAGATCTGTACAACAATGGAGAGACTGGAAGAACCTATGCTGGTATTTTTGCCTAGAAAACAATAAAACACACTTTGCCTATTGGTGTTTTAAGCCTAAGTGTTCTTCGTGGTAGGCTGAGAAAGTGGTATGAGTTAGCAGCCTTAACAATCTTAAAGTGCAAAAATATTTGTAACACACTATACATTTATTACTTCAGTAATAAAATGTGTATGTTAGCTATATATCCTATCTTTACTATTAAAATGTAAACTTATTGAGGGAAAGGATCATGAATATTCTTTCTCATACATTTCTGCATATAGTAATATTCTAATAATTATTGAATTAAAAGTGGTAGATGAATAATGAAGAAATAAGAAGAAAGAGCAGAGGGAAAGAAATATTTATTAACATGTTAATTTGCAAAGGTAGGATTTCTTGTTAAAAATATAAAAATTACCCAGGGCATTACAGATGGACTGTAAGTACGTAGGAAGCAATACATTAATTATGGAATTAGATAGCAAAATATATAAAGTAGATAACATGTTCTCATAAAAATAAACAACATCTAACAGGAGACTTCTCATAAATCGTTTGATGCAATTTGAACAATCTTAATTTTCAATAGAATAAGAATGTTTAAAAACTGAAGTATGTTGAAGTTTTACTGTTCTTTAATTCATTTTTTTTTTAACATGGCATGTAACGCTCTTATTAAATTAACTAACATCTTATTCTTTTCTCTGCAGCAAGAATTAAATTTGAAAGATCATTTGAAGAAGCACAGTATTTATCAACCCAACATTAAAGTATCACTCTGGGAGATTATTTCAAATTATTTTTATAGTTTCAAACGATTTTTAGTATTATCATTGATAAACCATGTGAGTTGTAAGTAAAATATTTCAAGTTTAGAAAAAAGACTGTTGAATGTGTTTTATTAAAATTTTATGTCATTTTTCACAATACACGCAGGGTTCTTACTACTTTAAAAGTGCTTTTACAGTTTGTTAGATAACTAACATACTATTTAAAATAGATTGAACTCTATTTACTCAATATTCCGTATCAGTTTCAAATGGTTATGAGTAGTGGTTTAAAGCAGTACCATTCTTTAAAAGTAGCTTTGATAAATATTTACAAGACTGTCTCTAATGCATCTGACAGATACTTCCATTAAAGGATATATATTTGCTGGGGTGGGGGTTATCTGAGGAAAAACGCTTACACTGAAAATAAGATAAAGAATATATTGACAAACACATTAGAACAGACTGCTGTCTACATTTTAATATCATATTTGATGTTTAAAGAGTTGACCCTCATTTATTCAAAGTTAAAAATATTACTTGGACTAAGTAGCTAGAAGATAGAGCACCAGAAATAGTCATCATCTTTATTATCTAGAAAATACAGAAATGCCAAAAACTTGTGTACATTAAAATATTGTGTCTAAAATAGCAATTGCAAAAATTTTAAGAGATTTTTAACGAGGAAAATCTATTACTATACTTATTAACTAAATAGTTCTAATTTATGTACCATTACAAAAATATATATGTTAAATTGTGAGTATATGCATATATATAATCATTATTTCAAGACTTTTGAGCAGCAGTATCTTTTTTAAGTAAGCTATATATTCATATTAATTCACTGGGCAGTGCAATTACAGGTAGTTTTTTTTTTTGTTTGTTTGTCTATCTTTTCGAAATATCCTGCACAGAAAATGTAATACTATGTAATAACATTATTTATATTTAAATAGACATGGATATAAAAAAGTGCCACTGGCCACTCTTTAAAAACATTATTTTTAAAACATTAACTATATCTAGTTAATATTTCTAAACTATTAGATATATCTAGTTAATAAATATATGACTCAAATATTAGTAAGATTTATACATTTTTGTCAGTAACACTTTAAAATGTCTTCAAATCTGGAATGTGTGCTTATTAGAATTAACACCTACATATTTTATAATTATTGATGTACAGTTTTTCTTAAAAATCAGTTATCTAAGTTAAATAACAGGCAACCAGGATCCAAAAGTATTGCCAGGCAGGTGGTGAATACTAATAGAGCTTTTTAAAAGATTTTTATTAAAAAGCTCAAATAGGTGATACTTGAAGAGTAAGCTGGCACATTTGAACCAAGGATCTACATGTGGAAAATCCAATTATACAAGTTCAGAGTTCAGCTGTGCAGCAGAATGTTTAAGTCAAAGGATAAGCTCATCTCCAAGTTGTTGCATTGCTATTTGTTTTAAGTTTGCATTTGCAAAAACCCTTAAGTAAACAGTTTAAATGTCTTTGTTAGCTATACATTTTGTTAGAAGACACCTGGACTTTTATAATAAACATTTAATTAGAAAAACGTGTGATGTATTTAGGACAGAAAATGAAAAGCAAACTAACAAAACCAGGCTGCTGCTTCCAGGTAGCCCTAGGCCCTTGCAGGATCCTGCCATTAGCTGTGTATCCTTGGATAGGTCACTTTATCACCCTACGTCTCCATTTCCTGATCTGTAAAGTGAGACATTTGGATTTCATACTAAAATTGTTTTCAGTTGCAAAATTCAATGATTTGATAAATTGTAACAAAGTTTGTCACTGAAAAATGTTCCTCTACCAGTAAAATAAAAGCATGTAAAGTCATTCTGAAAACCTTGCCTCAGAAACCTTTTTCTACTTTATGGTAATTAGAATGCACAATGTAGATGGTCTTTTTCAGATTACATGCTAACTTAAATGAGAAGGAAAATATTATCCTTGAAGATTTATGCAATTACTTTATCAAATGTTCTATTTTCACTCTTGATGAAGGCAAATCCAACTATAGTAAGTCGTCTGCCTGGGCTCATGCACCATTGGTGAACATGCAGTTATGCTTTCTCATTCATCTTATCCCATTTCCTTCTGCAACAATGCAGACTGGATTAGAAAGGGTGAACATAACAAGAACTTGTAAAACAAAGTAATAAATCTTTATAACAAGAAAAAGTTTGTGTTAAGTATGTAACAAATGTTATTTATAACTGTAGCTGATGCCAAACCTGTATAAGTATAAATATCAAGGAGCTTTTGTCATAAAGTTTCTGTGATTTAGAGGATTTTTAAACTCACATCTTAATTTGACAAAAAAATGTTTTATTTTCAAGCTCTTATTAATTACTAGAATTTTTGTTAATGTATTGAAATCAAGTCCTCCTCTGTAAAAATCTACCAAAACAAGTTGGAATACATACATCCGAAACCATCTTTTTCTTGAAGATTTCTACTTTCTCATTATATAATACATGTTCCTCACCAAGAGTAGAAACTAAAGAAGTGTTTAAGAAACTCTATTATTCTACTAAGATTTTTGCAAATATTTTCCCATCTTTTTCCATTTTTTTAGAAATGTATTTTAATTGTCTACCTTCTGAAATAAAGCGTATGTACACATTATTAAAAGAAAGCATTTCTATCATACTGTACTCATCATTTTATACCTTGTGTACATATTTATAACATTTTTTATATTTAGTAGCCTTTAATTATATATTTTAGCCTTTAATTATACAGTTTTTTCCTACTTATCTAAACAATGTCTTTTATAGTTCAGGGATCAAAGCTTTGAATTGACTTGCCGAAAGTCAAAATCATGAGATGATGAAGTTGGAATTCAAACCTATGCTTATCTTCACACTCTACATTCTAAAGGCGTCTTTTCACATTACCTCCATTTTTAAAACATCACTCCATAATTTCCACCATATAAATTTTAAAATCTAACTCATTTCCACTTACGGAAGTTTGGCTTATCTCGTTTCTTTTATTTGTCTCACAATGTTTCTAAAAACATTTTATGCATAAATTATTATCTCAATCACTAATATTTTCTAATAATTCACTTCTATGCCATGTACATTTACAGTTATTTATATACAATTGTCTACCAATTTGCACTTTCACAAATGATTTTTGTATTTCAGAATTCTGAACGATGATTTCCCCTTACGTGAAAACTTGTGACTCTACAGGTCAGTAGTTTTAAAGTTAGTCAAAAGTATATAATAAGTAACTTCAAACATAATACTGTCGAAGTCACAGGTTTATACTCAAAAATCAAAAGGAAAGATTTAACTATCACACAGGGGTATGCCATTTTCTATGGAAAATATAATTCTGGCTATTTGGCATGGACGCATTAACATATTCTTCAATTAAGCATGAATGAATATAGAACTTTTAACATTAAAATCAATGATATAGAAGGCAAAACTTTTAATCAAAGTTTTCCACTCCTACAGGAAAAAACTTTTAATCAAACCATACACACAAATATGAACACAAACACATACCGCACACGAGGAAATGAATACCAAAAAGCACCCAAACATACCACACGTAGATCAAAGGATCCTCGTAGTCATAGAACTAACTCAATAAATACCGCTATCGACATACAAAACTTACTACACTTAAGAAAATTTCAAAGTTTTTTTTTTCTTGAGCAAAGGATTTATAGTTTCAGAATTCTGTAGTTTTCATAGATGACCCCTGTTAGACTTTCATTTCTATTATATAGCCAAAGTTGTTGTTGGAAATGACATCTTTATTGTTACTGTATTTAAAGTTATCAGTCAGCTTTAAATCTTAATTCTGCAAAATGAAACAGTTAACAAACTTATGATTTCTCCTTGGAAACTTTAAAACATGGCATCGTTTGCATGCACAAGTAAAGAAATGTGGAGCTGCCTATAAAAAATATTTTGTCAAAAATTTTCTAAGTCTAGAGAATTTTTCTCTCCATTACTTGAGTAGTGACCTTGTTCTGTTTTCTCCAACTGTCTAGTGAGAAGGCTCTACCAGTATCTTGCTATACATTTCATTTAAATTTACTTTCAAAGATTCTAAGCATAAAAAATATACTGTATTTTACTTTCAGTGATAGATGCACAATATGCATCTATTGTGCCTGCTAGTCAGTTATAATGATGGTAAATGTATTATACTTTGCCCTCTGGGATTGCAGGGAAGCCTTGTTATAGCTTTTGCTTAGATCCGTGGCGTAAATATTCCCATGATGATCTTTATACTATATACAATGTTAGGAAGAGATGTTCATGATCAGATCCAACAGAAGACAGCTTCAGCTTATCACTGTTGCTCACCAAATTACTTACCAGTTGAAAATCCAGCTGGAGGTATTTAGGGTTTTTAAAGAAAAGCTTAAATTAACTGTTACATATAGAAAAAATGTTAGAAATTATCAATAATGTGCTACCTTTCCTATAGGTCGAGCCTTGCTATAAATTAACATATTTGAAATTACTCTAGCAAGTAATTTTTTATTCCTGAAAATCAGGTATGGCAGCAGCTTATTTTCCCTCTTACTTTGCCTCTTTTCCTTTCTCATAGGTCCATTTACTTGAAACTTCAAAAGTTCTTCACATTAAAGCATTCTAATTTCCATTTAATCTGTTACTTTCACTTTGATGTTGCTTAGTTAATTAAAAGCATTTGGAATCTCAGTGCTATGGAATGTGATTAGGAATGTCATATTTCTTAAGGTTATTTTGTTAACATTTTACACACTGAATTTTGATCAAGTGGCAGATAACATTTTGTTTATCCATCTGATTCTATGGTAGTTGTCATAAAAATATAGCTCTAATTTAAATTAATAATTGATCTAGCGATTGGAAAACTAGCAAATCATTTTATTTAATTAGATCCTTTCATTACAACTGATGTGAAGAAATTTTAAAATATGCTTCACATTTCAGGAAATGTTAAGACACTTTAAACTTTGCCTATTGATTTGCTACTAAAGAATGGTAGACTGGGGAAGGATAACTTTAGTGTGAAATGTCTATATAAAATGTGTTACTGTATTCTCTGAGATCCCATCCATATCCTTACATAACAGACTGTTTTAATCCTATGGCCCTTTTTTGTTTTGTTCTAAACAAAGAATCTGGTGTCACTAGGTTACCGTAGTTTAAGACAGACTGCCTTTGTCCAACCTTTCCCAGTTTGTCAAGTAAATAGTAAATAACTGGACAGTAGTCTTTGCGATGAAAATGATCTTCCAAAACGGTTTCTGCATACTTAAGTAAGCTACTATCTCTAGGATAACGTATCTTAGCTACATGACATAAATTGCTGTGGCATGTGACTAGGAATCTCTTATTTCTTAATGTTATTGTTAACATTTTGCACATTGAATTTTGATCAAGTAGGAGCCAATAATATCTTGTTTATCCATCTGATCATAGGGTAATTGTCATAAAAATATAATGGAATTATAATTTATAATTATAATTTATAATGAAATTTTAAGTTAACTGTTTCATATTGCAGAATTAAGAATTAAAGCTGACCAATAACCTTAAATTCAGTAGCAATAAAGATGTCATTTCCAACAACTCTGGTTATATAATATGGGTGAAATTATTATTTGAGTTTTATCATGTGTCAAATTCCATGTGAAACTGCTTTTCTTCTAAGACTGAACGAAGAAAAAATTGAATCCCTGAACAGGACAGTACGAGCTCCAAAACTGAATCAGTATTAAGTAGCCTACTCACAAAAACAAAACAAAAACAAACAAACAAACAAAAAAAAACTATTTCAAAAAAACCTGAAGAGGAGGGACTCCTCCCCAACTCATTGCATAAGGCCAGCATCATCCAGATACCACACCTGCAGATATACACACACACAAAATGAAAACTTCAGGCCAGTGTTCTTGATGAGCATTGATGCAAAAATCCTTAACAAAATATTAGCAAACCAAATCCAGCAGAACAGAAAAAGCTCATCTACACAATCAAGTAGGCTTTATCCCTGGGACGCAAGGTTAGTTCAACATATGTAAAAAAATAAACACGATTCATCCCATAAACAGAACTAAACCAAAAAGCACATGATTATCTCAACAGATGTTGAAAGGCTTTTAAAAAAATTCAACATCCTTCACATTAAAAACTCTCAAGACACTAGATGTTGAAAAAACGTACCTTAAAATAGTAAGAGCTATCTATGACAAACACACAGCCAACATTATACTCAATAGACAAAAGCTGGAAAACTACTGACACAAGACAGGTGTGCCCTCTCTAACCCTCCTTTTCAACATAGTATTAGAAGTCCTGACCAGAGCAGTCAGGCAAGAGAAAGAAATTACAGCATCCAAATTGGAAGAGAGGAAGTCAAACTATCCCTTTTTGCAAACAACATGATTCCATTTCTAGAAAACCCCATAGTCTTAGCCCAAAAGCTTATTTAACTGATAAGCAACAAAGTTTTAGGATACAAAATTAATCTACAAAAATCACTAGCTTTCCTGTACTGTAACAACAGCCAAGCCAAGAGCCATCAGGAATGCAATCTCATTCACAAATGCCATTAAAAGAATAAAATATGAATACAGCTAACCAAGGCTGTGAAAAATTTTTACAAGAGGATTACAAAACACTGCTCAAAGAAATCAGAGGTGAAACAAATGAAAAAAACATCCCATGCTCATGGATAGAAAGAATCAACACTGTTAAAACTGCCATACTGCCCAAAGCTATTTACAGATTTAATGTTATTCCTATCAAACTACGAGAGACATTCTTCACACAACTATAATAAACTATTTCAAAATTCATATCAAACCAAAAAACACACAAATAGCTAACACAATCCTAAGCAAAAAGAACAAAGCAGGAAGCATCACACTACCCAACTTCAAACTATACTAAAGGGCTACAATAACCTAAGCAACACAGTATTAGTACAAAAACAGACACGGAGACCAGTGAAACAAAGTAGAGAGCTCAGAAATAAGCTTGCACATCTACAGTCTTTGACAAAACTGACAAAAAGAAGTCATAGGGAAAAGACTCCCTATTTAATAAATGGTGCTGGGATAACCGGCTAGCCATATGCAGAAGGCTGAAATTGAAGATTCCTTCCACCATCCACAAAAATCAACTCAAGATGAATTAAAACCCAAAAGTATAAAAACCCTGGAAAACAACTTAAGCAATACCATTCTGGACATATGAACTGGCAAAGATTTCATGACAAAGACACCAAAAGCAGTTGCAACAAAAGCAAAAACTGGCAAATGAATCTAATTAAAGAGCTTCTGCACAGCAAAAGAAACTATCATCAGTAAACACACAACCTACAGAATGGGAGAAAATATTTGCACACTATGCATTTGAGAAAGGTCTAATAACCAGAATCAATAAAGGACTTAAATTTAGAAAAAATAAAACAAAACAACCCCATTAAAAGTGGGCAAAAGACACAAACATACTTTTCAAAAGATATGCATACTGCCAACAAGCACATGATAAAAAGGACCATATCACTGATCCTTAGAGAAATGCAAATAACACCACAATACCATCTAACATTAGTCAGAATTATTATTATTAAAAAGTCAAAAACAGATATTGCCGAGGCTGTGGAGGAAAACGGAACACTTACACACAGTTGGTGGGAGTGTAAGTTAATTCTACCATTGTGGAAAGCAGTGTGATGATTCCACAAAGACCTGAAAACATAACTACCATTTGACCCATGAATCCCATTACTGGGAATATACCCAAAGGAATATCAACTGTGCTATCCTCAAGACACATGCACATTATGTTCATTACAGCACTATTCACAATAGCAGAGACTTGGCTTCAATCTAGATGCCCAAAAGTGTTAGACTGGATAAAGGAAATGTGATACATATACACTGTGGAATACTATGCAGCCATAAAAAGTAATGAGATTATGTCCACAGCAGGAACATGGATGGAGCTGAAGACCATTATCCTTAGCAAACTAACACAAATATAGAAAACAATGCTGCATGTTCTCTCTTAAAAGTGGGAGCTCAATGATGAGAATGCATGGACACAAAGAGAACAACAGACACTGGGCCTACCTGAGGGAGGAGGGAGAGCATCAGAAAAAATAACTATCGGCTACCAGGCTTAGTACCTGGGTGATGAAATAATGTGTGCAACAAACCCCTGTGATAAGGGTTTACCTATGTGACAAAGCTGCACATGCACCCCTGAGCCTAAAAGTTAAAAAAAATAAACTGGTCTTCTTTGACAAATAAAGAAACCACAGTATGCAGTCCATGTTTATTTATATTATGCTAGTTGCCTATTCCTTGCATATCTACATAAATTCACATAATTTTAGAAGTTTGTGTTTCTAAATTTAAATCAAATTTAGAAATTTGGAACTACCAAAATAAGTTTGAATACGGAAAGTATTGGGATGTTATCTCCTTGCAATCATATGTAAACACTAGTTATGAATATACTTTTTTCAGTCATCCACCAATCATAACATACTCTTTTTAAAATTATTTTTTCCAAGGATCGTGCTGAAGTATTTGACTGATAACTTACATAGAGCTACAAGGGAGAGAAAAAAGCTAAAATGGGAAGCATCAAATAGTTTAAAAGTATGGATTACCTTTAGTGAATTCCAAAAAGCAACACAGCATTAGGAACTCTGTCCTCTGGAAAATCTTCGAGACATGAAGGTATCCCAATGTGAACAGTCTTATTCTCTTGTAAGTGTCCTACCATACAGAACTTTAACTTAGGTAATTTACTTTACTTAATTAAATGAGTCAAACATTCAGTTGTTTCTATATGAGCCTTACCAGGGCCCTACTTTTCATCAGGAAAATCTGAAGAATGGAACAGAACAAAACTCATATTATGTAGAGAAGAAAGTAGTGTGTATCCAAAGATAGAAAGAACATAAAAGAGAAAGAGACAAAGACGTAGAGATAGAGAGGGAGAGAGAAGAAGGTTGAGACAGAGGGAAAGAAGGAGGGAGGGAGGGAGAGAAGGGGCAACAGAGGGAATGAGGAAGTAAAGCTGACCACGATTCAAGTAGATTTAACATGAGGAAAAAAAAAAAACAACTGAGAATAGGAAATGCACAAAGTGAAGGAGGTTTTTACGAGATTATGTGGTTTACGATAAACTATGGTAAAGAATGAAAGTTGAAGAATTAAAAGGTGTGAAATGGACTTTATTTTTCTTATGCTACTACTAACGATGGAATTTCTGATCAAAAGCAGTCTTAAAGAGTCAAATAACAGATGGGCCTATCAGGTTTTAGCCCTCCATAACCTATCAGCTTTTCAGGCACAACAAAAAAAGCAGTTGGAAAAGCATCCACCTGTTACCTGCATGCAACAGAGCTCTGAGAAATCAGCCTTTAATCAAAGAATTATAGTCCTCCAAGTCTAAATGCCTATCTAGCCCTTTCAAATTATTGTATGTTCTGTTAGAAATCAGTTTTCTTTCTTGCCTTTCATGCATTATTATCTCATATTAGTTCAATTTTCCTTTGTCTTCTAGGTTTTTCATATCCATCCAACCTTTTATTTTATGAAGGCCTCTATTATTTTATATAATTGTCACTGCAATAATACAAACGAGTTTATCAAACTTGTTTCTCAGTCTTCTTTTCTCCATCAGCTTGGTAATTAATTTATGGCCATCATGTCTTTCAGGAATCTAGCTCCATCCATGAACCATGAATATCCTCCCGTATTTATCATGCTTGGCTCAAATCAGTTTCCTTAGTATTTTTTGGCATCAAGACGTGAAATACAAATTATAGTATCACAGCTATATCCCATATCTTTATGAAGTAAGGTGGCTTCCCTCAGAGCCACCAGTGCTGCTGTGTCATAAGATCTGATAGATACTCCCCTCATCGTTATTTCCGAAAAAACCACAAACTTATTTCAATTATACATTCTATGTGACTTGTATTTTTCCCCCAAACGTAATTTCCCTTTACTTAAAATCCGACACATTTTTTATTCATTTGTTTCTACATTCATCCAAAACATACTAAGTTTTTTATACTGCCATGTTCTTTATAAAGACTGGAAATATGACATGAATAAAGAGGTCCTTTGCCTCATGAGATGATAAATCTACACTCTGGAAATGAAGACAAATTTTGAACAAATAATTCTATGTGTGATAAATGCAATATCAAAGTGTGCTGTAAGTGCTTTGCAAACAAAAGTTAAGAAGTCAAATTTGGTCTTAAGTTTTATATTAAGGAGATTTATTCCTATTTAATTAGATAAGAAACACTGAAGAAGGAACAGGTTGCCATTAAGATAGCAGTCAGGGCTGGGCGTGGTGGCTCTGGCCCGTAAACTCAGCATTTTGGGAGGCCAAGGTAGGTGGATCACAAGGTCAGGAGTTAGAGACCGGCCAAACCAACATGGTCAAACTCTGTCTCTACTAAAAATGCAAAAATTAGCCAGGCATGATGGTGCCTGTATGTAATCCCAGCTACTCAGAAGGCTGAGGCAGGAGAATCACTTGAACCTGGGAGGCAGAAGGTGCAGTGAGCTGAGATCCTTCCACTGTACTCCAGCCTAGGTGACAGATTGAGACTGTCTCAAAACAAAAAATAACAAAACAAAAAAGATAGCAGTCAGGATTGACTACATGTGAGAGTGAGTAGAAAATAAAAATCAGGGGTACTTATTCAAAAATTATTACAAATTTTAAGACTGCAATAGCATATCATTAAACCAAGTGTGAGATCCCCAAAATGTGAGGTCCTGTGCGAATACACACGTCACATGCCATGAAGTCAGCCCTCGTGCCTATGAAGCATCTAGGTATATGCGTCAAGCAGGCAGTACAGTATTCAAGTCTGGAGCTCTAGAGAAATTTGTTGTTACAGACATATGCAAGTTTTGACAGATTAAACATGGCCATGAATTGTCACCCCAAAAAAAAAAAAAAAAAAAAAAAAAAATCAAGAAATAGGGTTTATCTTCCTCTTTGAATGTGAGCTGGCTCTATGATGGGGTCATCAATACAATGATGTGAAAGTCAGATTATGATAGTTCTAGGCCTAACCTTTAAAAGCAATGCTTTTTCTCTCTTGAAATGCTCACAGTTGGGACACTTTACTCCAGAACCCAGAGGCTAAATGGATATTCACTTTTAGATGACACCCCCAGCTGTCCTAGCCAAAAGGCAGCATCAAGTATCACCCATATGAGTGAGCCATTTAGATGTTCCAGTGCAACTGAGCAGAAGAACCAGCTAGCTGAACCTAGTCAATCCACAGAACCATAAGAGATAATGAAATTGTTGTTTCAGGCCATGAATTTTACAGTGATATACAGCAATAATTACCAAAACAGAAATTACTGAGGTGCCAAAACAACAAAAAGTTAAAACGCCTGGCATTGGCTTTGGACCTAGAAATCAGGTAGAAGGGGGTATAATGCAGACTGCTAGTGAAAAACGGAAATATAGGGATGAAAATGTAATTTGATGCTGGAAAGGGGGAAGGTGGCATGTTTTTTGTGGAAACACAAAAAAAATAGAAAATTAAGCAAGTGAGATTTTTTTTTTATTTTGCTGAGTAGTTTAGCATGTAGAATACTGAAAGTGCCAACTGTTTTACGTCAATAAAATAAGGTACACAGAGAGAGGAACTTTAAAAAAAAATAGCTTTCAAACAGGATCTAGAGAGAGTATTTTTTTAACCAAGACTTGTTGGGAATTTTTCTTATTCCCAATCTCCCTCAACAAAAGTCTCTCAAAGCAGGTTTGAGAGAAATTACTTTAGGACAAAGATCAAATCAAATCCAAGGCACTCTTAGTAAATATGCTGTTTCAAAGTCAAAACCTCAGATATGTGGCTACAACTTTTTGTTAACAACTCAGGAAGATTTGACATTTGTTAAAAACCTTCAGTGTGTCTCTTTGAAGCTTTCTTCTAGGCAACGGGACTCCTAAAACTCTGTCCAAAGTAGGGAAAAGCCTTTTACAAAGCAATTTTGGTGTTACTTCTGTCTAGGAAGATGGCTTTTATTTTTATACTCAGGAAAACCACCAAGTATCTCTAGGAATTGTACTGGCTTGTGCAAAAAAGAAAAAAAAATAAAAAGTTGTAGTTCAAAATTAAGAGATCTTTGAGATACCCAATTTTCAACAAAAAGAACACATTCTGAGAAAATCATTCAGCTACACATGTGGGCTCTTTCTTAGTGAAAAAGGAGACCCAAATGGAAGAGCCAGGAGCCCAGAGGAAAAAGCTAAGAGGCAAAGAAAATCAACCCAAGAAAGCTGGAAGAAACCCTAACCAAAGAACCAATATCTGCTCACTTAAATTTCAAGATGTTTATGAATCAGTGACTGCTATTTGCACTGTAGTTTTGGAATGCATGTGTCTATCAAATTCTGTCCTTGTCTCACTATTACTTATTGAGTTTGTGGGGGCCAGATAACTTGTATTCTAGTTCATCTCTCTTCCTCTCAAGAGGAGCCAGACGTGCCTCATTCACACCTGATAATGAAATGCTGGACACTGAACCTAATGCAGTCACAAATTGATTGAGGGTCATGTGGAGTGGTCAGGGTATTTTGCATGTAGAATGAATTTAAATAATTTATGACTGAGGGATCACTCTTGTGGGCTTAAGGTGACCAAACAAGTTTTATTACTCTTTCCATCAACATGTGGCATTTATTTTCATTCCCTCTTGAATCTGGGTTGGCCCTGTGACAGCTTAACAAATAAAATGTGGTAGAAGTGATGATATACCAGTTACAGACACATTTTTTAAGAGGATCTCACCATCTATTTCCCCCTCTAGGGTTTCTCACTCTTGGAACAATTCTTGGAACTCAGCCATCATGCTGTGAGAAACCCAAGCCACATGTACAGGACACATGTTGATGAGCCAACTGACAGTCTCAAGCAAACCCTGCCAATAACCAGCATCAAATGCTGCCATGTGAATGGAAATCTTGGCTGTCTCAGCACAATTGAGCCCACAGATGATGAAGCCAAATCCGATTTTATACAAATAAAGCAACCCTGTTTAGTCTGGTCAACACCAAGAAGAGTGAAAAATACTACAACAGTTAAGCCAGTAAATTTTGGAGTGCTCTGTTATAAAACAATAGATAATTAAAATAGGAGTCAGCTGTGTATAGAAGTTAATGAAACCATGAGATGGTTGAGACAATAAATAGGTGACATGAAAGAAAAAGGGCTATCTTAGTCTGTTATCTGTTACCTGAATTCCATAGACTGAGTACTTCATAAAGAAAATAAATTAATTGCTTACAGTTCTAGAGGCTGATAAAGTCCAAGAGCATGGTGCTAGCGTCTGGTGAGGCCTTCTTGCTGTGTAATCTCATGGCAGAAGAGTAGGAGGACAAGTGAGTACCTGCAAAAGGGAATGTATGAGGTGCTGAGCTGGCTTTATTACAACGTGCTTTTGAGATAACTAGTGACTCTGAAGATAGGATCTTAATCCATTCATAAGGGTGGTGCCCATAATATGATGACCTCTTAAAGGCCCCACATCTTAATACTTATACAATGGCAATTAAATCTCAACAGGAGTTTCAGTAGAGACAAACACTCAAACCATACAGGGGCTTAGAATAGAATCCTAGGACTTCCAAAACTGCCAAAGAAGACAGCTACAGAGACGGTGACATATGTTTATAAAAGTAAAAAGAAATCCAGAACCATCAGTGACCTGTGAGACAAAGGAAGAGAGTGACCGAAGATTTGCCAATGAGAGATCAAATGACATACAGCTAATAGTTCCTTGTTCCATTAAATGACATAGAAGATAAAGGTGGCCATAGCAAAAACAGAATTTCAAACTGTTAGGGAGGAAGTCAGACTGGAATCAGAGAGGTACCTGAAGAATGACAGGCAATGAGTACAGAGGAACAGAGAGTATAGGTTCTTTGAAGAGCCAGGAAAGGTGGCATGAAGAAACTCATTATCTTTTTCTCTCTGGCTCTCATTCTCACTGGGTGTGGGGGGAATGAGAAAGAGAGAGAGAGAGGTGGAGAGAAGGAATAAGAGAGGGAAGTCTTGAAACATTAAAATTATCATTAAATGGTGAGAAGAAAAAAATATAAAAGATAGGTAAGAGAAAAATATGAATAATATTTAACTATTTCCAGTAAGGATCCTCAAAGCAAAGAACATCCATTTAGTCACTATGACTATTGTTCAAACACAGAGTAACCTCAAAACAACACTTGCTCTCATGCAGATTTTGTATTAGCTGAAAAATCATGGATTCAAAGGAAATTATTTCCTCAACATGTCAAAAAGGACTTGTTTAAATCTTTTAAAATTTTAGGCAGTTTCTTTCTTCTAACGTGAACAATAGTATTTACCTTTTGGGTAGAACATGCCTTATTTTCAGAAGTCTTGCTTGGGTAATATTAACAATTAGGAAATGTCTACTTGCTGATATGAGACTATACAAAATATTTGCTTGACAAACCTCTGAGGGCTCTGTAAGATTGTGGGTGATATCAGATAACGCCCTTCCCAAATGTGAATTTGCGTGCATGCATAACAGCTTCCTGGGAGCAGAATGGCTTGTACCTGTTTCTGTCTCTGTTTCAAAGATATGGAAGCATGTTTCATGAAATATCACAGAATAGCAAAGAAAACCAGCACCAAAAGGGCAACAAGGCAGGGAAAGGTGCTAGACCAGCGACTTGGGATCAACACAGGATGGGATTAGAGAGAAGAGCTTCCTGTGCCAACTTTGTGGCTTGATACAAGAAGCTATCCTGATCTAGATGCCCTGGTACTGTGGGGAGCGACCTTGGAAAAATTACTGAGAAGGTGTGAAGTGAAAGATATGTTACACCAACGGCTAGTAAGTCATTCTTCTGAGTGAAGGCATCTGTACTACATAAACCTTCTAAAAAAGGAGATGCATCCTCCCTTGTTCCTGGCAATCTTGCATTTGAGGAAATTAGTATGCTACAAGTTGAGCGAGTCAGGCCACTGTCACAAAATGTCAATGGTGCCGGATTTTAGCAATCCTGGAGTTATCATAAAGTCCATTTTTCTTCATTAATTTAGGGAGCACCCTCTGGTTTATAATGATAAAATCATAGCATCCATCCGTAGGAAGAAATATTTTCCAATCCATTATGGTTTTCAGGCGATGAACAGAATTACTAGTGCTGTATGTGAAAATAATGCCACACCATTAAGAATGTAAGTGACAAGCAAGTATCTAAGGCACTGGAATCTTTGTACAATTTAGTATTTTAGAGAAATTCGAAATTTAGAAATGCTTTAAAATATGGGTAAACTCTCCAAGTGTGAGTTTACAAAAAAAAAAAAAATCCAGTATTTTCAGCAATTACTTTTCTTATGTAAACACCAAGTAGGACACAGAGGTACTTATCAACAAACTGACTCCTGAAGGGGGCACATGGCAACATATTTAAGCTATGTACAAGGCATTCGAGGTCGGGGCATGGAAAAATACTGAGACGCTGTGTATGTTATTGGTGCATGGAATGAAATTCCTTGACCCTGAAAACAGAACAGGGAGTGGAGCGTGTGGTGTGATAAGGAATGCTGAAAACAGCCTCCTGAGAATGCAGCTTGAATGTTGTGCAAGGTCACAGGTGCCTCTGCAACCCATCTCAAATGACCATCTAGTAGATGTTTGTAGTTAATACAAGCCCTTTCGATAAATACTTAGTGGACAAATGCTGTGGCAGACTCTCTGGAAGAGCTAGCCCCTGGCCACAGCTCAGCTTGAAGTATCCGAGTACTTCAGTCACCACAAGCTATAAGCTCTGCAACTGAATGTGATCACCTTGAATTTATGTGTGAGGGTGGAGAGGTCATCAATTTTCAAGGAATCCCAGTAAGGGACAGTCCTGACTCCCATCAGGAGGACAGGATGCATTTGTATGATATCAGGCTGGGTTATCATGGGTGAAAAAATGATCAAAGAGCAGAAAAGTATTTTTCAAAACAGTGCAACAGCTATTTAAGGCTATTCGGTGCACTGTAGAGCCTGGAGCTCTACACCAGCTTATGCTCTTAATTTGGCAGGAAGGCCCTTGGCTTCCTGATCAAGAAACCTTAGATTTAGAGTTATGGAAGCAGGTAGGTCGCTACCTGCAAAGAGGCTATGAGCAAGGTCATTTTACTAAAGTTACTATTTTGACCACCTGGGCTGGTACGCCCTGCGTTGTATTCTCTTTACCAGATTGTGGCGAGTCAAACCGCCCATCTTGTCCACCTGAGGGGAATTCAGGAGATTTAAAGAGAAGGAAAAACAGGAACCAGAACAACAGGGAGAGACTTGTCCCCCTGCTTCATTCCCTTCTATGGGGAATACAAAAGAGGCTTTTTTCTAGTGAGGATAAGGACGGACTGCAGCCTTTTCCTCCGCCCTTAAACGGACCTGCATCTGTCGGCAGTGCTCAGGCAACAGCACCTCCCATCCCCCTTGCGGAGATTGGAGGCTGCCCAAAGGACAGTTCTTGGATAAGATCCCCGGTCAGCGAACATCTATATGATTGGGTGGCCGTGTCCCCTTAACAAACTTCCCTGCTGGAGGAGTGCCCCCCGGAAGGAAGGGAAGTGGCCGATTATGATTTTCTTCCTAATATGCAAGTTCTCACTCCCTACTTCCAGCATCAGCCTTTCTGGCCTTGTCTTTTTTGTTTCCCTGGAGTATCGGGGAAAGTTGCATGCTGCCTCCTGGGTTTTGTCCCAGCTAGCTCCGACTTTCTTGCTGCCCACAGAGGCCTGGGGCAGGAGAATTGCTAAGATGCCATGGAGTCCCCATTTAGTCACTGGCAGTCTAGGCAAGTTGCCTCTTTCTGGGTTTGCAGTGATGGAGGGGAGACCAAGAGGCACAGACCGAGTCCCCAGGTGGCTGCAGGCAGCTCCAGCCCGGTCCTGAAAATCCTCCTCGCCATAATCACACGCTTTAGTAACCGTACCCAGAAAGGGGTCTGCGGCTTGCTGCAGTGCTGCTTTTCCTACTTCTGCCTTTCCCTGCCACCCCTCGCATATCTCTGCTGACAAACAATTCTTTGTCTTCCCTGGCCCCCTGGGGAAAGGGCTAAGAAACATTCCATGTGCACCCTGACCTTACTAGCCTAAGGTGGGCAGAGGGGTGGGGAGCAGCCTAGGGTACAGAGCTCTGGGGGAGAAGCCCACTAATAAGGGGCGCTATTCCGTAGCCGTATGTTAAATGCTAACTAGGCTGAGGTGGACAAGCTCTGATAGCTGTTGTGATCTTCAGAAGACAGATGCAGCAGTAAGGAATGTCTCACTTTTTTATAAAATGTTTAAAAACACTGTGGCAGGGAAACTTCACAGCAGACCCTGTGCTGCACGCCTGCTCCTCCCCTGAGCCTCTCTGCTTGCGGGTAGTAAAAATGATAAAAAAGCCCAGCATATTTTCAGTACCTTACCTAAGAGTTGGCTCCAAGCGTAGAGCGATCTCGAGGATGAGGGGAGTGGTCTTCTCCCAGCCTGTTACGCTGCTTCCTCCTGCCTTCGTGCTTATAAACACATTTTACCACCTGGTCATTCCCTGGCCTCTTGTTGCCACGTGTAGTCTTCCTTCCTTCCTCTCAGGGTAAGAGCAGCAACAGGTGGCAGGCTGTTAGAAAGAGAGGCTGCCTAATGAGCCCAGCGCAGATGGGAAGAAACCAGCCACAGCCTGCTTTCCCTGGCTCACTTCTAAGGCATTCCAGCTAAAGGCTAATGCAAGAAAATGACCAGCACCTAAAGACTTTAAAAAAAAATTTTGGATTTCTTTTTCTTTTTATAGGCAACAGCTAACTCAATGCAGGTTTATTATCCTGGCAACTTTCAAGGGCCAGAATATCGTAAAAATCACTTAAAATATCCATCCCTTCCATGCCTTAGTTTAACAGGTAGGCTTTATCTTTTGCCCTTTCTGTATTTTTTGTGTTGTGTACCTGTCTCATAACCCCTCAAACATACACAAAAGACCACAGACTTAATAGCCTCTCTTCTCATAAAAGGGCGCTGACATTGCGTCCAGTTATCAGGATATCACTCTGCTACTCTTTTCCTACCATTAAGCAGGGAACAATTTCATACTCTCTTAGTTTGTGATCTTAATTGGCAAGTGGCAATGGCTGACTTTATTGGTAATAGCAGCTTCCATTTACCAGCATCTAAGCTCCTGAACTTTTTACAAACTATGACTGTTAAATTTGAATCCATTGTTGTCTCTGAGCCCTTGCTTCATGCCACTACTGTCTTACAGGCGGTATAATAAAAACAAGACAGCTATAACGTGGAAAGTTGGCATGCAAAACTAGCAGCACAAAATCAAGGAATATTTTAAAACTACGCAACAAGCAGAGTTAGGTGTCCTAATATTGACTTTACAAACTTTCCTTCACCAAAACATAGTGATTCTGCTTATGCGATGTATAGCATTACTCATTTAGATCTTGCACATGTGAAGGGCATTATAATGAATCTCTACTAGCTTGCTTTCTTGCAGTGCAAGAGCTCCTCTGTGCCCATTGTCACCATCTTTACATCACACACATTCGCTCTCATTCTAGGTTACCTGGTCCCTTATAAGAAGGGAACGCTCCAGCTGGTGCTCTGGTACAAGCACAAATGTGAATTGCAGACTTTTCTGCTTTTTTGCGAGCTCAAGCTGATCATTTTTTTTTTTCATCAGAACACTCGCAGTCTTAAACAACAGTTTCATTTAACACTTCCTCGAGCTCACCTGATTATTAAAACATGTCCTGATTGCCAATGACATTCTCTCTCTCCTTTGTCCTTAGGGATTGTTGCCAACCTACCGAGGTTTGGTGCCTAATACTATCTGGCAAAGTGATGTTACTCAGTGTCCACCCTTTGGATGTTTTAAATTTCTCCACATTACCCTGGACACTTAAACGGGTTTAACACATGCTACCCCCTGGACAAGAGAAAAAACTAAAGTTGGAATTGTTCATTTGTTTGAATCTATTATGACTTTAGGCTTTTCACAAACTATAAAAACTGATAATAGACCTCACTATCTTAGTTCTCGATTTGCATATGCATTACAACTTTGGCACATACAGCCCAAACCTGGCATTCCCTATAACTCAACCAGTCAGGCCATTAGTAATTGAACTCATTAAGCTCTTAAAGTATATCTTAATAAACAAAAAGGGGGAATATGGGGTTCTGTCCTTGAGAACAGGAGCTGTCACTGGAGAATCCACCAGCAATGACACTGATGACTTGGAAGGCACCTGACATTACCTGAGGACCACTAAAGAGACTGGATCAACAAGCAACTGCAACTGCAGAGAACCAGCTTCTTATACAACTGGTGGTAACTGGGGAAACTTCTGAGAGAGTAAGACAGACACGGATGTTAGGGTGGCTGGTAATTCTTGTTCTTTGCCAAGTGGGATTAGTTCAAGAACGTGTTTATTGGAGTCATGTTCTAAATCCTCCTGTTTTCAATGTTATTACATGTTGGGATGCTGACCCACGTTTGTCATCCAATGATACTTCTTGGACAGAAGGTCAATAGATGCCTCCACCATACCCTTTAACTGAAAATTTGAGATGGATTAAACTTAATGACTCCTTGACTTTATGGTCTAGTAATCCCCCTCTTTCTTTTTCCACAATAGCTCATGACTAGTATGTTACTCTCATTCCTCAGGAGTATCTTTACTAGCAACCCAAAAGTGGTGCTAAGCTTGCAAATTTGACCTTTATTTCTGCTGTTACTACTAATCTTACTGAGGTCTCTAATGAAGCTACACAAGTGCCTGATCTTCCTATATGACATCCGAGTAGGGACCGAAGATAGAAGTTTGAGGCCGTTAATCTCTGTGCAGACAACCTGTGCCAGGCCAAGGGCCTCTGTTTGACAATAACACTTTACTTAATTGGGGTCTCTATGGTTATCTTATGTTTGCAAATCAGACTTGGATTTGGGAGTCCCTCCAATAATTCTATCACCTGGTCAGTGTATGGGCTTTCAGGACCAATATTACAACTAAAAGGGAAACAAGCTTTGAACCCCGCTCATACCCAAATTTGGAGACTAGGACTTCCCTTTTTTAAACAAATTCTTTCACATGGTGAATACATTACTAGTGGTGGCAACTATAGCCTCTCTTTGTAGTATAATGTTACTGACAGTCTTGATTTGTACTACGCACCTTTACATACTTTTGTTTGGGCAAGGTGTTCCTCATATAGAGCAGAATCAATCCTTTTACAGAATTAAAGTCTCTTCCAGTAGCTGGTATGCTACATGCTTATCTCATCAAAATGTTATACAGTCAAATATAACCTATGTCATAATCTTAATACAAAGAGCAGAATTGTGGCTCCCTGTAAATTTAACCCAGAGCTGGGAAGGAAATTCCACCTTGCGGTTATTTAGAAAAGCACATCTGCAAGAAGCTTATCACAACCATTTGCCTTCTTAAATTTCCACTTTTGAGTGTGAATTAAAGAAACCGCTTGAAAAATGGTCAAAGCAATTACAAACAAGTATGTTTCAGCAATTACAAGGAGGCTTTTAATGGTTAAACCCAAACACTTGGTTGTTTGGGTTAAACATACACATTTGGGTGATGGCTGCTATACTTGCTCTTGTTTGTATCTGTCTGCTAGGCATTTGGAGATGGCTCTGTGCTGCCACCAGATGCATCTATAACCAGGGAAGAACGATAGAAGATTACCTTGCATTGGATGACCAGCACGCTCTAAGAATTAAGGAAGGAGGAGATGTGGGGGGCACATGGCAACTTATTCAAGCTTATGTACATGGCATTTAAGGTCAGGTCATTGAAAAATACTGAGGCACTGTGTATGTTATTTGTGCATGGGAATGAAACTCCTTGATCCTGAAAACAGGACAGGGAGGGTAGTGTGTGGTGTGATAAGGAACGCTGAAAACAGCCTTGAATGTTTTGCAAGGTCAGCAACCCACCTCAAATGACCATCAAGCGGATGTTTGTAGTTAATAGAAGCCCTTTCAATAAATACGTGGTGGACGGATGCTGGGGTGGACTCTCTTGGAAGAGCTACCCCCGAGCCCTGCTCAGCTGGAACTATCTGAGGATTTCGTGCTTGGCATTCACTGCAAACTATAAGCTCTGCAACTCCAGATCTCTATCAGTGAGACTAATAATATTACAATGAAAGTTTAAATACTAGGCTAAAGGACATTAATAATGGAGATTAAAGTAAAAGGTGTATATTTAAATTAATTCAGTTAAACTTTATTAATACTTGTTTCCATTAATTCTGTTTTTGCAGCCGTTCAGACTTATCTGTTAGTTTACAGAGGCAGAAAATGTTGTCGAAATTCTTCACGTTGCTCTCAGGGCAATGCTCTCAAATGGCAAATTGGTAACTAGGAAATTTAAGAGGTAAGGGAAGCAAAATGGACTCACTGGGAACTTTAGCAGGGAAGAGGCAGCCAGGCTTAACAAATAGCCCTGCTGCTGAAGAGAAGGAAAGTCTTCCCTGACAACATCTTTCATTTTCCATCCTTTTCATTAAAAGAAAACACCATTCCTGGAATCTTGGAAACAACATGCGTGACCTACGTGTTTTCTCACAGGCAGACACCTACCTTAGGAATCCAAATGTTCATGCACACGGGCCTTTAGCAAAGAAATCAGAGTACAGAACTTTAATTCAAGTTGTATTTTTGAATTTTAAGAGTTTTACAATCATATTTTTTGAAATTTATTAAAATTTCCATTATTGGAGATTATTCTTCTGGTCAAAGCCCTGTTACTTCAATGTTACATTAAAGTAAAAATACTCCAAAATGTAGAGCACACTGTTCTACCAACAGCTATTAAAATCTTAACTTGAATTAATTTCTTCAATCACCTGTAGTACCAGATTTCTCATTTAGAGAGAAGGGATAATGATGTTTAAACTAATATGATGAATTGACACAAACGTTTATTTTTGTGTCAAAGTTAATCTAAAGCACATTCCATGGAACACGATTTTCTCAAGTTGCCACGAGAGAAAAAGGGTTCAAAGTTTTAAGAAGCTCAGGATATGCTGCCTATATCGATCCTTCTTACAGATTCACCATACATGTTAAAAAAGTCTTTGAGAAACTGACTTAACTAGTTCTAGAAAGTCATAAATTTGTTCATTTGCCCAGTGTGATCTGCAACACTAATTGACATACTGTGACATTAATACCCTAAAACTTGGGAACTAGATGTCTAGAATATGAATACCATCATTGGGTATATTAGTTATCATCTGTGGCCATGCAGTAAATTTTCTTATAGCACAGTTTTCCAGGGTCAGGAGGCCAGCCATGGCTTAGCTTACCTGCATTTACTGCTCATGGTAAAAAGCTGCAAACATGAAATCAGTGAGGACTGCAGCTTGGAAGATTCTCTTCCAAGCTAAAGTGATTGTTGGCACAATTCATTTACTTATTGCTGTAAGACTCACAGGGCTGGCTTCTTCAAGCCCAGAGAGAGAATCTCTGTGACTTTAAGTTTCTGACCTGTAGTTCCCCTTTTAAAGGGCTCACCTGATTATAATAGGCCTATCGAGAATAACCTTTCTTTAATTAAAGCAAGTCAACCGATTAGGAAGCTTAGTTGCATCTGCAAAAGCCCATCACCTTTGTCTTATAATCTAACCACTGGAGTAACACCTGTTACAGCCACAAATCCCACCTCCAGCCAAGGGCCTAGGATTATACAAAGGCTTGGATACCAGGGGAAGGGAATCATAAAGACATCTGGGCACTCAATAAACCATATTGGGGAACTTTAAAGAAAGGAATATACATAGTAGAGAGCTGAAAGGAGAAGAGAAAACATTAATATCATAAAAGAACTTTAAACCCACAATATCATAGTTCCCAAAGGCCAACTCAAGGCCACTAAAAATAATTGGCTCCGTAAAAATGATTATTTCACTGTCTGAATTCTTCAGACTGTTTTAACTAATAGACAAATTAATCAGTTTTCCTAAAACTAATGGCAAAATGTATCATGTTTTCATTTAGTTTCGTTGCTGAAACTTTTGATCCAGGCTTAAACATACAAGAACATAAGTGCTATTTTCTAACACCTATTCATCTTTCTTAACATAATGCCATTCTGGCATTCTCTTCCAGTAGACAGTTAGGCACATTATCACAACACAACAGAGTAAAAATATATTGTGACAAGGCTGAAAAAATACCATGCTTTTCTTAAGAAATGGAAAAAGATAATCATCCATAAGTAAAAAGTTCAATAACATTTAAATTAAAATTCTAATAACTAGAATCTAGATTTCCAATGTTATATTTTATCAAAATTATCTTCACTAAAACATTGCAAATTTTTTCTGGTTATAATCTAAATATAATCACCCATTGAAAATGTTTTCCTATTTGGCATCTATTAAAATTTCCTTTTAAAACAATTTGTTTAACCTTTACGTTATGTTTAAACTTAAAGAAAAAATACAATCTAAAAAGACAGGAGAGGATAAAATACTATTTTATCATAATTAATTTTCTGAAATAAATTAATATTTTTCATTTAGAAACACAAATCATAGAAAAATAACATACACTAAAATATTTTACTGTCTTCATTGCTGTATTAAATTGTACCTAATATACTTTTTTAAGTGAAAGTAGAATCTGATTCCTGTATTTACAATGTTGGTTTTTTGTCTATCGATTTAAAAAACAAATTTTGCTTCTCTTTTCAACAGGAAGCATGAGATCACACATGAAGCTTAAGCTCATATGTCTTGATAAAGCACTATTCTTTGTACCAGTTATACACTGTACACATTGCATATTTTAAATTATTTATATTTCAGAGGAAAGGGTTAGCTAGGTGATTTACGTACTACTGGTAAAATCCCAGTCCACAAAACTAGCTGAACAGAAGACAATTGAAGCTTACTCCTGAATATTTATAAATCATTCCAGAGTTAGGATAATAATGCAATTCTCAAAAATAACATTGAAAAGCAAGAAAAGTTTCTTTTGGAGAAATAAAACAATAGATCCAAGTTTCAAATCTCACTGGGCTAGGACATATATCAGGTAAAAAGATATAATTTCATACCAAGCCAATTCTCTATTAGAAAGGGAATGTGGGTTCTAGGAGGCATGCACTTAATCTGACTTCTGCACATTACAGTGTTGTCCATAGAATGTACAAATAGCCCTGTAGAAAAGGTTAATCAAATGTGCACTGTGACTTAGGATAAAATGCCTAGGATGGCTGACCAATTCAATTCATATCTCCTAGTGGAGATCCATAATGTCTCAATTCTTAATTATCTAGTCTTTTGTGCATTTAAAAAAATGGCCAATAAAATGTCAGCCAAGAAACACACTGTTCATTCCTTTCAGGTTTATTTTAAACCTATTGCACTTAGGCTAGAGCTAAATCAATTTTTCATGAATATCTACCCCGGTAGATTGCACCTCTAGCCAATTCAGATCCCCAGAGAATTTTAAAAAAGAGATTTATCAAGTAACAAGTAACACCTCAGGAAAAAGAAACAGGGTTTTTAATTGCTTTGTGTGCTCCGTAATTGAAGGCAGGCACCTTCTTGAGGCGCTCGCTGCCAGGAGGAGTGAGACTCCACTTGGCCCTGCCTAATTAATCCTGTGATACAAACCTTCTGGCTTCAATTTTCACATTTCTGTCTCTTTTTAGAGGTGATAATAAAACTAAAAATTTATGTTGGTTACTGTATGACTATAACTGTGCCAGCAGAACGCAAATAAAACCATATGGGCTAAGGAGACCTTGTCTCCACATTTCTGGTTTCCCTGTGGCACGAGGCACCGGGGCAAGCTTTGTGCTAACAAGAAAAGGTAGGAAAACCCAGTAGCGGGGTGGAAGTGCAGGTCAACCCCTTCTCATGAGTTTGCTCTGTTAAGATGACTCATTGAAACATACGCCTTTTTTATTGACAAAAAATTTTCTCAAAATAGAATTGTACATTCTGAAAGCTCAATGGCACAGTGACTGCATATCACAAAACCGCCCTAGAGCTTTTAATGAAAGACAAATTGGGCAGCTTAGCCTTTAAAAAAGCTGTCAGAGTGACAAGTGCAGGGTCTATTATCTTAATAGCTTACATATTAAGGTGAGTAAAACACATCTTCTAGAACATTGGCCATGACACCAGCAACACTGTAGTTGAGCTGTGATGCATAATGCATCCCACATCGTGAACTGGCTCCATTGTTGACACAGGTCAAAATTATTTTGCTTTCATGGAGAACCTTGATTTGGAATGTGACATTATTGTTATATGTCTGGTGGAATGATACTTACAGACAGAGGAGGCGAACAAATGGGGACAATAATAGCACCTATGGGGTAGTATTTTCCACAGAAAAATAGTATTTTCAAAGATTGGTGTAAAGCCCTGAAAGGCATATTGTGCTGTGCTGTTCATAAATAATTCATACATATTTCTAAGAAAAAAATTATGAAAAATTATTTTACTTATATTATTTTAATATGTGCTTAAGACTTTCACAGGTTATATCATTTTCTTTACTTTTGTTTCTTTGAAATCTTTGTTGATTTTGAACAGTTTTCAGTCTTTCTGCTGAATTTTTAAAAATATGGGAGCCATCTGGTGGTCAACAATTATAATTTTTCTTAAAAATAAAATAGTCTTTTATTATAAAATAAAATGCTATCTTTCTTTAAAATTTGGTAAGGTCTTTTTTTCCCCAGTAGAATTCTTTTTACAAAGGCACTAATTCTGTACTCTTATAGATTTAAATAAATTCTGGGCATAAAACTTTTAAAATATATTGTTTCCACTGTACATTCCACACATTTTTTAAATATCAAATGGACTATTCTTTCCTTATTGTTCATGTATTTACCAAGAAGAAATTTAAATCATGCAAGAAGTTAAGAAAAATACAAAGATATCTTTAAAAGTTTTATAATATGTGAGTTATTATACTTTTTAAAATAAAGCCAGTGATTTTTATAGAATGTTTTTCATAAGGGGAAAGCTTTGGGAACTAGGTCCAGGATTCCATAAATAAACACGGATATGGAAGATAATTTTAATAGGAAAGACTTAAATGCAAAACGTTAACTATAAAAGTTCAAGTTCTGACCAATGATATGTGAAACATCAAAACAGAACTGACATTAATAGCAATTGTTAAAGTTCTACATACCTTGTTCACATGACTTAAAATAAGCCGCTCATCTTCTAAATTAGTATATTGAATGTGTGTATTTATGTATATATCTGCAACACACACATATAAAATGTGGTCTCTTTTGACTATATTAAAACTGATAATTTCACTCTACTCCCTACCTCATGATTACACTGTAGAATTCTTTCTGTTGTTGCTATTAGGTTCTGTTAACTGTTTTTACTGTTATTTAACATATGTTGAATATTTACTCTATGGCAGGTTTTTGATTAAGAGTTTTTATAAATAATCTCTCTAGGCTGGGCATAGTGGTAAGCACCTGTAGACCCAGCACATTCAGAAGCTAAAGTGGGTGGAACACTTGAGTCCAGCAGTTTGAGGTCAGCCTGTGACACATAATGAAACCCCTTCAGTAAATAAATCAAATAAAATGATTTTTTTTAGTCTATGTAAAATACTACCTAATGAGTACCATCATTCTCCCATTTATTTTCTAAAACATATGAGGTTCAGACAAGTTATAAAACATAAATGCAAGAGAGTGGCCTTGGCTTGACCCCAAGTGTAACTCCAATTTCTATACTTTCATCTACCATTCAAAATTAAAATGTCCACTAGACACTCTAATCACTTGTAGTTTATGTGTTCAACAACATAGTTACGTCCTCAATCAGCTTTGAATTGGAAGGGAAAGCACCAGCCTTATAAGCTAAATCTGTTACTTACATATCAGGTTCCATAAGAAGTAAAATAATACGGAGAAATCAAATATCTATGTAATTGTCACTGATTGTTTAGTTTATTAGGCACTCTTTCTTCCTCTTCTTCTGGAGCAAACTCTTTCCCTTCCACTCAGGGTTAGTTTCCTTCTGCTTCAACCCTGTAGGGAATGTTAATCCTGGAACTGGAACTCTGGGGATTGGGTATGTAGTGCAGGCCTGGCCACCGTGACATGTCCAGGAGACAGCAGGGGACCTAAACCAGGACAACCAAAGGCATTCCGTGGTATTCTTTGCCCTTCTGCAAAGAGGGGTGGTGAGAGCGCTTTCCTTCCTATCTCCAAGTTGAAATGATATAGACATGAAATTGCACTCACCCCCTGGGCCTCTGGCCAGAATCCTCCATACGCACTCCTCAGTACATGGGGAACAGAAAGGAATGAGATGAATGCACATGGCTACAAGAAATGAGAACTAACAAAAAACAGAAAGCCTTGAGACTTTCACTTGATCTAGCTAAGAGTTCTAAAGCAGTGTTATTTCTTCAGAACGTCCTTCAGTGTTTGAGCTACCCAGAAATTCTTCCAGTAAACTTGTTTGTTGGGTTTTTCTTCTTCTTTTTTTTTTTTTTTTTTTTTTGCTGCAGTTGTTTTGCTTTGAGCTAGTTTGAGTTAGACTTTTGTCACTTGAACACAGGAAGCCATTAGACCGTACAATTATAAAATATTAGGTTCCCGTATGGCAGAAAACAGAGAGAACCACTGTTACCCAATAGTGTCTTTCGGGTGGGTTTTAAAATAAACAGTTTCCCTAGGAAAAGAGCCAGCATGCCTGCATATGGCAGGGAAGTGTGACACAAAGCACCAGACTGGTTTTGGCAAACAGAGGGATGAGCCAATTTCCAAAAGCTCTACAGTTTTAATCCCCACTAGCATGCAATGTTTGTTTGTATCTCACCCTTCTATGTGTAAAACTGGACTCCAAATTTGCACACTTAAGGAATCTCTCTCTCTCTCTCACATAAACACACATACAGACACACACATCCTTCTTCTTGATTTTCCTGATTTTGATATGATCTCACTCAGGCCAGAAGTAATAACTTCTAGAACTCTATCTTCCTAGTCTACTGAGAAAATAAAGTGGCACACATATTGTAAGGACTACTGTAAATGTGGATGAAATCAGAACAAATTTAGCTATTGTGACTAGAGGCACAGGATTCATTAAGCCAAAAATCATATGCTTTTGAGTTGAGCCGATCTAGCTTGGTGTCCCAGCTTTGCCACTTATATGCTGTGTATCAGTTAGTCTAGATGTCCATTTCCTTTTCAATATAGGAGGTGAATATCAAGGTCAATGATATGGTTTGGCTGTGTCCCCACCCAAATCTCATTTTTAATTCCCACATGTTGTCAAGGGACCTGGTGGGAAGTAATTAAGTAACGAGAGCAGGTCTCTCCCATGCTATTAGCCTGATAGTGAATAAGTCTCATGAGATCTGATAATTTTTTAAGAGGTAGTTTACCTGCACAAGCCCTCTTTTTGCCTGCTGCCATCCATGTAAGATGTGACTTGCTCCTTCTTGTCTTCTGCCATGGAAGTGAGGCCTCCCCAGTCACGTAGAACTGGGAGTTCATTAAAACTCTTTTTCTTCCCTGTCTCGGGTATGTCTTTATCAGCAGCATGAAAATGGACTAATATAGTCAATTTCAAGATTGGCAATAATCTATAAAAGAACCTAAAATAGATGCTCAATAAATGGCCAGTATATCTCTGGTTATCAATATTATTACTCATATTCCTATTATTAAATCAGCATATACTTTTGTTAACCAAAACACTGGAAATGAAACATACAGCAAAGAGAAAAAAATAGTTTGATTCTTTGTTTACCAATTTTGCTTTCTCTGGGCATTCTCAATAAGCTTCTTTTGAAAATACTCATGATCAAAAACTAAGAGTTGGAAAACATTATTGCTGAAGTTGAACAGACTATTGCCATTATTGAAAATGTATTAAATATGCTATTGTTAGCTCTGTATTTTTTCCAGTAAATCTTATAATATAACTATGTTTCTGCAAATACTGTATTTATTTTTGTCTTCTTTTCTGTAACGTATAGTGAGAGAAATTTAATTCTCAGAACGTAGACCTATAACGTTCATTCATAAGATACACAGAGTATTACGCAATCTCTACTCAATCATTGTTATGTATATATTCGGACAAAACTATTACATAAAAATATTTAATCTAAGAAGGATTTATTTTAAACAGAGTAAAGCTAGGTTTGAAAGTGATGCCCATTATACATGATAAAATAATTCAGTGGGTTCCTAACTTGCCTGCTTGCTGCAATCATGGGGGAATTTCAACAATACTGACACCTTTGACTCACTACCCACCCACCGGCTAAGTTAGCATTCCATTGTCTGGATTATGGTCTTGGCTCTGAAATTTTAAAAACACTTCCTGGTGATTCTAGTGTACACTAACTTTAGGAAGCGATGAATGAGCTTCCTCGCTATGTTTCTCTTCTCATTGCTGAGGCAGTTTCTACCTGTTACATTTATTTTCTCTTAAGAACAAGTACATTCATTATAGAAACTTTTATTTTCTAACAGAAAATGAAAACACGAAAGAAAAACACATTTTCCAATTATTTAATTAAATTAATGTGTTCCACGTCTCCAGTGTTCAACACATTCTGATAGAGACTAATGGATAGAATTTTTTAAAAAGGTACAAGGCACAGATACTGCTCTAAAAGTATTAAAAGAGGCCAGGCACGGTGGCTCCTCATGCCTGTAATCCCAGAATTTTGGGGGGTCGAGGCCGGCAGATTACTTGAGGTCAGGAGTTTGAGGCCAGCTTGGAAACCATGTGAAAACCAGGCTCTACTAAAAATACAAAAAGTAGGCCAGGGTGGTGGCTCAAGCCTGTAAGCTCAGCTACTTGGGAGGCTGAGGCAGGAGAATTGCTTGAACCTGGGAGGCAGAGGTTGCAGTAAGCCAAGATCATGCCACTGCACTCCAGCCTGGGTGACAGAGCAAGACTCCATCTCAAAAAAAAAAAAAGTAGCCAGCATAGTGGTATGTGCTCGTAGTCCCAATTACTGGGGAGGCTGAGGTATGAGAATTGCTTAAACCCAAGATTCAGAGGTTGTGTTGAGTCAAGATTGCACCACTGCACAGCGGCATGGGCAACAGAACAAGACTCTGTCTCACACACACACAAAAAGTCAAAAGATTGTTCACCAGACAGAAAAAATATACATAAAATACTAAAATTCTACATATCTTTCTTCAGCAATAATAATCTTGAGAGACCTTAATCACTTGAAAACAGTGAAAATATTTTTTAAATGCAAGTGAACCACAATAACAGCAGCCCCCAAAGAATTCCCACATACTGTTTCTTATACACTCCAACATTTTCTTTTGCAAACATCATTGACATGAGTCTATTTTTTCATATGATGTCTAGAAACTGCCTGATTGAGATTCATCAACGTTGGAGGTGACCAGACAGCTTCACATATGCAGCCATTCTCGATTCAGAGCAATACTTTGTCCATTCCTTGAATCTACTATCTCCTCCTATCAGTGTGGACACCATTGGAAACCTATGCTGAGACCTTCACAGATGGGAGGCATTAATATGTGCATAGTATTCATATTCTTTATATCATATCAACAGTGGAGGAAACGTCCACATTTATACAGATTTCTTTACTCACTTCTAAAAATCCCAACTAATACCATGGCTTGGCATTAATAGAAGATTTCCAAGTTTTATGTCCCAGAAGTGCAATCTTTACCTCAGGCCTACAATGAGGATTAAAGGTGATAATGAAAAAAAGAGTATTTAGGGACATACTAGCCACACAATAAATGTTAGTTCTCAAAGATGATGTCCAATTTCACTATCTTGAAATGATTATGCTAATTTTAAGAGTGCTTATAAAAAAATTCCTTGAAGTCATTTAAAAGAGAAGCACTGGCTGGGCACGGTGGCTCATGCCTATAATCCCAGCACTTTGGGAGGCCGAGGTGGGAGGATCACGAGTCAAGTGATTGAGATCATCCTGGCCAACGTGGTGAAACCCCATCTTTACTAAAAATACAAAAATTAGCTGGGCGTGGTGGCGCATGCCTGTAGTCCCAGCTACTCAGGAGGCTGAGGCAGGAGGATCGCTTGAACTGGGGAGGCGAACCTTGCAGTGAGCCGAGATTGCACCACTGCACTCCAGTCAGGCCGACAAAGCGAGACTCTATCTCAAAAAAAGGAAAAGAAAAAAAAAAAAAGAGAAGCACTATCTCACTTTATTGACAGTATTCCCACCTACTCCCAAACTTGCTAATATTTTAAAACCTGGAGTAGGCTTTCCTTAATTGGGGTTATTAGTATTTTTAAAATAAGTAGTTGTAGATTCCTATATTGTGGCATAAAGCAGGTTGAGAAAGGGATGCATAAACAGTTAAAAGTAGCATAATAGTTTACTGATGACCTTCATTAAATCTTTACTTGTTTCTCAGCAGAGCTAGAGGAAACCAAAGTCATAGAACATCTGAACTCTGTCCAAACTTCAGTCGTATTTTAAAATTTCAGGTTAGAATGCATAATATATTAATGGTATACAACTTTATTGTGTTCACTTTAAAATTTGTATTAAGTAGATTGCTACATTATGGTAATGTACTAAATTACCTAGAGCAAAGTAATACAATGATTAACTGACTATAAACATTGGTTTATGGTCAGTTTATGAAGTATTACAATGATTAATATTATGCATTTTTGTAACAGTAGAAAATTGCAGGATGAAATAGCTGTGGATTGACTCAGTGCCATTAGGAATAATAAAACAGTGGTATAACTCAGTCTCGAGTTACATCTTGAGAGTAAACTTTGTTTTAAATCTTCTCCCTAAGTGGTTGGGAAATTCATTAATTTAAAATGCCCAATGCTTGCCAAACACAACACTGAGAATACAAGTGTTCATACAAATATATTAGTCAAACTAGGGCTTAACTAATGTTTTCAATGTTTTGTGGAAGTACAATGAGAAAATATCAGTTTTATTTATGTTCTCTTATTGATTACAAAAATAAGTAAAATGGATATCTTCAAGATTCAAGTTTTACCTTCTTTCAAAAATAGGATTGAATGGGTTGCAACTTTCAAAAATAATCTCTCAGATCTAGAAAAGCCTACTTCATCTGTTCTGCAACATAATGTACTAGACTCGGTCTTTGGGGAGAAACCAGAAAACACCAAGAAAAAAGATAGAGTCATAAATTTATATTGCTGTATTGTGGCAAAGGGTTTGTGTGTAGGTGAGCACCAATACAAAGGATTTGAGCCTCAGGCAGGAGGAATTCTATAGAAGAATCACAGTGATGGACTTACACTGGAGAATGCAGCAGCAGAATGGTCTGAGTTTGACTTCTCAGCTTGCCATAGAACTACAGTATAATCTTAAGCCAATTGCCTTACTTTCCTCATGTCTAACATGGATATAACATCTCTGTTTTTAAATGGATTAAATAAAAATCCTCAAGTGGCTGGCCCATAATAGACAATCAATAAATCACAGCTATTTTAATGAACATTATCATTTTATTTATTACTAGTTGATTATAACTAGTTGGTTATTACCGAATTCTAATGACAGGGAATAATCCTGGTAAGAAAAAAGGTAAAGTGAAAAGTAGTATGGGCCCAGTCTAAGAATACTGGCTGGTGAAAATGATATGAACTTGAGAAATTGTGTGAGAACCCTAAAATACATGTGTTGATCGTTTTATATTGTAGAGCATCAGACCTCGCATGATGATATCTGACAAGTCTTTAGAAAGAGGGTATGGAAGGGTTCATGAACCTTTCCTGAAACTAAACTTCTATTACAGACATTGCTTCTTCAATGGTTATTCCTTCAGATTGCAATCACTTGTATGTTTTGTCCACTCTTCCTCATATTATGAGCACTTTTCACATGTAGGTTTATATTTTTAATAATCATAGCTCCCAACACAGTTGTAGGCTAATATAGATCCTCAATAAAAATGAGTTAACATGTAAAGTAATGAATGACTAAGGAAAAATAGAAGTTTTGAATTAATGCATTTTACTGCTAGTGTATATTTAATGTTTTCATTACTATTACTATTTAGATATCAATTTTATTAATTTTTAAACTCCATTGGTATCCATATATCTATTTATCTGCTCATTTGCTCATTTGAAAATCTCTCTCCTGCTTCCTATTATTCAAAATATTAAAAGCCAATACTGCTTGAATATTTAAATCTCTTTCTCCATGTTAAGTTTCTCAGGATGCAGATTGTTGCTGTAAACTGAGACATATTAGACTATACAAAATGACTACTATAATTTAATGTTTTAGAAAACCAGAAAAGTTGAACCCATTGGTTTTTGCTGACAACACGAATTTGTCAATGTAATAAATGCCCCTTAGCCTGGGAGGGTTGTATGACAGGAAAAATGGCATCGACGCCATTTTTATTCAAAGAAAACCAATAAATTTAACATTCCTTGATAATAAGGTAGCTATATAGGCAAAAATTCTAGAATTTTTTCTGTTTTTTCTTAGTTTCACATCTTTCTACATAGTACCCAAATCCCAGTTGTTGATACGAATTTTCTTGCTTTCTTATCCATAACAAATTTGGAGACAAAGTATATATCACTAGTGGTATGTAAACTAATTCCTAAAACAAAAGTCTCTATAAGTGTGGTCCATGTCCTGTTTTTTATTGGTCTGCAATAAGGTAAGCACAGAAATTTTAATCACCTCCACACATACCTTCAACAAGCAGCACATACAGTTCTTGTGATTCTTCTCTGTTTTCCTCTGTTTTCTTCTGATTGCATTTATGAAAATGTAATTTTGTGTTTGTTGAATCTAATGATAACAAAATGAGGTTCATAGTTGTATATCTGTTCTTTTAAAGTTTATTTTCTAAGTAATTCATTGTATTTCATAAAAGTGTCCGTCTATGACAGATTGGAAACAACAGAAAGAAGAAAAAGAAAACTAGTCCTCCACCACAGATAGTTTGAGAACACCACCCTAGAGCATGGTGGCCTTTTCCCCACATGGCATATTTTCTTTAAAAATATTTTTAACTCATTAAATAATATGCAATGCTCTTTTTTACCTTCTCCAGGTTCTACATTCCATTTGTTATTTGTGTGGTCTTTACAGATGTTTCTTTAACAAACCGTACAGGATCAAGACCGAATTTAACAGCAACAACAACAACAAATGACAATATTATGTCCTGCTTAAAATGCATGAGTGGCACCTACTTGCACATAGCTTTAATGCTTTTGAAGGATTAAAGTTCTCTCCAATATCTGCTTCTGATTACTTTTTTTTTTTAAGGTGGAGTTTCGCTCTTGTTACCTAGCCTGGAGTGCAATGGTGCAATCTCAGCTCACTGCAACTTCTGCCTACCAGATTCAAGCAATTCTCCTACCTCAGCCTCCCGAATAGCTGGGATTACAGGCATGTGCCACCACGCTGGGCTAATTTTTTATATTTTTAGTAGAGACAGGGTTTCTTTATGTTGGTGAGGCTAGTGTCAAATTCCCGATCTCAGATGATCTGCCTGCCTTGGCCTCCCAAAGTGCTGGGATTACAGGTGTGAACCACGACAGCCAGCCTGCTTCTGATTACTTTTTAACCTGACCTCCACTCCAGACCATAGACATATACTCTAATCTCCAGCATCTCCAGGCCTATACACACACACACACACACGCACACACACGATTTACACTTGCTGATTCCTACTCTCTTTTGAGGTCTTTGGGTGTCAGACTACAGGGAAATTTATCCCAAGTCTTTAGTCTCTTACTTGTACTATTAGTACAGTTTTCCTTTCATAAAACTTACTATATTTGTAAAATATTTTTAATAGCTCTCCTTCTCCCTGGATTATGGTTTTGGTAGGTCTTCAAACCAGTTTTTGCCTTTGCTTTCATGTTCCCAGAACTAAGAGCAGTGTGTGACACATAGTGGGTTCTCAGTATTTGGAAAATCAATAAGTGCATAAAAGAATGTGTGATCTGATAATTTATAATGAAAAATTCTCATAAATGATTCTGTTGCTTATTATCCCTCTGCAGTACCCTACATAAAAAGCCATTATAATAACATTAGTAACTTACAGAAAGAATACCATAACCAAGGAGTCTTATTTTGTCTTACCATTATCAATACTTAGATCTCTCTATAGTTCTTACTTACAAATATGTTTATTATTAAAAAATTCAGTCTGTCATTTCTCACATTTTATTTCCCCAACTCATCAAGGATATTGAAAATTTAAATCCTGTTCCTCAATATGGTACAAAAGCTTACTTATTAAGGCCAACATCAATGGAAAGGTTTAATAAAACCTCTGGAATTCAGGGTAGTTTGATCTTAATTTAAAATTGAACTCTCTGTAACTCCATTATTTAAGGTTCATTTACAATGACTTCAACTACAATTTAATCATCACTACATTTCTTTGTTTTTGCATTGGTCTTTTGAAATATGCCTATTTTCTTTAGTTACTAATTTAATAATTAACTCAAAAATATGATTTTATTGCCACCTACCAGGAGCAAGACACTGTAATAAGGATTTTCACATAGATTTCATACTCATGGTTCTCCTCTGAGGCTGTTTCTATTATTTCTGAGAACTAAATCCTAGAATGATTAAGTAATTTGTATGAAAACAAGTAGCTAAACTCTGGGAGAGTCGCAATTCAGACCCAAGTTGTCTGACTTCATACCTAATACTGTTTCAAATGCTCTTCTTATCATCATCACTGACCTTTTCTAAAAATGCATGTGACTATTTCAGAAGTTCTTTTGAAATTATAAAAATTCAAAGTAACCACCCTTACATTATGATCTGAAAAACACTCAGCACATTCACTAAACCAATTGGAAATCAACTGAAAGCAAAGCATAAGGGAAAATGATTTGTACATAGGTAATTTTTTTGGTAAAAAATTAATAATGACTGACTGAGTCACATGACAGAAAGGAGCAATAGTTCAACTTATTCACAAGTCAAGTGAGCTGGCTTAATGACTGTGGGCAACAGCACACTTGTGCAATTTTAATTCAAACTTATGTTAACAGTTCTCAAAGCAGGAATTCTAGAAATCTCTATATTTCTTCCAAGCATAGAAGTATACCAAATGTGAGGCAGAGATGGATTAACTGGCTTTACTTTCCTATCCTATGTGATATTAATATTAGTCTTTGTGATAGACTCAGCAACTCTCTTCCCTCTTTCACTTGAGTATAAAGGAAAAGAAAGACACCTGTAGGGAATGTGCTTTCCTGTAACATTGAGGCCACCTACAAAAAAGACTTACAAATAAAGTGTTGTCCCTGTCCTCAGAAACTCACATTACTCAAGTTCTATAATCTAAGAATGTTTACTCAGTTGCTTAGAACTTATTGCAAATGTGAACAAATGAAGTATCTAATCATTTATCCACCCATCAAGTTTTCTCTTGCACAGCTTATTAGGTGGCCAGCTGTGTCACCATTAGGTGTTATTGACCACAAGTAGGGTTAGATAGGAGAGTCTTATTGGTCACAAATAATAGTTAAAATATGTAGCCTTCAGTTATTTGCCATTACACACGAAAGAAACTCCAATAACACATCTGTAGAAACCCTAATCATTTAAGCCAGCAATTATGGATAGTCTCTTAAATATATATCTACTAATTTCATTACATTTGCTCATATAGATTAATCACCACTCACCTTTGTATCAAATAAAAATGACGGGGTTAAAATCAATAAATGAAATACCCCTCAAACTGTCAAGTAGATGCTTAATTTAGAATATATTTTTTTCTCTCCTTACATAGCTTTGCCTCCATAAGAATAAATAATCCTCTTATAAGAAAACCTCACGATATATACACAGATAACCAGAAATTTCAACCAAGTTATGTTGTAATAAGGCAGAGTGGCTGTTGCAAAATGTACATATGTTCTTCAGAAGAACATTTACATGAAGTGGGTTTTGATTGTTGCTTTGATCACAGGGTTAGAAGTGATGAAGGAGGAAATCTTATCCACTACACAGACTGAGTGTGGAAACCTGTATTAAGCAATCTGATAAGCCTAAGTACAGAACATTAAGTCTCTAGAAATACCTTGCACATATATCTGAAATAGCAGAAAACAGAAATCTTCAGCCTTGCATAAATATATTTCCACTTTCAATTTATAAGAGCAATTACTACTATAGGAAAGGATATTTCATAAGGATTAATGACCAACTGAAGGTAATGAATCCTGCCCTCATGTTAGGCTATCAACTCCCTTCAGAGATGAAACCTAATCAATCTGTCATTATCGAACTGGTGTTACATACATACTTTAAAAAAAAAAAAAAGCTACCTCATTTTGATACAATCCTCTTTGGCAGGACTACTCTTATTGACTTTGCCCCAAAAATTTGCAGAGAGAAACATAACAGGCTAACTATAAAGCTAAAATAGTTGTCTGTAGCCACAATCACACTAAAAACACTGATTGTCTGAACTTTAAAACCCACAACTTCTCTGTGACTGGGATTGTTATTTGTAACATGGGGTAACAACTGCCTTCCTCCACTCAAAAAACATTACTTTGGGAAACAAGCACAAGGCACCAGCTAAATGCTGAAAATACAACTTTGACGAAGGCAGTCAGTACCTTCAAGGAATTTTAGTCCACTGGGGAAGATAGCTGAGTGAGAAAGAAATTACAAAAATATGTCAAAACTCTCCCACAATGGTTCAGGTTATGTTGCGTGGGAGCATACACCCCCTTGCCTTTAGAGTAGGTGTGAGAGGTGACCAGAAGAGCTTATCCATAGGAAATGACCTCAGAATAGAAAATAATCAGGCTAATATGCCTGTCTCCAAGGCAGAAGTGATAATATATGCAAATGCTTGGAGGTAATTAAAGAAAAAAGCAACACACTCAAGCCACTGCAAGTTGTCCTGTGTGGCCCATTAGTTCAGGGCCTGGGTGAAGAGAGACAAGGCAAGAGACATAAGGAGAAGCTAGAGCATAAAAGTCCCTTGTAAACAATTTGAATAGGTCTTCTTCCGAGAGCAACGGTAAATCATTTGTGGGTGTTAAAAGGAACAGACCTGATCAGATTTTAGAAAGTTAATTGTGGCAGGAGGGAGAGTTGGACCAGCCTCAGCTAAATCTGCTGGAAAACCAGTACTGCAGCACAGGCAAAATATAATAGTGGCAAGGGAGACAGAAAGACATTGATAGTATCAAAGATTAACAAGGCAGTAGGACTTAGAGCGTTATGGGCACAGAAGAATGGGGAAGAAGGTGCCACTTCCTAAGAGAAGGTGAATAGGAAAAACACAGATTCATAAAGGCAGATAAGACTTTCACTGTGGAACTTGTGAGGCTGTAGGACAGAACACCCAAATAGAGATGTCTGTTAGATAGGTAGACAGGCCTCCTCCTGGGGAGAGAGTGCTGCAATAGAAATAAATATTTGATACAGACATATTCTGATTGAGGCATTCTAAGTAGATCAAGCTGCCTAAGGGATACAGTCAAACAAGCAGCACAAAAAGAAGAGGAAATGCACTGGAAACATAGCTATGTATTTAAAACCACTGAAGTCATGGGAAGAGATAGGAAGTACATGAGGGCATGTAGATGAAACAGGAAGACATTAAGGAGAGTGTGGTGTGTTGTCATAAAAGTTCCAGTGGAATTGGTTAGTTTTTATTCCCAGCATTCATTTCCTCTTCTGAGAGTGTTAGTACATGAAGTTTGTTATGGGTAAACTCTTCATTCAACTCTCAGTCATGCTTTTTAAACTTTACCCCTAGAGTCTAGGAGGTGAATACATGAAATAGGCAAAACCAGTCAGCTCATCCCCTTCACGTCTACGCCAATCGAGAGAGGGCACGGGACTCAAATCAAGTCAATCAGTGTCAACACATTTCACTTACAGAATTCTGAGTTACCAGGGAAATAGATGCTTCTAAACTCATGTTGCAATTCTGTGAGGCTGAAGCATATAACTTTCCTCCACTGAGTCTGAGAAGAAAGTCAAGACAAAACATAACCAAGAGGGATAGATCCTGCTGACATCACTAGGACCCTTTATCAGCAGGGAGGCGGTGGTTACAATTTGAAGATGTTCATTCTCCCCAAGTTAAACCAAGAGTCACTATCCCAAATAGCCTCATGTTTCCTTACTTTTCTAACTCATATCTACCTAGAAAACGGCTGCCACATTGACTTTCTTATTTCCATATTTTAAAAACTTTCTTCTGACTATAACATAATTGACTTTCTTATTTTCATATTTTAAAGACTTTCTTCTGACTATAACATAAATGTAAAATTGGGGAAATTAAATACTGAAGAAATAACAATGAAAAGCATAAAAATTAGTACAACCCTCATCACACAAGAAAGCTGTTAAAAGTCCAATATAAAGAAGTATTTTAAATTGTATATAATATTATGATGTAACTAATATTTTTAAAAGACACACACTTCTGCCAAAAACAGAAATAGACCACAGGAAATGTGTTAAAATGTCAATTTTGACTGTTTTGAATGATAAGAATGTAGATAAATTTTCTTTTTGCTATAAGAGTTAATATGTCATCCCTGCATATTACATTAAGAATGAATTTCAGGGTTTTCTTCCTATTCAGTATACTGCGGTTCAGCTCTTTCTCTCAGAAACTGGGGAGATCCAAAAATGAGTGCCAGCATCTATAATTCTTCCTCTGTCTCTAAAAAAGCATAAATTTTATGGTTGAAGTTATAAGTACTTCAAGAGAAAATTAGTGTTATAGAAATAAAATAAGTACAAATATATGTATTTTACTTATATATATATAATATATATATGTTATACACACACACACACACACACACACACACACATCATACAAAAGAACAGTCTCATGCCATTATTAGGTAGATATGTGGGATTTAGAAACATCCAACCACAAGAGGTTGGTTATGACACCAGACCACGTGTTTCAAAATGTTGTTTTAAACAAATGAGTGTGTATAAATGTGTTGAGGGCTGGATGGTGACATATAGAATTATCTATGTGATTTTGTAAAATGAACACTTGGTCAGAGCTTGCAGCTCTAGAAGCTGTGAGGCTAACACCAAGCAGCTTAGGCAAGTAATTTTTGTAAAGTAAGGAGTTTTTTTATCCTGTTCCTAAAATTAGGGGAAAAAATAATATTTGGCAGAGCTTAAAATTAGTTCTCTGTTTGAAGCTTTCAATATTTTTCAATGAGAGGAAATTTTTAAATAAATTACATTCTGTAAAAATAAAAATAAACTTCATAGAAAAGTACACTAAAACAAAGCCCCAGCATCATTTTTAAATAAGAAGTTGAACTGTTAATGCAATGCCATCTTAATTTACACATAATTCTCCATTTAGCTGTTTGAAACCTAATAATAAAATAACATTTGAGCAATAAATTATATATCAAAGGTTTTCTCTTCTGATAGCCCACCAAAATATAGATCCAATGTGTACTGCCTCTCAAAGTCCGAGTGAGATTTAAGATGACTCCTACATATTTTAATTCTATGCTATAAATTAATGGCTTCAGCAAATATTCTTATGTTACATTTCTCTTTACAAGAGTTCTTGCAACAGTTGATAACTTCTAACCAGGGTTGATATTAAATTCATGCTCTGGAGAAATATAATTTTAACTTGTCAAATGCTTCAGATTCTTTCCAAGATAGAGCAAGGATTAATTTCATTTAAGGCAATAAAATTTACCGCATAAACCAAAACTTGGTAGAAATTCTGTGAGATTCACTGACTGACTCTTGACTCAGAAATGCCCTTAGCATGAAGGGTCTATGTTACCCTTCTTTTCAGTCTACTGCAGTCCCTCCCACAATCCAGAGTCCAGATTTCCACCAGGTGTCTCGGGACGGTCCCCTTTTATATATGGGCTTGTCTCAAGAAACAGAGGAAATTATATGAGAGTTTTGTTTTGCCTTTTAATGAACACACGACTAAACTATTAGTTATTATTCAGTATGTATACTGTAATTTCAAGACTCCCCCAGTAAATATTTCACAATATTTCTTATGCTGCTGTGGAGTTGCTCATTTACAAAAGAAGTGTCTGTATTGCTTTGGATAGCATTCGCTGAAGTACAGCCTTGTGCAATTTTAGGGAGTCCTAGGAAGGTGGCTAAGATTACTTTTTTTCAGGCTCTCTTTTCTCTTTAAAGCCTCTGGGTATTTTTTATCATGCTCAGGCCTCAAATATCAGTGGGGTATGAAAGGAGGTGAGAAGGAGGTTCTTCCACCTTATAACATAGTTATTGCAAACCTTCTGGAATTTGACTCCTGTTTGAACTTAGCGAGCAATTAAAATACAGTCATGCCAACTCAGCCCCAGCCAAATGCTTTACACTTTTCTACTACAGGAATGCTCATCTCTTAAGCCAAGATTCCAACCCTTGTTTGTCCTGGGCTGGAAAGTCACATCACTGACACAGCTGTTGAGATGAAGAGGAGATAGTAGAGTGGAGTCCTGACCTTTCACTCACGCTCCTGCGCAGCCCATAAAGGGCCTACATGAAACTTAGGAACTTTCTGAAGCACTACGTGAAAACCACTAACCTAGAATGCTCTTCCAAAGTCCTTCCAGGTCCTAAATATTTGGATTTTATATAACACCATACTACTGGTTTGGTTTTGGTTTTTGGTTTGGTTTTTTTTTTTTTTTTTTGAGCAACATGTTCGTCCTTATTTAGCATGGTCCCTCATATTCAAATCTATAGGGGCTGCCTTGGGAACCAAATTTCCAATACATTCACTCTGTACATTCACAGTCTTGTGGCACTAGATCTTTGATTCACCAAAATGTCCAAAATTTGGTTACCTCTTATGGGATGAAGTAGAACATTATGGTAATACGTAAATATAAGTAACTCTCAGAAAGCAAAGTTTGAAGGTATTTTTTACCTATTGAATATTCTATCAAATTTTCACTTTCTTTACATGAAAATCAAAAAGGCCCACACCAATATACTACAGTTCCCTGATGTCTAGGTCTGCTGCCGAGTAAATACTCAGCTTGGATCCTGTAACTGGACCAGCATATTTGTCTGGAGCTGATACTGCCCTCTGGCTGCCAATGTGAATTAAATTGTGACAGAAATAACAAGCTTCATCACAAGCAAGCAAGTTCAGTTTTGGAACTGAATCTTTGATAAGGTTCTCTGAGAAGCCCTCATTCTGGATCATGAAGTCAATACCACTTCATACTCTCTGAACAGTATAGCACTTCTAAAGGGCATCATCTCAGCTCTCTCTGTTTCTAGCACTCAATGTTGCCAATGAAAGGGAATTTTTTAAAAAATCATGTTCTATAAGAATAAAAATAAACAAACTTCATAGAAAACCACAATGAGACAAATTCCTCTACCAGTGTCTCTGGCTTTCACATGTTTTTGCATAATGAAAGGGCTAATATAACATAACAAATCTTAAACTGTTTTCACAAGGAGTGGAAAAAAGATGTGTAAAAGTATGCTCTGTCTTGCTTCCTTCTGTTCACAATGTATCTAAATAAAACAAATGGTGTTCTTGCTCTTTCTGTCTGTTTCCCAATCTGTTTGGATAGTAGCCACCATCCCACAGCCAACGATAATATCTGACACTTCCTGACATCATGAAAGCCACCATCTGTCTATCACCAAAACCCTGTACTTTTTAAAGACTACTTGGCTTGATCCTTAATGAAGCTTCAAGTTGAATGCACAGATCGCTTTAGAAGGAATACAGGGAATAATTGACACAAGGTATCTGTATAAAATCACATTCTCATTAGATTCCATTTGACAACATAAAATGAAATATTAAGGCCCCTTTGCAGGCAGAAGAAAACATGGTTTACTTTCAATTGTGTTTCATTTCCGATTTGCCTGTGAAAGTTTAGACAGTGTTGAACACCAGGAATAAACCTAAACTGAAGCCTAAGCTTTAAATTCAATATTTTCAGTCTTGTAAAATTAAACAGTTAGACATGACTTTGCAGTTTGTATACTTGAGCTATGAAAAAAGAAGAAGAAAATCCATCAATTCTTTTCCCAGGGCTTGAGAAAATCATGCCATTTAAAACTGAATCAACTTCTTCTTTAACACCTGAACGATTATCCAGGAAACAAAAGAAGGTTCTGTATGTCTTCACTTGTAAATGTCACAGGTGAACACAAACAACCCTGTGCTGGCAATGTCAAGTCACTCTTTGTTTTATTAAACTGTTGTACCTCTATGTGTGCAACAAGGGAGTTAGTTAACAGGGGAGACTGCGGAAGAATATAATAATTCCTAGGTGATACTAAGTTCTCTCAGAAAAAATAAAGCTTTCAGGGAGAAGACAGAGTAGCAAGTTTCATATGCAAGTTTCATAACTGTAGTCCAATATTGTGACTTTATATGCTGATTTCACACAAATGTCTTTCTTTTCTCTCCTTACTCCAATGTTGTCCCATGGTTCCTTTTAAGAATCTCATAAATGCAAATTTTGTGAAGTCATAGATATTTATTTGATAGTCAAAAACTGTATATGTATGTAGAATACACACTATGTTCACTTATAGATGTATATGTGTGCATGTATGTATATAGGAAAGAGAATGAGAGAGCTAGAGGCAGGCACAGAGAAACTGTGTGTGTGTGTGTGTGTGTGTGTGTGTGTGTGTGTGTGTGTGTTTAGATCAGCCTTGAGTTCAAATCTTAAACTGAAAAAAAAATATTTATAAAGTTCTGTCAGGAAGTCCTTATGAGAGTTGAAGTTGCATTTCTCCAGAAAATAGCTTGGTAAAATAAGATTTATTATGTGCTTATTCTACGCCAGGTACATGGTTGAGCACTTCATAATTGTCACTTCATTTGATTCAATTTGTTAGGCACTGTTACTATTCTACTGTTTTGTAGAAGTAATTGAGGCTTAACTTAACTTGCTAAAGATCCCACAGCCAGTAAGTGCTAGATCCTGGATTCACATCAAAATGGTGTGATTCAGTCCCTGTGCTCTCTCCCACCACCAGTATCAGTACCTCTTGCTTAGACTGTGTACCCTGATACAGTCTAGCTATGAGATTATAAAACTTGGCGCACTAGAAGCAAGGGGGAAAGTGAAATCAGAATGTCTTCATCCACATGAGTGACAGCCTTTCAAATCATCATCATCAAAGTTCTAAGCATTTCTTTTTGCAATTTTGCTGATGTTTTGGAAGGGCAAGTGACTCTTAGCCATTTTATCAGCTTTAAAAGAAAAGATCATATTGCACTTTGCCCCATTTTGGTTATATAGAACAAGCCCCACCTTAACTGAAAAGCAGCCTCATTGCTGTTTTTTGTGTGTCCACTCTACAACACTATGTTTTCAGATGGACAGTGAAGAATGAACTATCCACTTGAAATAATAGTGAGGGAGGCAGAAGGATTCACTTGAGTAGATAGTCTATCATAACACTAGACTCTTACTCCACTCAAAGCACCATGATCTTTAAAACCAACAGATGTTTGGGGAGCTGTAGTCAACACATTATCCAAGGTTCTTGCTAAGAACCTTGTCATGGAAATAGCTGTCATTTTTTTCTCCCAAACTAATTCAGAATAAAGGGTATATCTTCATATCACTGAGTCTTCTACTTTCTGCTTGTCACCTAACCTACTGAAAAAAGAAACATAAAAATATACACCCTTGAGCTGAAAGATTAGCAAAACCTCCAGATAGTGCTTTTAATCTGTGTGTGTGTCTTGAATTGTACCAGGACTCTCCATAGACATTTGATTTTACCCATTAGTTTAATAACATTTAATTGCTTCTCATTCGTTACATTCAAACACATTCATTCCATGTCACACTCCCCTCTACTAGAGAATTCAGACTCATGTTTCTCAACCTGGAAACGGGGTATTGTAGTTTTCAGAATAGAAATAACACATGAGAAAAAAATGAGAGCAGGTTGTTTAAATAAAAAGTGAATAAATTATTCAGACCAGCTGTTTGGATTTGGAAAGAACTTTTCTGTGTTGATTAAAACCTCTTAATTTGTTTTGTGCTGCTGTGAAAGAGCAGAGTGTAAACAAGCTGGGACCAGAATGCTCTTCTCTTCCAAAACTACCTGCTCCTGCCCAAATAAATATGGCCACCTCAAAATGTCTTAATCTTTAGAATAATGTAGAAAAGTAGGTTTTAATAATGATATACATTTTTACTTTAAAAAGGTTCAAAGTGTTGATGAAAAGTATATTTTACATTTTTAAATAATGAAAAAATGTCCAGGAATTACAACATGCATCGCCTACAGTTAAGAAAAAAAGAAAAAAGAAAAGAAAACAAATGAAATGAAACTAAACTAAAAATAAATTAATAAATAAATATAAAGTGACTGATAAAATTTGTCCATCATCACCCTTTATATCCTCCGCATTTACATCTTAATGCTTTTTTCTACATAGATTTATTATGTTTAGGTTTTTATTAATTCTAGCTTACAAATTGCCTTTAAATAAATGTATTTAAATACTAATCCCTCAGTATTTATAAGAAGTATCTTAAGAGATTTTCATTTATATATGACAGGTCATTTAACCTTGACCTTTCTAGCATTCTTTTTAAAAATAACACATAATGGATGATACTTAAATACAGTCTTTGTGAGTATAAACTGAAAGCAATAATCTTTCTTTATACTAAATTCCTATAGAAATAGCATTCATAAACCATGTGACTTTAATTTACTTGTTTAAAAGTTTTTTAAAACATAAAAAGCAGAATTATTTTTTAGTCTACTGATGAAAATGGTTTTAAACTTTGTATCATAGTAATTATTGTCAATTTTTGCTTCTATAACATTTTTCAATGGTATGCTCACAAAATAAAACACAAAAATTGGTTTTCCACAGAGAATACCCTGGAAAAAGTCTTATATCTAATATTCTTGTTTGGAGGAAGAAACTAGGAAAAACATCTGTCACCTACTTACCACGTTGTTTTTTTTTCTAATAAGCTGCTGTACAGAAGCCATTTATTGAGTACGCGGGCTATTTTAACAGTGCCTTGCAGTGTAAGGGTGGGCTACAGAAAGGAAGAAAGAGAGAAAAAGCATTCATTATTCATAAATAGTATTCAACATAAACAGTCTCAAAGATATTCGTAGAAATACCTAGGGTATAGGGAGCTGTGTTGTGGGCTGTATAACTTTCATTAGTTATGCAAATTTACCCAGGCCAGTTAAATGAAAAAAAAAAATTATATTAAGACTATTATCACATTTGAAAATATGATCTAACTTTAATCAGTTAAGTACTCTTCTAAAGGTCTACAGCTAGACTTCTAATCACAGGTAGCAAGTAGAAAAATAACTACTTTATAGCAAAATACAAATTCTGGTTTTACTACTTTCAAAGAACCTAGATAAATGTAACAATGTTAAAGGCAAAAAATTTAAAAAAGGTACACTGTTGCACAATATATACATGTTTATTGCTGGGCATTTAAAAAAATATAGATGACCAAAAGGAAAATATAAAAAGGCTCCACAAAACATAAAATATAGATTTTAGTGTATATTCTTCTAGTGTTTTTCTTTTCTACAAATTCTCTAAAAAAAAGATATATGATCTTAACGGAACATAAATCACAACTATGTGTATCTCTCTGTATGTAACTGCTTGACCCAATATGTCCAAAGAAAGCAGTTAATTTTGTCTTTGGATGGGCAACTTATCTTTACCATGTTCAATAACTTTATCCTTTAAAGAAATTGATGCCTATTTCAGTGATTCAAAAGAAAACGTTAATAGTAGAATATTCTTCAATAGTTCTTTATCCTTATTTTCTCATTGAAATTTTCTTATTTTTCTTATTGGAATATCTGCCTTCATTTCTCTACTCAAAAATCATAGCATTTTGTCAAAACTCAATTTAAATCACATAACATCCATAAAACCTTTTTGAAGCATTGTCCTGGTTTCCTGTGATATCTTGATTTTGTGTGTGTGTGTGTGTGTGTGTGTGTGTGTGTGTGTGTGTGTGTGTGGTTGTTTTGTTTTACCTTTGGCTTTCTAGCATGTTGCATGTGGTAAGGATTCTGACAATGTCACTGTTAATGCCACGATGACAATTTCAGATTTTTTTCTAGGTTCCCAATTTATTTTATCCTTTCTTAGCTTCAGTTTCACATTTTTAGGTTTATATGCCCATAGAATGACTAATTGCTACTTGAACGGTATTTTTTTCCCAAAATTTAAAAAATAATGTCTTTTTTACAACCAAAGAAATTACAACGTTTAAGTTGTATGGTAACACATAGTTTAAATCTATCATGCAAAACGTTACTGGCTTTGTTAGCCTAACAAGTTTCTTTCACCATTGTTTTAATGCTCTTTATCCAGTGCTATACCTAATACACAATAGTAAAAAAAATTTCAAAGTTATTATGCTTTTAGTCTGTCCCCAAATAAGGAAAATCTGATAGAGGAGCATGATGACTTTTCTGACATTTCCTTACTAACTTTATAAAAATATAAGCTTTATAAACTTTTGAATTGGCTTCACAACTTTCTTATCAATGATTTTTCTCAATATGGCCATGTATGTTTTCCATGGAACTATATTAAAAACATCTTGCTATTTAAATCTAAATAATTCAACAATGTTTTAACACCACAAAATAAACAGATAACTGATTACAATGAGATGATGATGACGACTTTTACAGGTTGTGGCATGATAATTATAGAAATTATTACAGTTTATACCTTGCACCTTAGTGCTAAGGAATATAAAACAGAAACTAGCATACAAAGTAAAATGTGATAATTTAACTTAAACGTACTGAAAGATGAAATAAATAATGTACCTAAGTATGTCTATAAAATCTTTGATATTGATTTTTTGAAAAAAAATCTTTCAACAAGTAGACTAAATATCAGAGTTTTTAAATCGTGTACACAACAGGTGTTTGTGCTATTATTCTTAAAGAGATAAATGATACTCTGATTTCAGTGTTGCAGTCAAAATACTGCATCTTGCAAAGCGCATATCACAATTTTAAGTTTCTACAATGTTTTACATTACTTGATTTCATCTATTTTAGCAGTGAAGTACATGGGGGAAGTTGCGTTCCGAATTTTACATTTCCTAGTATTTTTCTTCCTCTAATACTGTTTCATTTTACAAATCAAAATAATTGCAATGTGGACATCTGCATGCAGGCACTCTCATTTGCAAGAAACTACATTTACAAAAACAAAACGCCAGGAAATGTGAGAGGGAAAAGAGCTGCCACCCAGAATCCTGTAGCTAAGCAACGGGATGTCTTCTCTTCAGTAACCAAATTATCCAATCACCCCCTGTGGGCCCCAGAGCTCTATAGGATTTCCATCGTTTGTCTTTGACTTAAGCCATTTCTGGGCTCTTTAACCTCAGGCAATCAACCCTATCTCGTCAAGTTTGTGGGGTATGAATTTCCACCTCAAAACTGGTCACAGCAGTCCTTCTGGAGGTTCTAGTCTCTAACAAACCAGCTTATGGAATACTTTCTAGAACCGATGAAAATAACGTGAATGAAAAAATACTGGTATTCAGGAATGAGAGCAGCTAAAATGAATGTTGTTCATACATAAGACGAGTTATTATTCAAAGTCCCAATGAATTTCTTCCCACATGCAGATTTTCCAGTGTTAAACATAAGAAATGGTGCTTATTCCTAAATGTATGCATTAGTGACATAATTGCTTGTAATAACCCACCAATGAAATTATTCTCTAAGAGAAAGCACCCTAACTAAGCTCCCATGGTTTGTTTTTTTTGGTTTTTTGGTTGTGGTGGTGTTGTTTTTAGTTCTGGAAAACACCTTTAGAGATGTTTTCTATGCCAGACACCTAGGTCTTCTGGAACCTGGCAAACCACCTATTTTTAGGAACAATGCCATCATAACAGATGGGTGTTAGTGTAGGCATGCCAGGGAATCAAAATGTACATCACGTTCCACTACAAGGGGGCAGAATCTCTTCCAGAAATACCCGTCTGTGCCACTGGCTAAAGGAATATTCCATTGCAACTCTACCTCAGAGCCAGATCACTTAAAACAATAACCTCTAAAGCCATAAAACAGATCCCTCCCTGCCCCCATGCTTTTTTGGCTTTTGAATGTAAGGATTCACATTCCACTGGGTAAACTAGAATGGGAGCCATTGAAGTGAAATTTTAAGGAGTAAAAATGCTATTATGGCCCATTTCATTTTTCAACTGAATGGCTCACCTAAATAGAAAATCCATTTTGTGGAAGCAGGATAATAATTCTGTTAAATAGAACGTAGGAGGTCCTTTCTCACTTAACAATTATTTCAAAGTATTTTTTTTCACTTTTTGGAATCTATAGAAATCCATTTTAAATTGAGAATAGTTTCACTAGAACTGCCCTATTGAAGAGACTTGTACTGACAGCCATAACTGAACTGATTGCACAGAACCCATCCTTTGGTCCAAGGATATTCACCAACTCTAGTATTAAATAAGCTATTTGTAGAGTTTCTGGCTTTGACTGGAGTATTAGAGAAACATTTCCTGAGATAATAGAAATTTAGAAACTTTATGTTTTTGGCTTTTTGTCTGCCTTGAATATATGAATTCATAACAACTACCAAAGCAATCTTTCATTTTTATAATAAATAATTCATGTGTAATTGGTTTTTATTTTGTTCATGATGCTGAAGCTAAATGTTTTCGTCTTGGGTGATAATGGAAGCTTAACAGGTAATATCAACTACAAACAGTTTTTAAAAGTTTGGCCTGAATATTACCAGCTAAAAATTTGCACTATTCTTATCTATACCTCTTTCTGTTACAAATTAATTACTAGCATATTACATTTCATTGGATATGAATAAATACATTCATTAAATTACTTTAAGAGTTCATCAATGAACAAAAATTTCCTAATAATTATTAACATAATAAACACTTTTATTTTTAATAAAATAAAGCATGTATTTTACCAAAGAGTTTTAGATTCATTCTGGGTCACAGCATAATATCAAGAAGTATTATACTTTTATGTCAATCCCCACAAGTCATAGAGCTCTAAATGTGACTTTTTAAATTTGTGATTTTTTTTCTTTTAGTTCTGCAGGATTATTTTTTGTTCTTGTTGTTGTTAATAAGGAATAAAATCTCTTTTCATAATTATAGCAACAAAGTTTAGTTACACAAATTAATCAGATTTTAGTAAATGATAGCATAGTGACTCTCAAAACAGTTATAACTAAATATTTTTGGTACATGTTGTAATACTATATTTATTGTCTCAAGAAAAATGAAATCTGGTTATTAATATACATGAACACTCTCCAGTTTTTGAAATTAAGAATAAATCAATTACTGCTGGTAGAATTTCTAAAACTAATACTTCACCCGTCAACCTAATTTGTGATTAAATATTTCAAACACATTGAAAAGAAGAGTGGCATATTAGTTAAGTTGCATGAACTATGTAGAGGTACAATTCTTTTTTTAAATGCCCATATCCCAACTAAATTTCTTTCACAATATTACTATAAAATTTTATGGTGATTAACAGCTGTAAAACGAGACAAAATTTTTTCATTGCTTTTAGAACATATTACTCCTTTTGATAAACCACTGTGGAATAAAAAGTGCAGCTGTCACATACACAAAGTCATCTCCCATTGGCTATGAGAATTATCTAAATGTTACTAGCTTTCATTTGCTCTTGTCATTTGCAAATATGCCAAGTCGACTAGCCTTTCTATTAAAATAAAGACTACCTTAGCCAAACAAGAAATTGGACAGATTCTCAGCTTTGTCTGCAAACATGTAGAGGAAAAATACACTAATGGAAGCAGCATGATTCTTCATTATGGACCCCTCCAGGTCTTGAAAATCATCCAAGGAGCTATGTCATAAAATGTTGAAAATCTTCCAAGGATCCCTTCACACATACCCTTTTTAAGTGGTGAGTTCCAATCAAAGATTTTCCCCATTGAACATGGAGAGAGGGTTTCTGAAAACAGGCCCATTATCTAAGTCTTGCCCACTTTCTAAGTTCTAGCCAAGCATTGACAAAAGATTCAATATAATATTATTTTTACTGTTTAAGGATGGAAGAACACCTCCAAGGAAGAAGTAACTTATTGTCATGATTTTCAAGGATATATCTTGCCTATTATTTTATGGTGAATTCTGTCTCTGTTTTTGTGTGTGTATATGTGTGTGTGTGTACACACATAAATACACGTGTGCGTGTGTATATATATATATATATTTTTTTTTTTCCTTCAGCCTTGAGGAATGGGAATATTCCAAGATCTCTAACCATCAAGAATCCCATCACACTTACAAAGACATCATAGACATGTCCCCTTTTCTTCTACAAATGTATTTCCAAATAGGAGCCTTAAGGATATCAAAAAAATTGCCAACAAGACATGACTCCCAATCTTATTGCTTTTATTTTGAAGTTGCATTTATGTTTCAGGTACTCTAGTGCATTTTAAATATCAGATAAATAATACAGTATTTATCTGTATACACCAGAATATTATGACCTAACCATTATAATGTTTATATTTTATATATATTAAAATAGCTTCTACTTATTCCTTACTATTATGAATGAAATTCATCAAATAATAAAAATTGGAATAGGAAATTTAAAATATGAAATTATACACCCTAAGTTAAAAACTCGACTTCAGATAGAGTCTTTGGATACAAAGGAGGAGATTGCAAGTGTCCTGAGATTGTAGCGACAGAACTTAGGCTCTGGATAGATCCAAAAGTGCTAATGTCAATAATGACAGAAAACATATTCTCAAGGGAAGAGTAAGGTCATCGGTATTGTCTCAAGGTCACTTCCAGAACCACAGTGTGCCTCCCATTTGGTTGCCTTTGTTTTTTGGTAGCAATTTGTTCTTCAGAATTTTAAACCACAGTGGTACTTTGAATTTGCACAGGTTGCTTTTCTGCCCCACCTCTTCTTACGTAAGAGTGTCCAGGTAACAAGTTTTGACAGAGTTTTCAGAACATCCAGCTGAGCATAGGTAAAATTAATCAATTTTGCCTGACGTGACATTTGGAAGATGGAAGTATTCAAGATTGACAAGACTGATGCAGGTATAGTATCCATGATGAAAGAATAAGCCATTGGCTGAATAAGGTTTTCCTTAAGATACCTGCCAAAATTGGTGATTAAAAATTTTTCATTAAAGTTTGGGAAGTCATGGCAAACTATCTTTTTTTCCTTCAACATGGCTTATTCCATCCTTAGTAGTAAAATTAGTCATTGGAGCTTCTATTTCACCTTTGAGAGTTATTCAGAGTAAAAGCTATAGAAATTTAGAAAACTATGACAAAAAGAAAAAATGAGTCAGAATCCCACTGCCCCAGAATGACTACTTTGACATACTTACTTTCATTATCATGTTTTATATGGTTGTAATCATATTACGTTGCTGTCTAAATCTTTTTTTCTACTTACTGTCAAAAAGATTTTACATTTTACTCATTTTTCACAATGATGCTTTTTAATGAGTGCATAATATTCTATTCAGTAAATACGCCACTGGAAATTAAATGATCACATCTTAATATTTTTAACATTTAGCTTTTATAAATAACAGGCTTGTAAATAATTGAATTTCCTTACTCATTTTCTAAAAACAAACTTTTTGTTTGGAAACAATTTTAAATTTATAGAGAAATTGAAAAGATAATAGAAAAGGCTCCCTACATACCACTCACCTGAACTTCAGCTACTCCTAATATCACCATATTACATTTTCATAGTTCATTCATCAAAACTAAATAACAACATTGAGACATCAATATTAACATTAACTCCAGACATTATTAGAATTTTACCAGTTTCTCCAAATAATTTGTTTTTAACGGTGCTGCACATTGATATGGAAGAAAAAGTAACTAGACCATGTCTATATAAAGCTACCAGAAGACAAAAATGGCCTTTTGAGTTATTTTTATCAGTTTTTATGTTGCTTAACAAAAGATTAATAATCACCATTAATTTTTAAGGCCAGATATTTTTTATTCTAAAAATCTAATAATTAATAAAAAGAAACAGGTAATAGTAAATAAACTTTAAAAGTACAAACAGATATTTTCCTATTCAAATTCAAACTTCTAAAATGTTATCTAGGAAGAAAACTCAGTGATGTGTGAATGCATTTTGGTGTATGTTTGCGCAGATGGTCAATGTTTATTAAATTCCAATTACTTGCTCAACCCTCTTCCAGGCACCGCAAAAGGAAAATAAGATATATCTAAAATACTTGACTCTTCTCTCAGAAGCTTAAAAATCTGAAAGCCATCAAACCATACTATGCTCAAAGAAATAATATATACCAAAAAAGACGTAGACAAAGTATCTTACAGAAAAAGGAAAATTTTTACCAGAATTTCTGAACTTTCTTTAGAGTTACGTTAACGATCTCTAATAATGTCAAGTTATCATGTGTTTTCTGTGTGACATGAACTGATGGACAATTTATTCACTCTCCAAACAACTGAAAACATCTAGCTCTACAAAAACAGCTAATTAAGTGTCCCCTACCCCCACTCCAGTTCAATGAATTGAAGGTCTTGGTGCAAATTTCTGGATCAGAATGAAAACTGATGGGTCTCAGGAAGTTGTGTCTGACAAAGAAAAATTATAATGACTGTCTATTGAGCACTTATTCTGTGCCAGGCATGCTTTTATGTACTTCACATGTATTTACTACTCATATAATCCTCTCGACAATCCTATGATGCAAGATCTACTATTAGCTTCATTTAAAGTTGAAGAACCTGAATCACAGAAAGTCACGTAATTGTCCAAGGATGCTACAGTAGTGGGTGGAGGAATCAGAATTCAAACCAAGGCTGTCTGATTCTAGAGGCTGAGCCCATTACTATCCCTCATGCTGGTGAGGAGAAACTGGGAGGTGGGGGAACTTAGAGGGAAGAAGCCATCAGACAAAAGGGAAATGAAGTTAATTGGCTGAGTTCAAGAGATCCATTGTACAACATGGTGACTACAGTTAATAACAATGTGAGAGATTAACTGTCTGAAATGAAGTAGATGCCTTGGTTGTGAGCTTCAAAAAGTGGGTAAAAATGATTAGATCTGAGACAAATGTATACCAAGTTGCATCTAATTTTCACAATAATGTCATAGTCAACAGAAAATTAGAATGCTACTTTGATAATGTAAAGCCTTAGATTTAAAATTACATGGATTCTCCTTCTGTTTCATATGTCTCCTCTTGATTTAGCCTGTTTTTTGTTTTTTTAGGAGATGGTGGGGACCCACTACATTGCCCAGGCTGGCCTTGAACTTCTGGCCTCAAAGAGATCCTTCCACCTCAGCCTCCAGAATAGCTGGGACTATAGAATGCACCACTGCACCTGGCTTGGCCTGTTTTAAAAATATTAACATACAAAAGATATCCACTGTACCATTTTCACTTGTACCCAAACAGTGTAACAGCAGTTACAGACATTGATTCAACTAACCTTAGATCTAGTTTCAAATGTTCATAACATCTTTCCTTTGTTTCTAATGTGTTTTCCAGATCATTTTGAAAATGCTCACTACAACTATGGTCTAAATTCTGTCCACTTGGTCAGAATCTAAATAGTTGTTTTTGGAGCCCCCTTCCCCTTGGAACATTCTTAACCATTTAATCTTTCAGTGTCTATGCAGTGCTAGCCATTTCGCTGAATCCACAAGGCAGGTAGTTAAAGGTATGATTCTATCATTTGCCTAGGTTTAGCACACATAACACTCCTTTAACCAGAGCAGTTTGCCACTTGACAATTCTCATGATATAAAAAGCAAAGCAAACTTTAGCACCAGGCTCCACTATCAAGGCACCCTGTTTTCTTTTTGCTTTTAATTTGAATTTCGGTTTTCTGATCTGGCTGTTTAGGTTTGTCATAATAATCAGGTATTTGTTAAAGTTTTTCTTAGTATAATGCTAATTTCAAATAATTTTTAGTTATTCCTATTATTTTTATTTAGAAGCTGAACATGAATATTTTAAATAATATCTAATGTTTCAATAGCCCAAATTTTATTTTCCTTTCTCTGCAATATTCAGAAAAGAAGAACTTATCATTATTCATGCAATATAATCATCATCTGTATCATTAAAGCTCACATTTACTAAGCAAGTAAAATATGTTTTACAGATACTAATTTAATCCTCACAACAACCCTTTCAGATAACAACTATTATCATCCCATTTGCAGATTAAGCTATCCACTGAGGTACTGAGGTAAAGTAAATTGCCAAAGATTACACATTTATTACCTTATAGAGCAGAATTTAACACAGACATTTTGATTCCACCACCCAATAGTTAAACATATCATAATCATTTTACTCAATGTGTAATAGAAGAAAGTTTCTTGACTAACATATTGATTATTGAAATAATTTACAAAAGTATAATATACAAACAGTAAACATCATGCACACATTTAGAGAGGGAGTGAGAGTTTAAACTTTTCCAAAATTAACAGATGTTGAAACTCAACTTGATTCATAGCCAACATTATAATTTTTCAATTGCCCAGTTGTTTGTCTAGCCTAGCATCCCTGTAAAGCTACTATCATAGGAACCACTGTCAAATGTATTAACCAAATGCATAATGGGTTTATAACGTTCTCAGTGTTTACTTAAAAATGATACACAAATTTGATTCCATAATTATGATCTCGTCTGTTAATATTTCACCTTTAGTGTTCTTTATAGGGGCACATTTATTGCTTGAGTATTTGTGAAGCTAGTTCAAAAAATGTATATTGCATGGACATTAAAGTGTCTTTCAGTGTGCATATTGCTTCAAAGGCATCAAATGTTTCATATGTATATGTGAAATACACCTGGGCTTTACTGATAGTTTATTTTGTTCAGGTAGTTGCCACCCTATATATCGTCCTACCTATTTTTATGGGTAGATTCAGAGGTTAAAATAAAATAAAATTTGTTTACTGTTTAGAACGTGGCTCAATGAATAAATAAATATATTATTCTGTTGAATTTTCTCTTAACGTAATCAGCCATAAATTACAAATCAAAAAGTGTTTGCTTGTGGGGTATTGTTTTGCTTCTAAATTTCCTAGTAATCTAGATACAGACAATCGGCAACAGTAATAAAAATTAATAATACGGGATAATTTTCAGAGTTGAACTAACTAGAACATTGTATTTTGCTGATTTTCATACCACGCCTCTGGAGGCCGGACTTCCAAAGAATAGATGATCTACAATAAACGTATTCTTGCTGGTGATGGTACAAGGAGACACTTTGATAAACCCTTGAAATCAATTTTTAGCTTCAACGATAAACAGCTGTAAAAAATTGGGCAAATAATTTAATATTTTAAAATTGTCACAATTCTTTTAAATTTTAGGTTTCTCATTTATATAATGGTAATAAAGCTGAAAGGCAGATGTAAAGATATAATGAAATCATACATGTGAAATGCCTCATCAAATGTTTTCCCTGGAAATTAGGAAATATTCCACATCCTGGAAATTCCTAAATGTTCAATATCCTGCAAATTAGGAGTTGGGGTGTTATAATAAAGACCACAATATTGGCTACATTGCTTGAGCTTAAATTCTTGCTCTGTTCTTTTTTTGGTGTTGTTTTTAAGATGAAGTTTTGCTCTTGTTGCCCAGGATGGAGTGCAATGGTACGATCTCAGCTCACTGCAACCTCCACCTTCTGGGTTCAAGCGATTCTACTGTCTCAGGCTCCTGAGTAGCTGGGATTACAGGCTTCCACCACCACGCCTGGCAAATTTTTTATTTTTTACTAGAGACAAGGTTTCTTCATGTTGGTCAGGCTGGTCTCGAACTCCTGACCTCAGGTGATCCACCCACCTCAGCCTCCCAAAGTGCTGGGATTATAGGCGTGAGCCTCGGCACCCGGCCTGCTCTGTTCTTTCTTAGCTGTGTGACCTGAGAATTTTATGGCCCTCAGAAGATTATTCAGTAAGATCAACACCCAACAATGTTACTACTTCTCCATATTTTACTCATTACCAACAAATCCATCCCAAATTCTCCTGTCCTCTTCTCCCTGTCTTCTCCCAGTTTTTTTCTTCTTCTCCCTTTCCAGAACAGCAACAAAAAGATATAAACTAAAACAAAGAAATTTGCCCTATTCCCCCAAAAACAGTCCGACCCTGGCAGTTGTACTTCATCAACAAAAGTTGTGCAATTGTGATCTCTTACTATTAGTTCTCTTCTAAATAGCCAGATGTTTTATTTGGTGTCGCCATTGGACAGATGAAGTAAAAACAATAAACAATCCAGAATGATGGCCTAGGGAACAAATATCACATCACTTTCACTTAGAGTTTAACAACTGGAAAACTGATGCCAACTCGTAAAGAAATCCGTAACTACTGAATACTTCTTGACAGTGCATTCTTTCCAAATCCGTCCACTTCAGCTTCAGTTTTTATTTTTCAATGCACAATATGCTTACAGATAACCTTGAAAAAGAAAAGAGGAGCCACAGTATCTGTTTACTTGAGAGAAGTTAAATGGGGCATGTAGCAACTCTGTTACACAGTGTACAACAGTGACTGACTTTAGCCCTTAAATGATATTTGTCATTTACTTTGACTGCAAGGTGACCTATACTTATTTATGTTGGTTTATGGCAGATAATGCCCTTCAGTTTTAACTAACACCAAAAAATTATTAAAACATTCTGGTGAAACAAAAAAAACCTCCATTAGTCAAATACCAGAGCGAGAATTAGCCTACAACTTCTAGCTTTGCAAACATTTACAGAGAACAAAACACTAGAAGGTGACTGCTGGAGTTTTCCATTACTTGCCCTCTTTCTTTCTTCATATTTATTGAAAAAAACTATAGGCATGGATTCAGCTTGTGTAAGTTCAAATCCCAGCTCCACTGCTTAATAATTTTGTGGCCATTGACTAAATAACATGTCTGTGCCACAGATTCCTTATCTATAAAATAGAAATAGCAATTACAGTAACTTGCTGAGAAACCTTGTAGAGGATTAAATGAGATAATACATGTAAAGTTTTTAAACAATAATTAAGATACAGTAAGTGCTCAATAGATGTTACTTATTAACATCTTAAATAATAGTTCTTTTAGAAAAATGTGTGCTGTCTATTCACCACAGAAATTTCCTTACCTTGCAAGGGTAAGAGAAGAGAAATGAATTAAACCACCAACAAATGTCAGCAACATAATTCTTGGAATTACCTTAACCAAAAGTTTAATTTTAGGTCTGTATTCTAAAGTCATAACAGAGTGGCAGGAGCCAAATGAATAACTCAGAAAGATCCCTCCAGTGGCATTTGAACAACAATCTGAAATAAATCTCATAAATAGATACGAAATTATGGCAACAATGGAAAAGAAAGATGATGAGGATCTAAATGCAGGCAGTGCCTTAATTATGAAAAGAATGGAAGAAATGTGAGAAGAACAAAACAGAGAAACTATACAAGCATATCACTAATATAACATAGGTGGTACCAAATAAATTCAATTATATTGTTATTTTTAAAGCTTTCTAAAGCAGGAACCCATCTTATTTGCTGTAGTGCATACTTTATACAATAATCACTATTAGTCCAAAATCCATCTCAATTAACACTTTTTAAAGAATTATCGTATGTTGAATTATAGAGGGTGCAAAGGATGCTTATAGCTGGTAAAATATGATTAGCTTTATTAGTATATTGAGCTAAACTACCCATATGTTAATCAATATATTTATGCTAATTGCTAATTTTCATGTCTCACAACAAAGGTGCAAATTGTGGCATCATCTGACCTTCAAGGCACACATAATACCAGTGATGCCTTTTTTTTTACTAAGTTGTACAACTACTAAAATTAATTGCACCCCAGGGCTATTATATAATGCATGAATAGTCACCCAAATGAATGACAATGTTTGAGAGGGAGTGGAAGAATAGGGATTTAGATGTGTTCTCAGTGAATGTTGCCAGCTACATGACAACTGACATAATACCCAATTACAAGATCACTAATTAAGGCTATCAAACCAAGCCTGTGCAATTTTTGCCCATCACTAGAATTTTCAAGTTTAGCTTCTGAATTTTCTTTCAACAATTAGGAAATTGTTGAAGGAAGAAGAAATCTTCCTCTTTCTTCCTCTCCTTCATTCTTTTTCTTTTTCTTTTTAATCTTTCTCTTTCTTTTTTTCAAAAAAAAAATTAGAAAAAATATCCTTTCCTAAGCAGTTTTTCCTGACATTCTGAAACTAGAATTTATCATTTGATGAGTCAGAAAATACTGTAATTTTGCTACACCCAGTTCTAACATGTAACGACATAGCAACAATATGCTTTGATGTTATTTTTCCTGTTTCAGAACTCCAAAAGATCTAAGAAAGTCAGATACATGCTTTTTAAGACTGAAGTAATGAAAGTGAAAGCTCAAAAGTCTGATTTCATGAGGAATGCAAGGATATATTATGGAGAAAAGAGCCTTACAAATACACTATTTATTATCTTCTTTGTTGGAAAAAAAAATTGCTAGTTAAAAGTACAGCTTTATATCTACTTTGTTCAGAAACAAGATGAACGTGACGGCTCAACTTTTTCTGCACGCAAAGGAGAGTCAACTTTTATTCCACAAGATAATATTCAATGAATACCTTAATCATTCAGATGAAAATTTTAGAAATACGTGTATATATATATATACACGCACACATATACAGCATCATATATTTACTTTAGTACATATAATATATGTAGATATACATATTATTTATTGTGTGTGGTGGGGGGGGAGGTGTCCATGTAAGGTTTTCACCAAACAGACCTACAAATTTGTTGAATATTATCTTGCGTTAAAAAAAAAAACTTCAAATGAATTAAATTTTAAAAAGATTCACTGAGCAAAGAACAATTTAAAAATGAAGCAGCCCACAGACCCAGAATCGGCTCAAAGTGACTCCAGGATTGCCACAGGATTGGATGACATTTATAGATGGATAAAGGAAAGTAACATACACAAAGTGGAAGCAACATACAGAAACAGCTGGATTGGCTACATCTGGGTGTTTGCCTTGGTTGAGCCTGGTTTATATAGTTGGCTGCCTATAGTTCAGTAGTTGACTGAAGTTCAGCTGTTGTGATTGGCTGAGGCTCAGCTACTTGTGACAAGAGTAGGTTGAAATCTGTTTACACATCAAGTTGGATTACAGTTCATTGTGTATGGAAAAGCCTTTTGGCCAAACGCAATTTACAGTTTCCCCTTTTGTCAACCTCTTAGTTGAAAAAGATTAAAGAAAACCTTAGGCATTGATGTCACTCTGCCACTATTGTAAATGGACTTATTTGGTCTCAAATCCCTCCGGAGAAAGGCTGAACAGTGGGAACAAGGAAACAGAGCAACAGGAAAAGACCACTGGGGAACATCAGGTCTCTTCAGAATTTTTTTTTATAAGACAGCAGAGGAGGCTTCCTTATTATCCTAGAATCTCCTGTTTGAAGGAGGAAAACAAAATTGGATCTGTTTTGAGATTTATTTTCTTAAAGTTTTAGTTTCATTATGTGGCACTTAACATGAGTGACTTCATTTTTATTTTGTCTAGTCTGTTGGGACCTGGTGCAGGAGCTCAGTCCAAAACAATAACCTCCAACAATTTTGTTTAAAAACTTCTCCCTTTTGATCAAGATCTCATCTAGGTGACAGTGTGACCAAAACGAGGGCATTAGCACCACTCTCAGTTACCATCATTTTGGCTTGCCAGTCTCACTATGTCATTCATAGCTGTGGTGTCCTCATGAATGCATATTTCTTTAACTTTTTGTCTTCCAATCAAAGAAAGTCTATTTAACATTCTACAGATGGCTGTGTTCAAACATTTAAAACCTTTCAGAGACTACAGTGCACTAGGGAGATCATTATTAGGACTATCAGAAGGATAGTCATATGCTGCTTAGCCAGGGTCCCCATAAACCAAACCAGCTAAAATTAAATAGATGAAAGAACGTGCCACATAAAAAGTTCTACCCATTTTAACCAAGCAGGCTGTTTGTTAGTACCTTGCAACCAAGTCTCTAATACCTGATGTTTTCCTTCATGTGTAACAAGAAGTGCGAGCAATTGCAGGTAATTTAGGGCAATTCTATTATTTAGTAAAACTTTAACAAGATAATTTAAAGAAGTCTGCTCTGCAATCATAGCCTTTGCAGAAGCATCTGCAATAGAGCCTATTATGAAGGATATAAGTCTAATAACTGCCTCATTTACTATATATTTACTCCACGTCATGGAAAACGGGGCCTAACAAATGATCCCCCTCCACAAGGATGATGACCTCCTAGAAATGTTCTCTTTAATGTATGAGTAAGGTAAGAGGAGTAGACCAGTGTTCTGTTTCTACTGATTTGGAGCAGCAAAGGTAAATCTGAAGCCCACATTGCCCCTTCACATTCAATCCAACAAGATATAAAGTTGTCCATAGATTAGATGGATGGTGAAATCTTCCATAAATAAAAATATAACCTTTGGGTGGACACAAAGACCTATTGCTCATATATACATTACCTGGAATGATGAAATTAACAGTTTCTGGCCAAGAGTCTGAGACAGAATTATTACAGGTTAAAATAACATTGAGGTACCATGGCATATAACCAATTTGCAAAAAAAAAAAAAAAAAAAAAAAAAAAAAAAAAAAAAAAAAAAAAAAACTCCATTTGAGCATGTCTGTTGTGTGATATACTTACTGGTCCTGGCTCTTCATCCCATTAAAACGGGGAATGTCAACAAGTTGGTTGCAAAATCTTACTACTATTACAATTTGAACAACTGTTACATTAGGGATGTTACTAAATTAACCCACAGAGTAAATTACAGGATTCCTTAGGTCATGTAAAGACTTGGGTTTGATATGACAGATTCAACACTCTGTCAAGTTACTCACAGAAATTACTGATTGTGAAATTTTAATTACAGCATTATTCTGCTGCCATGGTTTTGATGTTTGCCTCCTTCAAATCTCCTATTGAAATGTAATCCCTAATGTTGGAGGTGCACCTAATGGGAGGTGTTTGGGTCACGAATAGATTAATGTCCTCTTGGAGGGGGTGAAGAGAGAAGTGTGATTGAGTTCTTGCCCTATTTTCTCTCATGAGTTCTAGTTGTTAAAAGCAAAAAGAAAACTAAAGAAGAAAAAAGTGCAGCCCCTTCCCTCTGCCTCTCCCCTGCATCCTCTCTTGCCATGCGATCCCTACACATGCTGGTCTTGAGGCCTTCACCAGAAACAGACGCTGGTGTCATGCCTTCTTTCCAGCCTGCAGAACTGTAAGTCGAATAAACCCTTTTTATTTATAAATTACTCAGTCTTGGATATTTTTTTATAGCAACACAACATGGACTAAGAAAACTGATACCCGTAGTAGGGTGTTTAAATAAAGATACTTGAAAGTGTGGAAGCAGCTTTAGAACTAGGTAACAGGCAGAGGTTGGAGGAGCTTGGAGGGCTCAGAAGGAAATAGAAAGTCTGGAAATTCTTAGGGATTGGGTAAGGGGTCATGACTGAAGTGCTGACAGAAATATAAATGGTAAAGAGAATGCTGAGATCTCAGAAAGAAATGAGAAAATGGAAAGTGGAGCAAAGGTTACCCTTCTTGTGCCATCACAAAGAACTCGACTGCATTGTGTCTGTGTCCTAGACCTTTGTGGAAGGCTGGAACTTAAGAGTGATGACCTAGGGTATCTGGCAGATGAAATTTCTAAAAGTGTTCCAGAACTGGTGTGGCTGCTTTTAATAGCTTCCGATTAGATATGGTAGCAAAGAAATGTGTTAAAGGTAAAATATATCATTTATAATTTAAAGCAAAGCAGAGCATAAGAATTTGGAAAATTTGCAGCCTGGCCATGTGGTAAAGAAGAAAAGAGCATCTTCAAGGGAAGAATCCAAGGGAGCTGCCGAGCAATCACTTTCTAGAGAGGTTACTATGGATAAAAGGGAGCCAGATGCTAACCTTCAAATCCAGAGGGGAAAAGGCCCCAAAAGTCATTTCAGAAATCTGAATTCTGAAGGTCACCCTTTCCATCACAGGCCCAAAGGCCTGGGAGTACAGAAAATATTCCTGGGAGCAGCCTGGGACACTACTGCCCTGTGTCAGCTCAGATGCTGCTCCTGCATCACAAGTCTGGCCCCAGCCACACTTGGACTGCCCCAGCTACTGCTCTGGCTACAGCTCTGGCTGGCACTATGGAGAGTGCTAGCAGTAGCCTTGGCAGCAACCATGTGGTGCAAAGTCTTCAGGTGTCCAGAATGCAAGAGCCATGTAGGCTTGGTGGCTTAAGGGGTATATTGAAAAGTCTGGATACTCTGGAATAAGCCTGCTGCCAGTCAAAGCAACCAAAGGAAGCTCCTGCTAGGGGAGTGCCTAGTAGGGTAACAGGAGCAGGACTGTCACCCTTCAGATCCCAGAATTATAGAACCACTGCCAGCATAACATCCTAGCCCAGGAAAGCTGTCGGCACCAGGTTCCAAACCATTTGAACAGCCACATAGACTACACCCAGTAAAGGATCAACTTATATTTTCTACTGAAAGTGGATCTTACTGTCATCAATCTGAAGCCAGAAGCCTTAAAAACCTACCCCTCATACCAGTGTGCCAAAGATGCAGGACATGAAGTCGATGAAGATTATTTTGGAGCTTTACAATTTAACGTCTGCCCTGCTAACGTTTGGACTTGTGTGGGGGTTGCTACACCTTTCTTTTGGCTAATTTCTCTGTTTCGAGATAGAAATGTTTATCCAATGCCTGTGTAACCATTATATCTTAAGTAGTAAATAACTTGTTTTTTATTTTCCAGGCTCGTAGCAGGAGGAAACTTGCACGGGGTCACAGATAAAACTTTGGAGTTAGACTTGATTATGCAACAAGTTAAGACTTTGGGGGACATTTCTGACATTTTGCAATGTGAGAAAGGCATGAGATTTTAGGGGTCAAGGAGCAGAACGTTACAGTTTAGATGTTTGCTCCCTTCAAATCCCATCTCGAAATTTGATCCGCAGTGTTGGAGATGAGGTCTAATAGGAGGTGTTTGGATCATGGGGGTGTATCACTCATGAATACATTCAGGTCCTCTTTGGAGGGTGCGGGGTGAGTGAGTTCTCACCCTGTTAGTGCCTGTGAGAGCTGGTTGTTAGAAAGAGCCTGACACTTCCCCTCTTCCTCTCTTTTGTTTACTGTCTCACCATGCAGTCTCTGCATGTGATAATTCCCCTTCACCTGCTGCCATGAATGGAAGCAGCCTGAGGCCCTCACCAGGAGCAAATGCTGGTGCCATGCTTCCCGCACATCCTAGAGAACCATGAGCCAAATAAACCTTTCTTTACAAATTACAAGTATAAGGTATGTCTCTATAGCAACACTAAATAGACTTAAGATACCTGCCAAACAAAAGGGGTAGGTGTGAGTAAAAATTAAAAATGAAAAGAAACAAGAGTTTCATGATAGCAGAGAAGTCTTGACCCATATCTTGGGACAGCTCCTCATGCCTACGCTGTCTCTGCTTTTGGAACCTTCCCTAACTAGCTTTATCTTAAGGTCTCCAGTGAGAGTAAAGTTCCAATAATCTAGAGGGCCCTTTTGACTTGTGAGATGTGCACTGACGGTTTGAAGCCCTGATATTTTGTGAATTATGGGTGGCAAGAAGAGTGTTTCTCTGAATATGTTTTTAAATGACCCAATCTCTGAGTTCCAGATCTTAGAGGGTTTGATTTTCCTCAGTTGGTGGATCATGAAAAGTGTTCTTTACACTGGGAAAGTACACATGTATTAAAGCCTTGTAGCATTTCGTGATATTAGAGTTTAGGAGAGCAGGAAATACATGTGGTTCTATTATTAGAAACATAAGCCTTTTGGTGACTATGTCATAAGGGGTCAACTTACATTTTCTACTGAAAGTGGATCTTATTGTCATCAGTTAAAGTACTTTTGACCAAGACAATCTACTGATTCAGTTAGTGTTACCTAACGCTACTGTATCTGTAGTATCTCATTTAATTGTTTTCCAACATTTTCAACAAAATAAGTACCTCTATTGATGGAAATTTCTCTAAGAATGTCCCATGAGGTAAACACGTTTTCTAATAACCTTTTTATCTATTGTTATACCATCAGCCTTCTTTCATGGAAAACTTCTGTCTAACCAGAAAACATGCATTGAAAATCAAAATTCAAAAAATTCCTCTATAAATGTTCAAATGGCCCATTAGGCAGTTGAAATGCACCTGAACTTGTAGATGTCCTCACAAAATTAAGGGTTTGACTAACCAAATATTACGCATAAGTAATTTTGTCAATTTTAGAACAGAGTCACCACACTGTATTTTTTTAAATATAATTTGGATCATTTTGTCTCTCTCATGATGAGTCACGAGCTACATAGCTTTTAATAATGGATGTTTTAAATACTCAGAAGGGACCAGGTGGCTGTCTAGGCTCTCCATGACTCCATTATTAACACTGGATTTATATTCTCTTAATTTTATCAACATTGTTTCTCTAATTCAGGTTCATAGCACTGTTTATTAAATGGGTTAACACAGGTAATTTGACTTGATCATGGAGTTCATTCAAACTGCATGTCTTAGCAATTTTAGCACTGGCTGACTTAGCATGAAAATCTGCCAAAGTATTTCCTTGGTATTCAATTAGTTCTTGTACTGCTTGAGTTAGCAGTTTTATGAGCCAGTCAGTCTCTTCATTAGGGTGCTGGGAATTCTCACTGAGTCTAGTGGTCTGAGCTTAAGGCTATCAGCAACCTGTGCTTGTCAGAGTCCTTTCCAATCTTTCCATGAACCTCCTTGAAGACATAACACTTTAAGATTATAATTGCTTATAAAGAGCTTTCAGAAAAAAAAAATCAGAATTAACAATTAACTACAGACAACAAGACTTAAAATGGTTATGGTTAAAGAGGCAATTGGCAAGGAAATTTGGTTATTTCTATTGCCCACAATAACTTCATGTAATAACAATAATTATGACTGATAACGTATCCTGAACTTATACAATTTTGGACCACATATTAATAACATATCTAAACAACTATAACTCAAACAAAAAAGGTTAAGTATCATTTCTTATTTGATAATACTTTCCACATAACAACATATCGTGTAAGTGGTTTTCATACATCCCTTTTGGATGCTTCAGGGGCCCTCTGGAACATCTCAAAGTTAGTTTGAGATCAAAAAGACTTAGTTTTGATTTTAAAATTTGATTTTTGGAAGTCTATCAAATATATGAAGGGTTTAAAATACCTAACCAAAATAGGATCACATGTCACTGTAAAATAACAGGTAACCAAAGTGATAATTAAAACATCTTAAAAGAGAGAAACCTTTACTCTTTGATAAAGAGGAGACTTGGTTTTTCAAATAATGAAAAGACTTAATAAAGTCAGAATAAGGCACAGAATATTTGTTTCTCTTTCACTTTTGTTCTCTTTCTTTCTCTCCGTTTTTGCATTTGACTCAAAAGGTGACTGAAAATCTTCATTATCTCTTATTAATACAACACAAAAATCTTGGTTAAAACAGAAAGCCAACTTTCATTTTTACGTTCATTTTCTTTTGATACTAAGGCTCAATTTTAAAAACTCTTATAACAAATTTATTTATCCTTAGTTTATCCACATAAGATTTTAACTTTTTTTTTCTTTTTTAAACTTTCTATGTCCATTTAGTTTGATCTGTATCTTTTTTTATTGGTTTATTTTGAAGCAATGTTTAAATAATGTCTAAATGAAACAAAATTACTTTAAAAGAAAATACACTTTTACATCTCCTTTATAACCCTTCTCACCAAAAAAATATTGTTCTTTTTTATTATATGCTTTGCATAAATAATTGTTACTCTTATTTTAGTAGTTTTAATTACATGCATTACAATTTAACTCTTAGTAACCTTAATTTCCAGTGAAGAACCTAGAAAATAAGCAATTTTTAACTGTTTTATAACGGTATTTGTAGATGAAATCCATTTCATAATTTTGAGACATATATGTTTAACCAGTGTTTTATGTTGATTAATAAATCCAAATATATTTAGCTTCTCCATACCATATAAAAACAAGATGTTAAAATATATAAACTTAAAGTTATTCTTAATAATTAATGTTTCAGTATTTTAACTTACTTAGAAATGACTCAGGTATTTAATGAGTATTACTTAATTTAACATGATTTGAAAATTTTAAATTGCTTAAAATACATTTGAAACTATGACAAGTTCCTTTATAAACTTTTATGCAAGTTCAAAATATATTTGAAACTATGACAAGTTCGTTTACAAACTTTTGTTTATAAACATTTACATTCAGATAATATACTCATTCTTAACAATTATGCATGGACTACTTACTAAACTAAGCTAGTCATTGAAGAAGGTCTGAAAATACCACCCTAAAATATGTTATTTTGTCATATTATAGCAAAGAATAGGTAAGCAAAGCAAGGCTTTTTAAATTCCTTCTACCTGCCTAAAGACAGATTTTCCAAAGAAACTCAATTGTCATTAATTCTTGTTCCAAGAAGTTCCAGCAATGAGGAAAGATTAACTTTCATCAGTAGAAAGAAGACTTAGCCATACCCAGACAGATATTGTCACAAACCATCACCCATTTTTCTGAGGGCCCATTCATCTTTTCCAAACACCACTTTCTACCTAAATACCATCGTTTACTAAAGCCAAGGAAGGAGGGCATAGGAAAAGACCTAGTTAAAACAAGATGCCAGGAAAAGCAACTTAAACAAAGATAAGGCTTTTTATGTAAATTTAAACCAATGCCTTTTCCATAGTAAGTGTTTCTAGTTACTCAGTCATTCCTCTCTTCCAAATGCACAGAGATATAAACTCTTACAAATAGAGATTTTCTTTATCGATGTATTTTTTTTTTATAAAACAATTTCAAAATAGACAGCGAAAGGCCAGAAAGCTGTACTATTATACAGAAGGATAGTATACATAAGGCCAGTGTACAATGTCAAATAAGGACATTTTGATCAAGGATGGATTGCATGTGTAATGGTGATACAATAATACTGTAATACCATATTTTAACTGTACCTTTTCTATATGTAGAGACACATATACTCAGCATTGTATTACATCAGAACAATAGCATGCTATACAGGTTTGTAGCCAAGAAGCAGTAGGCTACTCAATATGGCCTACGTGTGTAGTGGACTATACGATCTAGGTCTGTGTAAACGCACTCTACGATGTTCACACTATGACAGAATTGTCTAACGACACATCTCTCTAAATGTATCCCCTTCGTTAAGCAGAGCATGACTGTATTTTGGTGACTGATTTAGTTCAGTAGGAGAGCTTTTTGACTTCGCTTTTATTTCTTAACTAAAATTACATAGTTCAAGGTGGAGGCCATTAACAAATAGGACCAAAAAAAGTGTCTTCTTTGCTTGGACTCAACATGGATACCTCTGAAAAAAAAAGAAAGCCTACTTTACCTGAGAGCCACCTTTTATAAATACTTAGTTTACTTTTCAACTTTGGGATGGGTTAGTAGCTAAGCCAAACATTAGTAGATTCTATTTTTTTATAACAATTAGTCATTTAAGTTTTTTGTCTTTTGAAACAGTTTTTAAAGGAGGAATAAAAATGCCAAAATATTTGAGGAAGTTTCTGCACATTATTAGCGGTCCCTAGGTAGGCCTTAATTTGGAAGCCCACATTTTAAAATGCACTTCTTAAAGTACGGGGCTGTTCATTCTGAATGTTCCACTGTAATTTTAAATTATTTTATTTCGTAAGATTATGCCGTTTTTGTAAGTATTCTTTGCTTCTGGGGCCTCACAACTATACATGTAAAGGCAGGCTTAGCTGGAAGGTGGAGTACTCAGTTCTTCAGAAACTATGGATCCCATTTTTATGCTGAACCTTGGCGTTGATTCTGAGATTCCCTTGATCAACTTTGTCAGTGATTTTTCTCTATCTAGGTTTGTAAGTAAAAAAAAAAAAAAAAAGAATGCAACACAAAATTCCTGCAAACCTGCAAAAGCAGAGTTCATACCCTCTGCAGTGATTGCCATTTACTGCCTGTTTCTGCCTGGTTGGTCAGACATCTGAGGCCTCTAACTGGATCCAATCTAGATAGTTATTGTATCTGATCCAGTCCTATACCCATTCGTTTTTGTGCCAACTTCTGAACTCAATTTAGATCAAAAATTTGTCTAAACAAACTCAGATAGCCTAAAACGCAAATCCTTGGAACTTCAGAAACTGAGAAAGAACTTACCCATGATCCCTAGTTGCTGCAAGTGACCAATGGAAGACATGATGACCCTGGAAGGTGTCTCACTTGGTCAGTTAATGCTCCTGGGGGTCCCTGGAAGCTCTACTTTGAACCCCACTCCTGATGCCAACTGTTAAATAAAAAACTCTGTACAAACTAAGGGATTAATTGATCAAAAACCAATTCCAGGCCAGGTGCAGTGGTTCACACCTGTAGCCCCAGCACTTTGGGAGGCCGAGGCGGGTGGATCACCTAAGGTCAGGAGTTGGAGAACAGCCTGGCCAACATGGTGAAACCTCGTCTCTACTAAAAATACAAAAATTAGCCGGGCATGGTGGCAGGTGCCTGCAATCCCAGCTGCTTGGGAGGCTGAGGCAGGAGAATTGCTTGAACCTTGGAGGCAAAGGTTGCAGTGAGCCGAGGTCACCCCATTGCACTCCAGCCTGGGGGACAACAGCAAAACTCCGTCTCAAAAAAAAAGGAAAAGTTCCAGAATGGCGCAGTCCTCAGAACCAGAATAAGTTCAGAGCAACTCCAAGGCTGCCACAGCATTGAATAATATTTATGTATAGAAAAAGGAAAGTTTTGTATAGAAAATGGAAGTATGGTACAGAAACAGCTCTATTAGTTACAGCTGGGTGTTTGTCTTATGTGGACCTGCTTTGAACAGCTGGGTTCTTGTGAATGGTTGACTGAAGTGTGGCTGTTGTGATTGGCTGAGGCTCGGCTACCTGTTACAAGAGAGGGTTACAGTGTACTTTACACATCAAGTTGGGTTACAGTTCATTATGTCTGAAGAAACCTTTAGGTCAAATACCTACATTACAACAGAGTTTTGATTACCAGTTGGAAGCTGTGCTGCTCTTAATGGTAACTCTGGATTGTCCTTTCTATACGTGACTCTAATCTTGATCTTGACACACAGCTTGCTGCAGAAATCAGCTATGCCACTGAAGACCAGATTAACTTCCCAGCAGACCCACTGAATCGTGAAAAATTACAAATTTCTCTTGTAAGTCACTGAACTTGGAGTGGCTCAATAATCAGCAATAGAGAACTGATCCATTGCATTAATCCACTGAGATTATTAAGTTGATACAGCAATTGATTTTCTTTTGCCAATAAACATGAGTAGTAAAACAAATGATTCAGCAAAGAGTAACAACGCCATGGCTACGAATTGCTGGCCCAGGTGACTGGTGAACAACTCTAGAGATGACAGTACTGTTGGAAGCTTTTCATTTCAGTGGTGTTAAAACCGTTTTGTGGATGCCCTGGTTTTCAGGAAGAGCTCCAAAGTCTGTCTGAAAAGAAAGGCCAGCATTCTGCTCTACTTCTGGGGCACCACATGTGTTCAATACAGGGCTTTTCAGAAAAATTTCCATTTTCTAAAAAGGGCCAGCCTGAAAAAACATTTTTATAAAGGCCTGAAAATCACTAATCTTGTCCAACTGCATTAAGAATTATTAAACCAGACCCAGAGAAGTAAGGTGGTTTGTTTAAGTTCATGTAACTGAAAGTGACAAACCAGGAATACAACTCCCTTCTCTAGATCCACCTGACCTGGGCTTTTGCCTCCTATAACACCCTGAGACTTTTAATATGGAGGGTAAGGGCTGTATCTGCAACCCCAAATGGCTGGCTAGCACCCTGTAAATCAAGAAATGCCTTGGCATCCGTGGTTATTCACTTAATCAGCAAGTATTTATTAAACAACAGTCACCATCAAGTAGGTCCTACCTAGGCTTGTTCCCCCCAAAGGCGCGGGACTCCTAGAGTTACAAAGATATATAGCAGGACAGATATAGCCTTTTTAGAAAGTTGTAAATCTCATTAGCTGCTGTTTATTAAGACAAAGAAAAATCCATTTTTCTTCCCTACTTCCTTTAGCTGAAAAGAAAATTGAGTTTTAGGCCAGGCACAGTGGCTCACGCCTGTAATCCCAGCACTTTGGAAGGCTGGGGCAGGCAGATCACCTGAGGTCAGGAGTTCGAGACCAGCCTGAACAACATGGAGAAACCCTCATCTCTACTAAAAATAAAAATATAGCCGGGAATGCTAGTGCATGCCTGTAATCCCAACTACTCAGGAGGCTGACGCAGAAGATTCACTTGAACCCGGGAGGCGGAGGTTGCGGTGAGCCGAGATCGCACTGTTGCACTCTAGCCTGGGCAACAAGAGTGAAACTCTTTCTCAAAAAAAAAAAAAAAAAAGAAAAAAAAAGAAAGAAAAGAAAATTCATTCCTTTCTTTAAGTCTGATGCTTTACATACATATTTAGTGTTTTAATATTTTAAATTTTCTTGTTTATTTTTAATACTTAGTGTTTATGTTATTGAATAGAAAGAACAGGAACTTGGCCCCAATACCAAGTCATCATTATATTGGGTTGCCCACACAGTAAAGTACGGTTTGAGTATTGCAAATGAGCGCCATTCGTTTTGCCAACCAAGCACAAGTCAACTGTTTTGCTTCCAAGCTCCGTACTAATGAGTGCACTGTATTTTTCTCTGTCTTCCACTCTGTAGCATATAGTGAACTTTTAGAATATTTTCAGGGAAATAACTTAGTACATTGTAAAATTGTAGATAAAAATAAAAGCATTTTATTATTAGATAAGGACATTCCTGTCTCCATTGTGAATTCTATATTTGTATTTACCCAAAGTGCATAATTCACAAGTAGTCTTTATTCAATATTACCTTGTCCATTTCCCTGTGCAGGATAAATGAATATGCATACAAATAAAAATTATTTACAAACAAGTAAACAGCCCCTTGATTACATCAGAATTAACTAAAACCTTACTTTATTTTAGATACTGTTTAAAAAGTATGCTCTCCTCTCTGGTACCAGTGAGGATCTCACACATTTTGTACTCAAATAAAAGTGAGGCAAAATTAAGAACTCGTATCTCACAATCAAGAGTAATCACATTCCTGCCTTGGAAGAAGAAGGTGTACAAAGAGAGTGATCGCCATTAGATTCAGCTTCAGCTACCATTCAGGGGACCACGTGTCACATACTTCCACTACAGTCATTTAAACCTCCAAACAGTTTGGATGAGATAAACATGATTATCATCTCTTTTCCACAGATAAGGAAACTGAGAATCAAATACATATATGAGAAAAATATATATGAGAATAAAACATATATGAGAAAAACATATATGAGAAAACATATATGAGAAAAAAAACTGAGAATCAAAAACACACATGAGAAAAATAGTTAATTTACTGTAGAAAAACTTTGCAGACATTACCAGTGGTTGGCAGACTAATTCTCCCCAAAGACATTCACATCCTAATCCCTAGACCTGTGATGATATTATGTTACTTGGCAAGGAAGAATTAAGGTTGCTAATCATATAACCTTAAAATAGGGAGATTATCTTGGATTAGCCAGGTGGGCCCAGTATAATCACAAAGGTTCTTAAAGGGGAAGAGGGAGGAAGATGAAGAGATCAATCAGAAGACATTTGAAGAGGTTTTGAATCTGATTTTGAAGATGGAGGTAAATGAGCTGATGAAATGCACACAGCCTCTAGAAACTAGGAAAGGCAAAGAAGCAGAGCCCACAAAAAGGAACACAGCTATGCTGACACCTTGATCGTAGCCATTTGATACCTATGTTGTACTTCTAACCTGCACAACTATCTGAAAACAAATGTGTGTCATTTGAAACCATTAAACTTGTGGTAATTTGTTATAGCAGAAATAGGGAACAACTACGTCACCTTTATCAAGTGGCAAATTTCACATCACCAGGATGTCATATTGATGTCGTATGCTACCTGATATGATGCAATGAAGAGGACAGCTCGTCTCTGTGATTTTCTTCCCAACAACCCATCGTTTCAGTCTGATCATGAGAAAACACCAAGCAAACCCCAATGGAGGGACATTCTAGAAAGCAAGTAAAAAATTTTCTTTAAAAACTTTAAAGCTCATGAAAAACCAGGAGAGACTGGGAAGCTATCACAAATCTGAAGAGCAAGAAGACAAGACAATTGACTAAACACAATATATATATATATATATATATTTTTTTTTTTTTTTTTTTTTTGATGGAGTTTCGCTCTTGTTGCCCAGGCTGGAGTGCAATGATGCGACCTCGGCTCACCGCAGCCTCCACCTCCCGGGTGCAAGCAATTTTCCTGCCTCAGCCTTCCAAGTAGCTGGGATTACAGGCATGTGTCACCACGCCGACAAATTTTGTATTTTTAGTAGAGACGGAGTTTCTCCATATTGGTCAGGCTGATCTCGAACTCCCCCCCTCAGGTGATCTGCCCACTTTGGCCTCCCAAAGTGCTGGAATTGCAGATGTGAGCCACCGCACCTGGCCAATGTTGTATTCTTAATTGGATCTTGGAACAAAAAAGGACAAGAGTGGAATAACTTGTGAAATATGAATAGTGTCTCTAGTTTAGTGAATAGTATTGTGGCAATTTTAATTTTTTACTTTTGACAAATGTACTGTGGTTGTGAACACTAACATAAAACAGAGTGAAGGGAACTTGGGCACTCTGTACTTTGTCACTTTTGTGTAAACCAAAAATTATTCCAAAATAAAAAGCTTATTTAAAAATAAGTAAAACAAAAGTTTTTAAACCAAAAGTTTTAATGAAAGACACATGCCTGAGAGAGTCAACTTTAGAATCCAACTCTTCTAGTCCTAAGTTCTCTTCCCCTATTTCCTCCTAGTACACTATTCTGTCCCAGGACTCGGAATCTACTCAAGCTGGCCAGGTGCAGTGGCTCATGCCTGTAATCCCAGCACTTTGGGAGGCTGAGGTGGGTGGATAGCCTGAGGTCAGGAGTTCAAGACAAGTCTGGCCAACATGGTGAAACCCCGTCTCTACTAAAAATACAAAAAAATCAGCCTGGTGGCCTGTGCCTATAATCCCAGCTACTCAGGATGCTGAGGCAGGGGAATTGCTTGAAACAGGGAGATGGAGGTTGCAGTGAGCCGAGATAGCATCACTGTGCTCCAGACTGGATGAGAGCACGAGACTCCATCTCAAAAAAAAAAAAAAAAAAAAGAATCTACTCAAGCTGACCTTTCCTGAGCCACCATACACTTAATTTTATTAAAGTCAAAATTATGTAGAAAAAATAACAAGGTTAAATTACCTGCTTTAAATTATAAAGTGAATAGTACAAAAATAAACAAAAACCAAAATGCATAAAAGTTTGTGGAATAAGAACAGTATTGTAACTACCTTATTTTCCTCAAATTCTACTTTTTTTTCTTGCTTAGTTAGTTCTGTCTTTTTGGCATTTCATTTTGAATCAGAAATAATCTATCTAGGGTAGTTTCTGGAGTTAATGTCTCAAACTCTAGGTGTCCTGAAGTGAGTGCTATAGCAGAGACATCTTGTTACATTATTGGGGTTAAGTAGAGAAGAATGATTACAGGAGTTATAACAATAGTTAGCATTCATCGAATTTCCTGTGATCCAGGCACTGTTCTAAGCCCTTTACATGTAGTTATCTCATTTAACCCCCAAAATAACCTTTTAATGTGGAATTACCTTTATTTATTTCCAAATGAAGAAACTGAGACACAGGAGAGAGTAAAGCAAGTTGTGACATGGACAGTAAGTGATAGTATCAGATTTCAAACCTCACCAATCTGATACTAAGATTGAGGATCTGACAATACATCCTTCTTAATAATGATGATACATTTAGATAAGATTTATTAAGATTTTCCCTCATTTAAGCCTCACAGCTATCCCTAGGAGGGAAGTACTGCCACAGATCAGGTTCCCTGGGAAGTAAACTTCTAGATAGACATTAGAATGCAGGAGGTTTATTGGGAAGAGCTCTCGGGATTAACATGTATAATGGAAGAGTGGATTAGCAAAAGAGGAAAAAGATGGACTGTGGTGTGATCACAAGTCTCAGCCCTTTCTAGCCATATGGAGCATTGGAGCTGGGAGAGCTGCAGAGTTGTGCATATTGTGGCAAAGTGGTGGGGTGCTTATACAGCCTCCGTGGTAGTTAGTAGATGTGGGTGGCACCAGGGGAGGGTTGAGGCCTTGGGTGAGGGCAGAGGCAGTCTCTCCGGAAGGGGACTCAGTTGTGAGTCAGCAGCAGCCACCATGCCCAGCAGCTTTGGGATAAGCACTTCAGTTCTGGAGTGTGGGCAGAGTGCTAGGCAGATATTGAGTGGTATACCACATATTTACAATTCAAAAAAACTGAAGACTAAAGAAAAAACTACATGCCACAAATAAAATAGTGATTGTATTAGTCAGTGTTCTCCAGAAAAACAAAGCCATTAGGATACTTGGATGAATGAGAAATGATTGACTGACAGGTAGCTAGACAGACTAATTGATTTGTTAAAAGGAATTGGCTTATGCAATTATGGAGACTAAGAATTTTAGTCCTAAGAGAGCCAATATAATTCCAGTAGGAGTGTGAAGATCTAAAATGCAGCAGAGCCCATGGTGTAAGTTCCAGTCAGAGTCCTAGTCTGAAGGCAAGTGAAGACAGATATCCCAGCTCTCATACAGGCAGACAGAGAGCATTCGTTCTTACTCAGCCCTCCTTGTTCTATTCGGGCCTTCAACAGATTGAATGAGGCCCACCTACACCAGTGAGGACAATTTCCCTTACTCAATCTACAGGTTAGGGTATTATTCTCATCCAGAAACATCCTCAAGGACATACTAAGAATAAGGTTCAACCAAATGTCTGGATGTCCCATGGCCCCCTGAAGTTGACTCCTAAAATCCACTATCACAGTAAAATTACATAAATGAAGCATGACTTCAAGTGTGTTGTAGTCTATTGTGAATCCTAACCAGCGTGCTATGCTGTGTCAAAATATGCAGGAGCTACTGGGGACCAAAGGAGAGTTTAGGGAGAATGTGATGGGAGCAAATAAACTGATACTATTTCAAGGGCATCTTCTGAGTTCACTCCAGGAAGTCAAAAGTTCCCTGAGAAGTGACATGATGAGACAATTATAAATTGGATGTATATTTTGATTTAGTTAGAGTGACTCTTAACTATCTGTCTTTAAATACAACTATCTATTTAAAATATCTATTTAAAATAATACAAAATATCTTTATTAAGTGAACAAGGCATAAAATTACTTCTAAAAAGTGTACATACAAAAAATATGAAAGATTAAAAAGGGATGTTCAGGCGCATTAGTAGTATAAGAATAGAATTCCCAAACCAGTAATCTCTGACATTCTGGTAAATTGGGCTTTCTTCAACTAGAACTCACATATGTGTAATTAACTCTGCTCATAGAAGGCAAGGAAATATAATTCTGTGTGCAAACATATTTGTGAAAATTGATATGCTGATATATTTTTATATATTTACTCTAGCTCAAATAATTGAATGGTTAATTTAGCTATCACAAATAACACTCCAAAAAATGTTTCAGTTTTTTAGCTAATTTAACAGCAATTAAATGAACTGTAAACTTTTTTTTCAAAATTACAGAACTTGTCTTATAATGCATTTGAAAGCCTCTAATTTCCAATGAATCAAAGAGTGAATCTTACTCTTTCCATTTCAGACTTAACAAATGTGACTTAACTGAGAAAATCTAAAGAGAAGTAATTCCAAACAGGATTTGTTTTACACGGATATGTGACAAGAAGAATTAAAAGGAGCAGAATGAAGTAATGAAGGAGGACGTGAAGAAAGACAAGAAGTAAGAAGGAGAAATCGAGGAGCTTAATGATTAACAATAGAAATAGTAAATAACCCTGACATTATTTTAAAAACAATTTTGTATCTAAAAACCAATTTTAGATACTTTGTAAGACACTGCTATTCCAGATTCATATACCTCTGCAAAACTGCTAACAAGGCCCACTCTTCCCATAACTCTACTTTCATCTCGTCTTTAAATATAAAGACAAGAAACTGTGAAATGCCTTTCCAAAATCAAGCTACAATATATCTGAGGTAGAGCATTCCCCAGATTTTCTAGTGGAACAAACATTGCCTAAAAAGGAACTGAGTCTGATCTGGCATTAGTTTCTAGTAAATTTATTCTATAATCACTGCATTCTTTTCTTAGATTCATAAAGTGTCTGTTTATTAATCCATATAAGAACTTGACCAGAGTTTGTCAAGCTCACATGTCAATTCTATGTCTTGGGATTCTGCTGCTCTTTGACATTTGCAAGATTTCGACTTTGACACCATGTTAATAATGGATTTCCGAAAGATAATTCCCAGTGGTAAACAATCATAAAAGCTATTTTTATATAACTTTTTCACTGTACTGTAATACGAAAACTATTTTCTTTCACAAAAATGACATTAGCCAATAGCAGAACTCCTATCCACACAATTGTTCAAGCAAGCACTAGCTGATTCCACGTGATAGAGTTAAGTACTGCCAGTTTCTTTCCTTTTACCACTTGTGAATTTTACATTCTTTTCAAGGTAGGGTACATCCACCACACAAAGGTAATATATTCATTTATTTAACAAATGGTTATTAAGTTTTGTTTGATTACTATGAGCTAAATGCTCATAGTAATGGTTGCTCATAGTAATGCTCTAACAAATGGTTAGAAAGTTTTGTTTGATTACTATGAGCTAAATGCTGAATTGAACACTGAGAGGACAAAGAAAAATAAAACAAAATCTGAGCCTACAGAGTTTGCGCTCTTCTTACCATCACCAAAACGCATTCAAATTAAATGGAAGACCCATTGTCCTAGATGCATTTTGCGCTGATATATGTGAATACAAGAAACTGGGTAATTTGTAAGGAATAGAAATTTAGTTCTCACAGCTCTAGAGGCTGGGCAGTCAAGATCAAGATACCAGCAGGTTTAGTGTTTGGCGAGGGCTGCTCTCTGCTTCCATGATGGCACTTCGAATGCTACATTCTCTGGAAGGGTGTGGTGCACTGTGTTCTCACATGGAAGTAGGTGGAGGGGCAAAAAGCCCTTTTTCAATGGCATTAATGCATCATGAGAGCAGAGACTTGTGACCTAAACACCTCCCAAAAGGCCCTACCTGCCAACACTGTTGCATAGGAGATTAAGTTTCAACATATAAATTTAGGGGAACACATTCAGACCATAACACCCATTAAACACAAATGTTTCCTAAAAATGTATTTTTAAGTTAAATTCATCAGTTAGAAAGAAAGTATGGTGACCAAGGATCAGATATTCTACAACAGGATTTCTCAAAGCCTTTTAACATGCTAATATGCATTGTGAATGCATAGGAGCAGAAGAGAATATATAATTCTTGCCAAACGTATATGGCCTTAGAATCTCCCTTTCCTCCTTCAGACTTATTAAGAGAGTAAGATTTTGCAGAAATAATTGTTTCTAATATGGCTGGGAAATGAAAGGAATAAGGAGAAATGTGTCTTTAGCACTAAACCATCTCTTACTGTCATCACAGAGGAACTCAAAGGTAATTTCAAGGCAAACAAAGAATAAGTGAATTAATGAACAATGTAGACCATATGCAAGATGGAACTGACTTTACATAAAGATTTTATAGAAGAAATAGAAATATGTTTTTTATACTTATATGAGTAGCTTAGAATGTACCCTATACATATGTACAATGATTCTCAAACTCAGGAATAACTGTATACAAACTGCATGGAGAAATTTTGCATCTATGTGACCTAATTTGTCAATTGCTCGGACAGTTCTTTTTCTTTTATAAAATCCTTTTGAATCTTCAAACAAAGCTCAATGTCATTCCTTAAAACAATGATTCTCAAACTCTTGAAACGGTCATTAAAAATTGTGAATTTCTTAATCCTACAAAAATGGTAACTTAAAATACGCATTTTTTAAAAGGGATGGTTTTAGAGATTCATATGCACAATAGAACTGCAGAAGCATGGAATTAGAATCTAATCTCTCTTACTCTTTTTCCCTTATTTTAAGAAACATCTTCCTATAGCTCACCATTTTGAATCTCCAGGGCAACAGGATAGAGTGTCACTATAGGTAACTGGAATCCACAGGTGACTCAGAAACACTATTGTGTCAAAAATGGCAACTTCATTAAAATTCAAACCTTTTAATGGGCTACAATAATAAGAAAAAATAAAGATGGCTAGTTTGGGATTAATTTCCTTCTCATTATTACAAATTGGGAAAGCTCAGAAGTCAGAGGAAAGCAGATAATGAGCCTGAAGATAATGAGATAATGTATTTCCAGGCTTCTTTAATACATATTTATTTCTTAAAAAGCTAAAATCAGGATATGGAGTAGAGGATTCTGGGAAAATGGCCACCTGAGCTCACATCCCAGCCCCATCATCCTCAGCTCCTTGTTAAAGAGGTTTAACAAATAAATAATCTTGCTGGTAAATACTCCAGAGAAAAGAACAGTTACGCATTTTATTTTGGTAATGGCTGGGAGACAATCAATAGACCGACAGACTTGGGGTTAAGGCTACTAAGAGTTTTGGTTGCAAACACTGATGGAATCTCTGCTGTGGAATGGTAAAGTGGTTTTGCACTTTGCTTTTTTCTGGAAGTAGCCTATTTAGCTAATAAGCAAAACCTTGAAGTAGGTGTACTCATAAACTGAATTATTTGCGAACCATTAGTCAAGAAGAACCATTTCTCTTCTGCATGGTACAAAAGAGGACTGAACTGAGAGGAGTTTTTCCCTATTACCTCACAGAATATTCTGATTTTCCTACCTGACCAACCTAAAGAAAGCTCTCCAGGACCTCACAGCCTGAAAGGTTCTAAAACATATCTGTGCTATGCTGAGATTAATTATACCTATGGGCAGGCAAAGAAAAATCACAAATCATTTATGTAAACACCATAAACACATTAACCAGGAGAAAAAAATTCCATGTAAATAATGATGGACTAGTATCTAGAAATCTAAAGAACATTTACAAAACAAGAAGAAGTTAAACAACCCAATAAAAAACCTAGGGAAGAATAAAGAAAAGCAATACAGAAACACTCACTTAAGAAAAGCCCATGTACATATCTATAAGGAGACATGTACAGGAATATGTATTTCAGAATTACAGAAAATATTTAAACAGCCTATTTTTAAATTGCTATTTATTCATGTAGCTCAATACTGAATTAAAATGAATGAAATAGACACATGAATCAACATGGATAAATCTCAAAAACCTAATATTATATAAAAAAAGCAAGTATATGGATTATAAATATACAATAATACCATGCACACAATTGCTTTACCATAAAATACTACATTTTTATTATGTATACATAATGTACATAATATACAGACAGATTAAACCCACATAGGAATAACAAACAACAAATTCAGTACAACTACTTCTCTCAAAATGGGACGGAGATAACTTAGTAATTACTGAATCTCTAATGTTTTACTTCTAAACAAAGCAAAGCCGGAGGAAGAAAATAGGGCAAAATTATATGTTCAAATTTTTACTATATTTCTATATTTCCATACACTTTAAATATTTTATGTGGTGTAAGAAGAATATTCGTAAGACCTCAGCATAGCTGAAGTAATAAAATATTATCAAATCCAAATTATAATAAATAAAAAACATATATCTAGGCACAACTTATGAAATAACTGAACTCTAAAGATAAAGCTGATGTTACAGGCTTTCAGAAAGAAAGAATCAACTAAAGTAAGCATAGGGGAGTTAGACTAGAAACCGATTTCTCATCTCATCTTCAACTCTAAATAGCAAAATATCTACATTTATAATTTACTGTGAGGAAAAAAAACTTGATTTCAAGTCCTACTATTAGCAAAGATATAACTCTTACATAAAAGCAAAATAAAGAGACATGTTAAAAACTACAGATTAGCACGTTACTGTGTATATACAATATTCATACAAAAACTCTCCCTACAGACCTGATAATGCAACAAAAATTTTTAAATAAGGTTAATTACAATGTTTAATAATTCTTTCCTGCTCCCTAGTGATGATTAATTTCTTTTTCTAAATATTAAATAACTATTTTCTAACAATTTGCTTTAGAAAGTTTTGGTTTAGAGGACATTTCAGATGTATTTATCTACAGTTTCTATATTATAGATTTATGTGCTTTGGAGTGTCTCCAAGGCTTCACATTAAGGTGGTAATTATTGAAGTGATTCTGTTATCATATGTTCTAGTTTTTCCAGTACATAAAGTTAAACAGTGTCTTGGCCTGAGACAAGAACGCAGTGAGAGCTGCTAAATGAATTCATAATTACTCCCCGGCAAACTTGAGACTCAATTTAATCTTAAGCAAGCAAATATCAAATTATATCTTTTCCTTTTTCTTTTTTTTTTTTTTTTGAGGCAGAGTCTGACTTTGTTGCCCAGGCTGGAGTGAAGTGATGCCATTTCCACTCACTGCAACCTCCGCCTCCCCCGTTCAAGTGATTCTCCTGCCTCAGCCCCCCCAGTAGCTGGGATTACAGGCGCCCGCCACCACACGCCGCTAATTTTTGTATTTGCTGTATTGATGGAGTTTCACCATGTTGGCCACACTGGTCTCAAACTCCTGACTTCAAGTGATCTGCCCGCCTGGGCCTCTAAAAGCACTGGGATTATATGGATAAGCCACTGCGCTTGGCAAATTATATCATTTGAATACTGTTCTCCATTAAGAAAAAGGCTGATAGGGAAAAATTCAAATGGTTCTGCCTTTACTGCTGTGGTTAACTTCATGCCATCATCTCCAAATACAGATGTAATTCTTTTATTTTTCTCATTATCATAAAGATAAAAGTTTTAAAATTCTTATGATAAAGATACCTTTTCTAATAAAGTTATTTATTTCTAATAAAGCTATTAAAGTCTTTAAAAATTAAATCAAACCCCTCACTGAATTATAATTCTAGTAAAGCCAGCATTATTCAACATTGGGAAATGTTTAATATTATTAAAAAAAAAGAAAAGGTTTTTAAAAATCATAAGATTATATTAATAGATACCAAAATACATTTGTTAAAATGTGTTATTAACCATTTCTAACGAAACCTCTAAGAAAAATGAGACTAAGAAAAGAACTAAGATACAAAAAATATATAAATTAATATTAAATATTTATTATACCATAAAATGATAAAGACAATCCAAAGAAAATCAGAAATAATATGAAGATGATTATCACCACTTTATATGCTATTACTTCATATTCATTCAACTTGCTTTTAATAAAATAAGGGCAGGATTTTTTTTAAATAGGCAAAAATTTGAGAAAGAAGACACAGTATTTTTATTTTCCAATGATATGATTAGTTTTGGAAAAGAAAAACCAGAAAATTCTTCTGAAAAATTTTAGACTTAACAGAAGCGATTAGCATTGTAGGTGAATAACTCAGTAGCTTTTAAAAATAATCTTATTAGACAGTTAAAAATGGAAATAAGGAAGAAAAGCACAATAACTATTGACTGTCAACTGGCCAACGAGTCTATTAAAATAACTTTCATCAAGTAAAGCCAAGTTAAGTGTTTACTGCATTAAGGGAGACCACAACCTCCATGGACTCTTAGCAAAATTTTAGAAAGGCGAAGTCAATGGATGGATATTTACAAGGCTCAGGGGATTCAATCTCAGATAGGTCTTCCCATTCAAGGATAGTTCTCTATTGGGATCTGACAAAGTTCATCATATAATAGTTTAGGATTGATGAAAAAAGCAAAATGACAGTTTTTAAGCAAATCATAAAGAGTAAAACTCAACTAAGTAAACTAATTTTTCTGAAAAGGAGGCTGTTTATCCTAATGAGATCAAGTTGCATAGAATTTGAACAAATAAAATTCTGGAAATCTCTGAAATAACGTAATTCTTTTATTTATTTATTTATTTGTTTGTTTGTTTGTTTGTTCTTTTTTGAGAGTCTTGCTCTGTCGCCCACGCTGGAGTGCAGCAGCGGAGCAACGTCGCCTCACTGCAACCTCTGCCTTTCAGTTTCAAGCAATTCTCCTGCCTCAGCCTCCTGAGTTAGCTGGAATTACAGGCACGCGCCACCACGCACGGCTAATTTTTGTATTTTTGGTAGAGACTGGGTTTCACCATGCCGGTCAGGCGGGTCTCGATCTGTCCTCATGATCCACACGCCTCAGTCTCCAAGCGCTGGGATTACAGGCGAGCCACCGTGCCCAGCAACAACATAATTATTTTCAATGTTATTTTCCAAAGCAAAAATGTTCTGGAATAATAATGTTGTTAGTACAGATGATCAAATAGTAAAGTCGCCCGATAGAGAGTCTTAGTCTACTATTACTCTGTGGCTGTTAGTAGGTGCTCCTGTATTTTATGCAAAATCTGTTGTTCTATTTCTCATGACTAAAGTTATAAAATCCGTAAGAATAAATGTAAGAAGGTAGGTATAATACATATAAAAACTTGTAAAAATACACTATAAAACAGATTTAAATGGGGAACTTAGAATAACTGTAATGTGGTTTTTTCTAACTATTACATAAATTTAATGCAATTTTAATCAAAATTCTTAGAGAAATTACAGGAAAAGAATTTTCTAAAAACTGATTCTACATTTGTTATAAGCAAGTATATATGAAAAAATGCTTTAAACTTTTTGAAAAAAAGAGTTATAATTAACTTACAATATGGTAATATTTATTATAAATCTTTATTCAAAGCTATATGGAATTAATCCAAGAATAATAGCTAAGTTAGTGAACATACTAGAGACTCTAGAAATAGACTTTAGAGAAATAGATTTTGGGGGGATGTTAATATATATTTGGCATTTTAATGAGTACTAAAAAGATCTTTAATTTGTTGTATAGTTTTATGTAGCTGCCATCCACTCCCCAAAATAAAATATATGGGTCACTTCTTCACAATATAAACAAACATAAATTCTAGACAAAATTATCAAAATGATAAAAAAAAAAGTTGTAAAATTTTTTTAAATTTCAGGAAAATATTTATTTAACATTAAGATGAGCATAAACTTTTGCCAGGCAGAAAAGTAAAAACCGAAAGACATGAAAATTATATATTTGACTGTTTTAAAAAGATCATGTGCAAGGCCAGGCGCGCTAATCCCAGCAATTTGTATTATAACAAATAGGCCGAGGTGGGTGGGTCAGGAGGTCAAGAAATCGAGACCATGGTGAAACCCCATCTCTACTAAAAAATACAAAAATTAGCTGGGCGCGCCTGTGGTCCCAGCTACTTAGGGGACGGAGGTTGCAGTGGGCCGAGATCACGCCACTGCACTCCAGCCTGCCCCCTGGCGACGGAGCTAGACTCTGTCTCAAAAAAAAAAAAAAAAAAAAAAAATCGTGCAAAAAACACAAGTACCAATGTCAAAAACAAGAAAATACACTAAAAGAAAATGGTTTTAACAATACAACAGAAAAATAAACACAGAATATAAGCAGGTCTTTCACACAACAGAAACGGTAGACAATAAACATAAAATAATGCTTATCATAGCTATTGTCAAAGAAATGTAGTGATGTGCCATTTTGCACACATCAAATTTGCATAGGCAGAAAGAAAACACCTAATAGGCTACATATGGAAATACATACATTCTGAGGGTATGACTATATATTGCCACAGCTTTTTAAGTCTACTAAAATTGAAAATACACACATTTTGAGCCAGCAAATCTTCTTTTGATGATTATACAGATATAAATATACCAGTTTACAAGTAATTTGTACCTTTATTTATAGTAATAATTAAGCATAATACATATTTACATAAAATAGATTAAATATAATTTAATTGTCTTTATTTACAGCTTATTTTTATTTACTGTGGTTTCCTTACAAGCTTAAAACACAGGGACATAAACAGAACAGTCATCAAATGGTGAATAGTTGTCATAATTTTAACTCTTTTTATAATCATTTAAAGTGTATCATTTTTCAAAATAGAAATTTATAAAGAATTACACTAAGCTAAACTTAAAGACAACTATGCAACGCTATTACTTCATGTTCAATTTATCCCAGAATTTATCTACAACTACTTTTCACAATTGTACAATTGCTAACTTATGTATTATAAAAAATTAGCAGACATTAGAAAAAAAACACCACGAATATTCCTTTTTTAACCTAAAATTCCATATATTCAAAATGTAGCATTAACTTCTCACCAAATTGTCTCTTTTTTCCAACTATTTCTGTGAATATTCTTAACCAAACTTGAAAAAAAAATCATCTTCAGTTCTTCCCTTTATTTGTAAGCACTGTTTCTAGGCCCTACTACTTATCAGTTGAACAATGTTTTGTATTTATCTCTTCCATTTCATTCTAATAGTCATTATTGTTGTCAAAATATTTATCACCTTACACCTAAATAAATGACATCATTTAAAAACAAACTCCTTATAGGTATTCTCTGTCTTGGGATCCCCTCTGCCCAAGTTCTTTTTCAAACTACTGATCTGCTGTCCTTCTGTGTGCCTATCATCATTGCTTAATATGACAAATCCCAACAACTCATTTTGCCCAGCTTTTAAGTTTTTCTGTGTCATACATTTATTCTCCCTTAACATTCTTGGTCTTTACCATAGTGGCCTTCCACATTCATCCAGAATAGCAACAAGATCAAAGCATACACAATGACAAACTGTGGTTGCCCCAATCATGATAGAAATTTAACAGCCTCATAAAACAGTAGATTGTGACTTTTATCCAGAGCAGAAACCAGGTGCAGCTTAAGAGGAGGGTGGAAAAGACTGTTTTCTATTGTCTCGAGCAACTTAGCTCTGTCACAAACTCTCAATACTACCCCACAAAGAAGCCCTGACACTGACCAAATCTATCCTGTGAAGAACTAAGTTTAAGGATCATTCATAGCAACTCCAGTTCTTATTAAAGTACTCTTCTAGGAACATAGAGTATTCACTCTATCCAAAAGAAAGCTGAGAAAAAAGTTTTCTCTATCTCTTTGTATTTCAATGGTGTTTTTCCTCCTGAGTGCTGTTTCAACTCCACCTAGGCATAGGCCCCAGGGTGACTGCCTGTTTGTCCTACTGCTTAAACTGCCCTTACGCACAGATCTTTTTCACTCATATTTTTGCTCTCCCAAACATGAAAGGTTTTCCTCTATCCCATCTATCTAGAGAAATAAAATTTACTCAGAAGTATTGACTTGAATTTCACTCTTGCTTAAAGCCTTTTCTAACTAAATCGGAATATACACTTTCCCCTTTGGCAAATTATTGTTCTGTTACTGTCTTACACATGCTAGTTTTGTCTCCTAGCAGGAATTTCAAGTTACCAGTGATCAGGCATCCCATGTTTTCTTTATTTCTTTTGTATCTATCTAATCACATAACACATACACAGTGACCAGTAAGTATCTCTTTATCAATTGAATACTGAAAGCCCTAAAAACTGGTTTAACAGATCAGTGTAAATATGTATTTATAACCAAGAGTAAGTTTAATTGCTAACTGATTATTTTTTGTTATTTTCAATCATCTCTTGCAATATCATAAAAAGTCCTCATCAAAGAGTGTATAAATCAAGAATAAACTGTTCACCATTTACACCATATATTTGATAGTATCACAGGGTTTTGGGATTTTATTTGTTGGAATTTTCTGCCCCAAAGGTTGTACCTGCAAACACCAAAAACCAATCACTGTGTTTCAATTACGATAAAATGATACACCATGAAGGAAAGCAGGAGTCCAAGAAATATTCAGAAGAAACAAGACAGAGTTTCTGTAGACTTAAATTAAGACTGTTGAGGCAGAGCAAATTTGATAACAGTTTGCCAACCCAAATTCCCATCAATGATAGACTGGATAAAGAAAATGTGGCATATATACACCATGGAATACTATGCAGACCTAAAAACGGGTGAGTTCATGTCCTTTGCAGGGACATAGATGAAGCTAGAAACCATCATTCTCAGCAAACTAACAGGAACAGAAAACCAAACACTGCATGTTCTCACCCATAAGTGGGAGTTGAACAATGAGAACACATGGACACAGGGAGGAAACTATCACACACCAGGGCATGTCAGGGGTTGGGGGGCTAGGGGAGGGATGGCATTAGGAGAAATACCTAGTGTAGATGACAGTTTTATGGGTGCTCCAAACCACCATGGCACGTGTATACCTATGTAACAAACCTGCACATTCTGTACATGTATCTCAGAACTTATAATAATAATACTCAGAAGTATAATAATAAGTGTATTCAAAGATCAAAATGGGAAGACACACCAACAAAGTTAGGAATGTTCCAAGGTCTGTTACAAGTTAAAACGTTTTTACAAGAAAGTTTAAACATTGTTAGGAGAAGGAAGGGGGACTCCTTGTACCAAAGTTGTACTTTTTTATTGGAGGGCACAATACAGAGGCTTTAACTTGTAACAAACTTTGGAATATGTATTAATGACTGAAAAAAAGTGAAGCACTTTACAAATACTTATTTGAAGATTTGGTGGACTTCGCAGAACAAAATGGATTTCAGCTGAATCCCGAAACCGTAATGACAGATTTTCAATTAGGTGCAATCAAGGCTTTTAAAAATTAATTTTAAGGTATTACCAATAAAATTTGTTTTTTCCTTTCAACACAATTAATTTGGTGAAAAATTTAGATGAGTAGTTGGCGATGTGATACAGCAACAACAAAAACTTTAGCTGGAAAATACATCATTTCCCTAAATTGGCATTCCTTCCAGCTGATGACGTGCAGGTACCTTTTAATGAAGAATTAAAGCTTCATTTGCCTGAAGAAGCCGGTGAAGATATTGACTAGTTTGAAAATAATTATATGCATGGCAGCATCAGAAGACACACATCAGTGTTGCTGTATGATCACTATTATCATTTCCACCAATTCTGTGGTCAGTATACTAGTGCATTTGGAATTCATTTCCGTATACCCCAAACAGCATAGAACTATGGCACGGAAGGTGGGAAAATTTAATACAGAATGCTTATGTCAGTGTATGTAGAATCACAGAAGAATTTCAAAACGAATAGTGCCGCATAGAAAATGAATCTCAACGCATCCTCCAAATAAAGCAGTGTCCTAAAAGAGGGAAAAAAAGCAGCTCTTCACTGTGATACAAAACTTCAATATACAGTTCATGACTGTAAAAATCAGCCAGCTCTTAATGGACTAACTCTGCAATTGCCCGTAATCTGTCCCTGTAATTCACATTTTCATATGCAGAATTTTCTTTTTAGATTTGTTTTTGTTTTTGTTGCTTTAATAAGCTTTTTTCCCATTCTCTTAAATTGCCAGCATTTTTTTTAACAATTCCCTATGCTATTGATTTTATATTTGCATCATTTCAATACAGGAGTTAAAAATTGTACACAGACTTTTAAAGAGTTCTAAATGATTTTATGTATCTTTTGCAAATTCGACTCCATAAAAGTGCATTATCATGACACTGACTTTGTAATCACTTGTATGTACATTAAACTGTCCTCAATCAATGAAGAATGTCCTTTTTGTACATCAGCATTTCCAAAGATAAACTGTATCGAGATCAAGAAGCTCATTAGGTGATTACATATGCAGTGTTGACCAATTGCCATTTCTGATCAATCTTAGGTTGTTAGGTATTTCAGATGACCACAGTTATAAAGCTGGGTTGTTCACAATTATCAACCATAACAATATACATTTATATATTTCCCTTTTTGACCTATTTCTTTATGAATACAAATACCCACATGACTGTTGTTAATATACCTGAGTGCCTATGCACAGAAATAAATGTTATTATTATTGCCTATTTTATTGTGTAAAGTGGCCTATGAAGTGTTCTGTCATGTTTTTCTATATTTCTCTAATAAATCTTCTTTTAAAAATGTAAATAAACATTCTTAAAATAATTTTTAACATTATTTTTCCAAGAACAATCTTTCAGGGATTTTGATCTTTTGGCATATCAATATCCTGGATTATGGTATTTGAGATGTGTCTTTCTAGATCATGATGGGCTTTATATTTTCAATATTGCTAGGAGTGCTAGAAGATAGGAATCAGCTATCGGTGATGTTTTATGAACATGGTGACCTGGAGAATTCATATCAGCACATAGACATGCATGTTAGGTAACAGTTCTAAAAATCCTTCCAGATGTATTCATGTATTTGAGAGCACATGTTTCTTCTTCATGATTTCCTTTTCTTTTAGGACTTAAAAGCTGACTTTGAAATTTAGAATCAACATATAGATTGCCCACAATGTTAACTCTCTTTCTATCATAGCTATCTGAAGTAAAAATAATCTTTGCATTTTCAGACATTGAAAGACATGTTTTGGAATATAGAATCAGGGATCCAGCATGATTGTTAAGTAATATCTTTGGGGGCAATATGTTGTGCTTTGACTGCTTAAAGGAAAAAGGAGAACATTAATTGGTAAACATTATTTGTAAAAACAATACCAATCTAAAACTAATTTTACTTCTTATTCAGAAAACTATTTTCAATTTTTCATCAATTTCCTAAACTTTTCTAATTTTACTATGCCTGAATTATTTTTACAATTCTGTCTCAGGAGTGTGACTTGAAACTATAGGTTTAATGGTTCAAAAATTTTGAATGTTACATGAAATCATTTTGAAAAAAAATGAAATTAAATATTTTATAACACACACTAAAAGCAATGCAAATGAAATTTTACCAAAGCGGAAAAAACTCCACATCAAACTACAAAACACAGATAAGACAAGCCCATAGTTTTATTCACTCCTAGTGAACAGAAAAGTGTATGTATTTACCAACGGGAGTCAACACATCATTACAGAAAAGGCTTTCCTAATAAAGTCCAAAATGTAAAAATGCAAGCAGCAAGATCTGTATTAAACATGTTTTGTTCCTTTTCCACAATAGAACTCCCCTTTCCTTCTTTATTATCTGTTAATGAAAACTTGTTTAAAACTCTCCATAGGTCATTTTTAGATATAAATATTAGAATTAAATATTTACCATATTTTCTTGCCAAAATTGAAATCAGTTGTCTTGATTATTTCTCATTTTGTATGAGACAAATACCTGTTAAAGCCATCAACCAGTTACTGGGGATACTTTTACTATTTTAGTTTACTTAATGAGCACTACATCACATTTTAGGTAAGAATTGTTTGAAGTTGAAGCTGAAGCACATAGAGCATTTATGTTGGTAGTTATTATATTTGGAGTATAAATATACTCATAAAATTATAACAGTTATTTAAAATTACATTTTACATATATTTTAAAATGTAAATTTTAATATATTTAAATTATTGAAAATTATATTTTTAATGTACTTTATAAAAATATTATTATTCTTTAAAACTTCTACTTTTTCTTTCTAATGATACATATTTAATTTTGCAAAAGTATTGCCAAACAATGCCAGGGAGGTAGAAATTTATGCCAGTCCTAACTACCTTTTAATAATTAGAATTCAAGAATTCTTAAAATCTTTTTTTCTGAAATTAATCAGCAGCTCTACCACTGCCTGGCAATTGATTATAATGTGAACAAGGGCAGAAGCAAAGATGAATTACCATGCAGTGGTATTCATAACGTAAGGATAACTGCAATTAGAAACCTCTGAAAAATGCATCAGTCAGAGATGGTTCTCTTCTCTTTTCATTGACCAACCATGAAATTTTCCTCCCAAACCCATGCAATATTTGCCTCTAAAAGTGACTTAAGTGAGATGAAGCATTGGTTGAGTTTAATGCATGTGCTTCAGAATCCAAAACTTGCTTCATTTTATTGCTGAATTCTGTAGTTCTATGGAAATGTTGGTTCTTTTTTCAATGGCAATAATAAAACTCATAACCAACCTTGGAGACATATTTAAGAGAAGATATTTCTCATATAATTTTTACAAACATTTGCTCATAAAAGTTCTTTCTCACTACATGCCAGATTGTGAATTCTGATAAGTATTCCCTCAATCAATGCCCAATAATTCACTCTAGTGAGCAATTACACTGTTTAAGGGAAATTTACTAGGGAAACTATAAATGGTGGCACAGGAACTCTAATTTACTAAGAAGAAAAAAATACATAACACTCCCTCACAGTTCTTTATTTATTACTTTCAGTCTTTACTGAAAGGAATTTGCTCGTATTAACTGAGGTCTAACTTTAGCATTCTCCACTTTAAATATAGAAAAACACATATGAAATTAAATATAATTGTATTTGAGAAATGTAATTTAAGTAGGACTACAATTTTTTAATGCTAAATGTAAAATCTGAGAAAATATTGTAATCAGAAATACAGAGAGAATAATCTTGGATCAAAATTATTTAGTATTTTAATGAAATGCTTAACAAAAGATATGCTCACATGTACATTTTTAAATTTGAAAGAGTAGCACTAACAAAAATGGAAAATTTATGTCTCAAAAAATTACAGAAATGATAAGGCAAGCTAAACTTTCTGTAGAAATAAACATATTTCTGTTCACCTAGTCTCTCCGTTTTCTAAATTGTGGAAATACAAAAATTTCCATATACTTCCATACATGGAGAATATGTCACAGTTTGATCAATGAACTGGTCTGGGTCATGGATTGACAACAAGAATGGACAGAGGTCCTGAGTTTAGCTAATATCAAGGGATTGGACATATATATTGACATAGCTAGGCAAGAACTAGTCAGCCAAAATAAGATAAAATCATGATTCAGTAAGTCCATGTTAAACTCATGGTAGACAGGATTCAGAGGTCAAAATGATCAAAGAATAAACACATGACCTCTCATTTTACTTTCTTCCTACAGTGGGCATCCCTGTGCCTACAAGTACTCATCATGACCAGAAATTGGTAAGAAACCTGCAGCTCAACCTGGTCCCTCACTGAGGCAGGATAATGATACTTAATGAACATTATATATTGAACACCATGTTCATGACACTCTGTGAGGTAGTATGTATATAAGGAGGGCGAAACATACATGATTCCTTCCCTCATGAGCTTATAATTTAGAGGCAAACACAATAATCAAAGATACAAATATACATATAAAGGCCTGTATAGTGTAATAAGGAAAAACGTAGAGTGCGCCTTACCTTGAGTTCTCTAGAAAGAGCCTGAGATCAGGAGTCTTGTGTGAGTAAGTAATTGAGGAATTGTTCTCAGGAAATCAGGAGAAGCAGGGAAGAAAGCAAATCAAGACTGTGGTCTCAGCTGGAAACTGACTTGAACTTGACTCCATGGGGAGCTCTGGAGGACATGGATTATACCACTGAATTGTCCCACATGGAGGCCAGGAGATTTGCTTTTCGTAATCCTAGTCATAAAGTCATTGGGTGAGGGCCACAGGATACAGTGGGGTGACAGGAGGAAGCAACTGTTGTAGACTGCTATCCAAGTTAATATCTGAAGATTTTATAGCATTTACCCTGGAAAAGAAAAGGAGCAAGAACATTCAAGGTAGCAAAGAGGTCTCTGATCACCAAAGATCATAAGAAGATGATGCCAGCCAGAGTAGTACAGAGAGGCCGAGGAGTGGTAGATTGTGCAGAATCACAGAGGCCAGGTCAAAAATTTTGGTTTTAATCCTAAAAAGATTTGGGTAGCTTTCAAGGGTTAACAGTAGAGGAGCGACTTAAACATATATGCATTTCAAAAAGATTATTAGACAAGAAGAATCAGAGTGAGTTAAGAGTAGATCTTGGAATATCCTGTGCTGATAATTGTAGAAAAAGAGAAAGAAATAATGGTAGCTTTAACTAGAATAGTGATTGCACACATGAGTATAAATGGGTACAAGAGATAAACACCATGTTAAACTGATGGAATATGGTAGTGAATGAAAATCATGGAACATGCGAGGAGGTATAACCATACCACATCAGTCTATTATCTTGTGGTTGTTTTTTTAGCTATGCTGTGCTACCCAGGAACTGGCACAGATAAAGAAGTCACTTGATTATTTGCCTGAATACAATGAAAGGGCAAGAGAGTTTATGTCACTGGAGGAGAGTTACTCAAAGTATGGACCACAGAATTCAAACTGGATCAAAAAGAAATGAAGAAAAGATGAGGTTACTAGTAAGAAGAGATAGAGGCACCAACAGGCAGGCTGGAGCTACTGACTGAGGGGCACAGAGATTTGTTCCAACTGCTATATAGTGCTAGTCCAATCAGTCCAACCGTGAAAATGTCCAAATTAAATAAATGTACTTGTAGTAAGTTTGGGGAAGCATGCATAGAGGAATTTTTGCAAAGGATAAAAAATTCTGGCTATACACTACCAAATCAACCATGATTCAATCATGCAACACAAGTGTACTCAAAGCAAATTCATCACTAAGAAGACAGACTAGGCAGCAGTGTGTACTTGTCAGGTACTATTTAGGCAAATATATGGATTGTGGTACTTACTAGGACTGGAGAGCGAATTTTTCATCTCAACCCTAAAACAGATGCAAAGAAATTCAAAACACCAGTAGAGACCCACAAGAAGTCAAAAATCATCTTAGGACATACTGAGACATGAATCCTGAGGTCACAGTTATTTTGCTGTTTGACTTGCTTGAAAATTGCTTCACTTCTTCATTTTGCAATCTTTATGCACAACATTTGTGAGTTTTGTGTACATTTTGGAGTCACTGAATTCCACTAATGTCAAGCAAATGGAAACGTGAGTGGAATCAGGAAATAAAATCTGCAACATGTTCTCCTGGAATGGGTTGGAACTGCCTGACGGGCTGCCCCAATTGGCAATGTGGATCTTGGATCCATGAAAAACACAGCTGTGTAGACCAGGGTGTTGATCAAAGGTTGGAAAACCTATTTTTATTTTAATGTTGTGAAAAACCCTCCGGTCCAAGAGCCCACGTAGATTTTTGACATAAAGACTGCACAGAGAGAAGTCAAAGACCTTCAGTTCAGAAGTCCCGTGGAAGGATCACATATTAGTGAAAAGATGGAAATGAAAGTGCTTAGATTTTTTTCTGTAAATCACATAAAATTTCAACAAGAATTTTGGAAGTCTAAAAATACCTTCAACACAGGCAGAATGGATTTTAACATGCTCCACACTAAACTTTCGGTTCTGAAAATAAATAGCATGCTGTTTACAGCAACACTGGGTTGTTGTTCTATATTTCTTAAAGGTGATTATAAACGTGTCAAGATTATATTTGGGGTTCCAGACGTAGAGCTATTCCCATTATCGGAAATGTTTTTTTGCTGAGCTTGGACTGCATCTGCATTAATTCTAGTTATGAACAGGCAAAGTAGAAAAATATGGTAAGGCTATGATCAATCATACTGAAATAGTATTTTTTTTAAAGTGGCAGTGCTCCATTAACTCATTCCATCCCCTTTTTTCCCTAACATAACATCACATTTTCCCTACCTCTCGCTGCCCCAAGTAGTCCAATTTTTGCCTCAAAATATCTCTTTCTGAAGCCAAGAAAATCTACAAAACTGTCTCTGATGACTAGAGACCTATTTATGTTCTCAACAATGTCTATCCTCTCATAATCTCCTGCAATTGAATAAATCACCATTGCTTGATACTCTTTCAATTATGAATTGAAATTGTTAAGTTTTGTCTTCAAGTATGATACCAGATGTGCCAGGGTCAATACTGAAAGGAGGCACCTTCAGTGACTGAATAAAACAGAACTTTCCATTGCCTAGAGATTCCACAGACTTCAGAGGGGAACAGCCCGCAGTTTACAGAGTTAACCTAAGTAGCTTTCTGTGTCCTTTATTTTTATAGGTTCCTCAGTTTTTTACAATTTCTTGGCAGTGTTTTGGATTCCTATTGAATGCCAGTTCTTAAAAATATCTGTTAAGAACTAAGGCAGTGCAGGATGATCAATGAATTATTTAAAATAGTTTCTAAAAGTATCTTTTGTTTCTGTAATCAATGTAATATATTTAGGGAAGTCATTACAGCATGTCGAGGACCTGTGTGACCCTAATGAGGTGGTCCTTTAATGCTTTAATTCATGACAGACGCATGTTTTACTAATGTTAGTATATACCATGTCTTTAAACTGATGAGTGTATTATGAAAGTGATTCGCTTTTAATTTGAATAAACTACTACCAGGGCAATGTATAGTTAAAGGAGTTTTATACAGAGTTAAATATTTAGCTCGAGGATTTAAAGCTGTGTGGTAATGGGCTTCTCATGTTCTTAACAGAAGGTTAGTTCAAGCTTTTAAATGCTATCACAGGTTGGCAGCCAGACTCTGGTTGGCCTTTATTCTTTCAATTTGTTATAGGCTACCTGCTAACAGCTTCAATACCTTGGTTTGCCAGCTGCTCTTGTGTATTCTGGGTAGCCTCATGCAATGCAGCTCTTACGTACAATTACACAACCATTCCCAACCACTTAAATCTAACATCACCCAGAGCAACAAAGGCAAAAAGGTTCAAACCTATCCCATCCTATGAGTGTAAAATGTGTAAAATGATTTTTACAAAGGTTTTATGTCAAATGTATTTGATGAATGTGAGGGACATAAACTTCTACCTTTCCTAAAATCAGAATTGTCTGCCTCTCTCTCGCTATGTAAATACAAATATTCTGCTAAAAACTGGGGTAGCTGTTGGTTTCTGTTGCTCTCTGTTACTCATGTTTTCCAGGCCTGGGAACAGATGGTACACCACCTGACTCAGAAGAGTCTAATGTAAGATTCATTGTGCTTCACAGGAAATCAAAGATCAAGCAACAATACAGAAGGTGACGCAGCACCTCCGCAACCAGTAACACAGTATGATACACTCAAGCAGCAAAGGGAGGGGGAGGGGAAAAAAAAATAAAAAAAAAAAAAAAAAAGAAAGAAAGAAAGAGAAGAAAAAGAAAAAGAAAGAGCAAAATAGGTCCACCTGCTTGAAAAACAAAACCTTTAGCCCTTGAAGGCTATTATTTGAAAATACAATCAATCTTCATCCCAAACCTTTGTCTAAGACAGTAATAATTAACTTTCTCTCCAAAGGACTTGATTTTTGTCAGCACTAAAAGATTTTTCTGATGTACTTCAATAAAAATTCAAATCACTTGTAATGCACACAAGTGGAGGATGACAGTGATAAGTGTATGAAATTTGTAATTTTAACAAAGCTGTGGAGAAGGGGCCAAGGACAGAAAATCTTAGATTATATGGGGTAAGGTATCTTCACAGCTATTTTAAAAAGAGTACCAAGTGCAATGTGTAAGCATTTCAAACACCCTTCTTCACTTAACCTAGAACAAGAGATGGCAAACTATGGCCTATGGACCAAATGTGGCCAACTCCATGTTTTCATAAATAAAGTTTTATGGGAACACAGTCATGTTCTTCAACTTGTGCATTGTATATGGCTGTTTTTGCACTACATTAGCAGAGATGAGTCATCACAAGAGATCATATGGCCAACAAAGTCTGAAATACTTATCATCCGATCTTGTACAGAGAAAGCTTATGGAACCCTGGGTTATAATATATCCCCCTCTAACAATTCACATACGAACTTTCACTTAATCTGAGAAGCCAGTGAGAACCCCTATAATGACACTAACATATTTGACTCACATTTTTTACCTTTTAGAAAGAAAACAGTTTCTAGCTTCCCCACCCAGCATCACTCACCATCACCAAGTTCACCATAGTATTAGCAGAAAATATATTAAAATGGTTTCTTGGGAAATGAAGGCTGAGGGAAGAGAGGGCACCCCTGGGCATCAGGGTGCATTGTGGGAAGGAAGCGGCAGCGTCTCGGGCGGGCGGGAGGTGCCTCAGCGAAGGCAGCTGTATTAAATCTTCCGCAGCTCACAGCACTGTGGAGCCGCGTCTCCAGCCCAGCCTGGGACGGGACCGCGGCACCCCACCTGGGCCTCGAGGCTTTCCGCCCTCCACCCCGCCCCTATTCGGGCCAGCCCTCCCTGGCTGCCCTCCTCAGCCCCAAAAGGTGGGCGGACTGCCCTGAGGAGGCGGGAGGGCTGGTGGGCTACTATGCCCAACTTTTGCGCTGTCCCCAACGGCAAGCGGAAGAGCTCGCAGTCCGACCTGGCCTTCTTCCGGTTCCCGCGGGACCCAGCGATGCCAGAAGTGGGTGGAGAATTGTAGGAGAGCAGACTTAGAAGATAAAACACCTGATCAGCTAAATAAACATTATCGATTATGTGCCAAACAACATTTTGAGACCTCTGTGGTCTGTAGAACTATACATTTTGCAGAGCCATCAGAAAATGAATAATGATTGGGTTATTTTATTTCTCAAAATTAATTGAAGCAGATATTTGTGAAGTCATTGGGAGAGGCCATCCAGGACAGTTTTTCAAGATAATGCAATACCAACAATATTTGATCTTACCAGTCATTTGAACAATCCACATAGTAGACCCAGAATACGAATAAAAGAACTGAGTGAAGACGAAATCAGAACATTGAAACAGAAAAAAAATGATGGAACTTCTGAACAGGAACAAAAACATAAAGAAACCAACAATAGCAATGCTCAGAACCCTAGTGATGAAGGGGGTGAAGGGCAAGTTGAGGACATTTTACCTCTAACCCTTGAAGAGAAGGAAAACAAAGAACACCTAAAATCTCTGTTTGAAATCTTGATTCTTATGGGAAGCAAAACATATCTATGGGTGGACATGAGGCTGATGAAATCCCAGAAGATCTGTTTACTCCAGATAACTTTCAAGCACTGCTGGAGTGCCGGATAAAATCTGGTGAAGAGGTCCTGAGAAAGCGCTCTGAGACAACAGCAGTTAACACGTTGTTTTGTTCAAAAACACAGCAGAGGCAGATGCTAGAGATCTATGAGCGCTGTATTCGAGAAGAAACTCAGGGAAGTGAGAGACTCACCCTTCTTCTCCATGTCACTGATGATATAGTGGACATAGCAGCAGAAGAGCACCTACCGTTGGTGAGGTTTGTTGATGAATCCCATAACCTAAGAGAGGAATTTGTGGGCTTCTGCCTTGTGAAGCTGATGCGGGAAGTTTGGCTTTAAAATTTCACACTACAATAACAGAGAAGTGGGGATTAAATATGGAGTATTGTGGCCAGGCTTACATTGTGTCTAGTGGATTTTCTTCCAAAATGAAAGTTGTTGCTTCTAGACTTTTAGAGAAACATCCCTGAGCTATCTACACACGATGCTCTTCCTGTGCCTTAAGTATGCGGTTGGCAAAATTAGTACCTGTTATGGGAGAATCTTTTGCATTAGGAACAACTGAGGAAGTTTGTTCTTTTTTCCATCGATCACCACAACTGCTTTTAGAACTTGACAATGTAATTTCTGTTCTTTTTCAGAACAGTAAAGAAATGGGTAAAGAACTGAAGGAAATCTGCCATTCTCAGTGGACAGGCAGGCATGATGCTTTTGAAATTTTAGTAGAAATCCTGCAAGCACTTGTTTTGTTTAGATGGTGTAAATAGTGACACATATATTAGCTGGAATAACTGTGCAGCTGGCCAAGCATTTGTACTCTGCAGTGGGGTAACAGATTTTGATTTCATTGTTACTGACGTTGTTCTTAAAAATATCCTATCTTTTACAAGAGCCTTTGGGGAAAATGTCCAGGGGCAAACCTCTCATGTCTTCTTTGCAGCCAGTAGCTTGACAGCAGTACTGCATTCACTCAACGAAGTGATGGAAAATACTGAAGTTTATCAGAATTTTGGTTTAAGAGAGCCACCAATATGGCAACCAAATTTGATATTCAAATGAAACTCCCTGGGAAATTCCCCAGAGCCTGTCAGGGTAACTTGGCAGGAATCTCAGGTAACCTCTGAGAGTATAAAGAAACCCTAAGTATACCAACAGTGGAACACAATATTCAGGAACTTAAAGATACATTCTCAGAACAGCACCTCAGAGCTCTTAAATGCTTATCTCTGGTACCTCAGTCATGGGACAGCTCAAATTCAATACATCAGAGGAACACCATGCTGAAATGTTCAGAAGTGACTTACCCAATCCTGACACGCTATTAGCTGAACTTCATTGTTGGAGCATCAAATGGAAACCGGGGGAAAGATATAGAGTTTCCAACCACCATCTATGAAGCCCTCCACCTGCCTGACAGCAAGTTTTTTCCTAATGTATACATTGCTAAAGGTCCTGTGTATTCTTCCGGTGATGAGGGTTGAGAATAAGTGGTATAAAAATTGACAAAAGCATCTTAAAGTATATTTGAGGAACACTTTGACAGACCAAAGGTTGAGTAACTTGGCTTTGCTTAACATAAATTTTGATATAAAACATGACCTGGATTTAATGGTGGACACATATATTAAACTCTACACAAGTAAGTCAGACCTTCCCACAGATAATTCAGAAGCCATGGAATATAACTAAGAGACTTTTAAAAATAGATTTTCTTATATTTGATATTGGAAGAAAAGCTGTAAGGTATATGTAGGCCACTTAATCACTAAATATCTTTGACTACAGGACTGCATTGAATCCATTAGCCAATGATAATATACCTGTTCAAATGGCCCCTCTTTGAACTCTCCTATTTTGAAGACCTATCTGTTCTTCCAGAAGAGAACATTGAAAGTGCCATGGTTCCTTCTGTGTGATCCCTGCTGTTGGCACTCTGGAATTGTTTTAGTTAAGTCATTTTAGACATAGCATTTATTGACACTGTGGATCTCTACTCATTGGGTGTTATGAATTCTTTGAAGAAATATATTTTGAAGAGGTGTGGGAAGAAGGAATACATTTCATAAAATGTTATAGTGAAGCCCACAACTGACCTTTGACTAATAGGGGTTTTAAATATGTTAAGAATCCATACTGGACTGCTATAAGAAATTACCAGAGAAAAGCGTGTGGGCTTGCCAAAGAAGGGTTTCAGTGTAGATTTTGTCTTTCTCAAATGAACTAAAACGAACAAATGACAGTTCAAGTTTGAATGGAGGAGCCTGCCATTTTTCCACATCTAGCTGTTGCTGTTCATATTCCTTTGTGGAGCCTACATCTTCCTATACTTTTTAGCAGGAATATGTTGAACACTTCTGTTTTATGGTTAAGACAGAATCAGAGGCCATGGATACTGACAACTGATTTGTCTGGTTTTTTTCTGTCTTTTCCATGACTCTTAGCTACTGATTCATCTTGATTTATAAGCAAAATGTGGAAAACCTACAAAAATAAGTGTTGTGGTTTATCTAAAAAAACATGGAAAATATCGCTGTTATTTTTTGTGAAGAAAATTAATTTGTATAGTTTATTTCAATCTATATAAAATGTGAATTTTGTTTAAATAAATAAAATGGTTTCTTAATGTTAAGAGGCCAGCTTCTGACTTTCTTATTAAAAAAAAAAAAAAAATACTACATATATAATGCCTGCGGGCAAGTATATGCTAATTTGTACCTTCCCTACCCTTCTGCTGCTAAATCTTTTTGAATCATTTCTTTCTGTCTGTCTGTCTGTCTGTCACAACAAAAAGAAGTTTCAAGCCCTAGACAGATACCACGTGAGGATGTATTCCTAATCTTGTTATCTCTGTAACTGGTTGTAACACAGACTCACCCCCAGAGACAAAGTGGCATTAAAGTACAGTCAAGACATTTACAAATAAATTACTGCCTGAAAAAATCATAATAAGTGAAACAGCATTTCATCCACAAAGAGCACACTTGAAAATCCGTTATCAAAGTCAATTTGCTATTTCCACCCTACATTAGCCTAATATAATGCACACGAGGCACAGTCAGTGGTGTTCCAGCACAGGCTCTCCACAAAATAAGGCTTTAAGGATTTGAAACTATCTGAGAAACTGCATTACTGGTCAAGATAATGGCATTTTTATAACAAATGAAAAATAGCAGCTGAAATGCACAAGGGCATGAGGCTGGGCATGAACAATCTGGTTTAAATAGAATCCCACCATCTGCCACTTCAGGCATCATTCTGAAGCAGGTCAGTGCTGCACCTATTTTAGGTTTTAAATCAGTATCAGCTACAGGAACAGCCATGAGACAGTGATAACTTTTCTAACTGTCCTTTTCTGTTATTGCATTGATAATAAAAATACCATCTTCCAGGCCAAAAACCAATCTTCGCCCCAACCCAAAAGGCACTTTACTCCCAAAAGAACAAGATCAGTGTAGACAGATGGGTGACTAGTTGGAAACACTGAGGACACCTTCATTCTACGTAAAACCCTTTATACAGTTGTGGCTGGCAAGATGACCAAACAGGAACAGCTCCAGTCTGCAGCTCTCAGCGAGATCAACGCAGAAGGGAGGTGATTTTTGCATTTCCAACTTAGGTACTCAGCTCATCTTATTGGGACTGGTTAGACAGTGGGTGCAACCTACAGAGGACAAGCCAAAGCTGGGTGGTGCATCATCTCACCCTAGCTAAGGAAAGCCCTGAGGGACTCTGCCATGAGGGACGGTGCGTTCCAGCCTAGATACTATGCTTTTCCCACAGTCTTCACAACCTACAGACCAGGAGATTCCCTCCAGTGCCTACACCACCAGGGCCCTCGGTTTCAAGCAAAAAAACTGGGTGGCTGTTAGGGCAGACACCAAGCTAGCTAGAGGAGTTTTTGTTTTTTTGGTTTTTTTTTCATACCCCTATTGCACTGAAACACCAGTGAGATGGAAGAGTGAGAATCGTTTACTCCCCTGGAAAGAGAACTGAAGCCAGGGAGCCAAGCAGTCTAGCTCAGCAGATCCCACCCTGACAGAGTCCAGCAAGTTCAGTCAGATCCACTGGCTTGAAATTCTTGCTGCCAGCACAGCAGTCTGAAGTCAACCTGGGATGCTCAAGCTTGGTGGGGGGAGGGGTGTCCACGATTTCTGAGGCTTGAGTGGGTAGTTTTCCCCTCACAGTGTAAAGAGAGCCACCGGGAAGTTTGAACTGGGCAGACCACACTGCAGCGTGGCAAAGCCACTGTAGCCAGACTGCCTCTCTAGATTCCTCCTCTCTGAGCAAGGCATCTCTGAAAGAAAGGCAGCAGCCTAGTCAGGGGCTTATAGATAAAGCTTCCATCTCCCTGGGACAGAGTGCCTGGGGGAAGGGGAAGCTGTGGGTGCAGCTTCAGCAGACTTCAACATTCCTGCCTGCCGACTCTGAAGAGAACAGTGGATCTCCCAGCAGAGTTCTAGAGCTCTGCTAGGGTAAAGATTATTTCCTCCAATGGGTCTCTCACCCCCATGATTCCTGACTGGGAGACACCTCCCAGAATGAGTCAAGAAACACTTCATACAGGAGAGCTCTGACAGGCAGGGGTTGACAGACATTTCATACAGGAGAGCTCTGGTGGGCAGGGGTCAACAGACACCTCACACAGGAGAGCATCTGGTGGGTACCCCTCTGGATGAAAGCTTCCAGAGGAAAGAACAGACAGCAAACTTTGCTGTTCTGCAGCCTCCACTGATGATACCCAGAAAAATAGAGTCTTGAGTAGACCTCCAGCAAACTCCAGCAGATCTGCAGCAGAGAAGCCTGTCTGTTAGAAGGAGAACCAACAAACAGAGAGGAAAAGCATCAACATCAACACAAAGGAAGACCACACAAAAACCCCATCCAAAGGTAACCAACATTAAAGACCAAATGCAGATAAATCCACAAAGATGAGGAAAAACCAGTACAAAAAGGCTGAAATTTTGAAAAACCAGAACACCTCTTCTCCTCCAAAGGCTCACAACTCCTTGCCAGCAAGGGAACAAAACTGGATGGAGAATGACTTTGACGAATTGACAGAAGCGGGCTTCAGAAAGAGGGTAATAACAAAGTTCTCCAAGCCACAGGAGCATGTTCTAACCCAATGCAAGGAAGCTAAGAACCTTGATAAAAGGTGAGATGAATTGCTAACTAGAATAAACAGTTCAGAGAAGAACATAAATGACCTTGATGGAGCTAAAAAACAAGGCACGAGAACTTCGTGAAACATACACAAGTATCAATAGCTGAATTGATCAAGTGGAAGAAAAGATATCAGCAACTGAAGATCAACTTAATGAAATAAAGTGTAAAGACAAGTTTAGAGAAAAAAGGATTCAAATGAACAAACAAAGCCTCCAAGAAATATGGAACTATGTTAAAAGACCAAGCCTATGTTTGATTGGTGTACCTGAAAGTGACAGGGAGAATGGGACCAAGTTGGAAAATACTCTTTAGGATATTATCCAGGAGAACTTCCCCAACCTAGCAAGATAGGCCAACATTCAAATTCAGGAAATACAGAGAACAGCACAGAGATACTCCTCAAGAAGAGCAACCCCAAGACACATAATTATCAGATTCACCAAGGTTGAAATGAAGGAAAAAAATGTTAAGGGCAGCCAGAGAGAAAGGTAGGGATACTCACAAAGGGTAGCCCATCAGACTAACAACAGATCTCTCTGCAGAAATCTTATGAGCCAGAAGACAGTGGGGGCCAATATTAAACATTCTTAAATAAAATAATAAAAATAAAATAATTTTCAATTTCATATCCAGCCAAACTAAGCTTCATAAGGGAAGGAGAAATAAAGCCCTTTACAGACAAGCAAATGCTCAAGAGATTTTGTCACCACGAGGCATGCCTTGCAAGAGCTCTTGAAGGAAGCACTAAACATGGAAAGGAAAAATCAGTACCAGCCACTACAAAAACACACCAAATTGTAAGGACCATTAACACTATGAAGAAACTCCATCAACTAATGGCTAGAATAACCGGCTAGCATCATAATGACAGGATCAATTCACACATGACAAATATTAGCCTTAAATATCAATAGGCTAAATGCCCCAATTAAAAGACACATACTTGCAAATTGGATAAAGAGTCACCATCCGTCAGTATGGTGTATTCAGGAGACACATCTTAAATGCAGAGACACACATGGGCTCAAAATAAAGAGATGGAGGAATACTTATCAAGCAAATGGAAAGCAAATTTTAAAAAACAGGTTGCAATCTCTGATAAAACAGAATTTAAACCAATAAAGATCAAAAGAGACAAAGAAGGGCATAATGGTAAAGGGATCAACACAACAAGAAGAGCTAACTATCCTAAATACATATGGCCCCAAGACAGGAGCACCCAGATTCATAAAGCAAAGAGACTTAGACTCCCACACAATAATAGTGGGGGACTTTAACATCCCACTCTCAATATTAGATTAATGAGACAGAAAATTAACAAGGAAATTCAGGACTTGAACTCAGCTCTGGACCAAGTGAACCTAATAGACATCTAGAGAACTCTCCGCCCCAAGTCTCTCAGCACCACATTGCACTTATTCTAAAATTGACCACATTATTGGAAATAAAACACTCCTCTGCAAGTGCAAAAGAATGGAAATCATAACAAACAGTCTCCCAGACCACAATGCAATTAAATTAGAACTCAGGATTAAGAAACTCACTCAGAACTGCACAACTACATGGAAACTGAATAACCCACTCCTGAATGACTACTGGGTAAATAACAAAACTAAGGCAGAAATAAGTTCTTTGAAACCAAGGAAAACAAAGACACAAGGTACCAGAATCTCAGGGACACAGCTAAAGCAGTGTTTAAAAGAAAATTTATAGCACTACATGACCACAATAAAAAGCAGGAAAGATCTAAAATAACACCCTAACATCACAGTTAAAAGAACTATAGGAGAAAGAGCAAACAAATTCAAAAGCTAACAGAAGGCCAGAAATAACTAAGATCAGAGCAGAACTGAAGGAGATAGAGACATAAAAGACCCTTCAAAAAAATCAATGAATCCAGGATCTTGTTTTTTGAAAAGATCAACAAAATAGATAGACCACTAGCCACACTAATAAAGAAGAAAACAGAGCAGAATCAAATACACAATAAAAAATGATAAAGGGGATATCACCACTGATCCCACAGAAATACAGACTATACCATCAGAATGCCAGAGGATACTATAAACACCTCTCTGCAAACAAACTAGAAAATCCAGAAGAAATGAATAAATTCCTGTACATGTACACCCTCCCAAGACTAAACCAGGAAGAAGTCAAATCCCTGAATAGACCAATAACAAATTCAGAAATTGAGGTAGTAATTCATAGCCTACAAACCAAAAAAAAAGTCCAGGACCAGACAGATTCATAGCTGAATTCTACCAGAGGTACAAAGAGGAGCTGGTACCATTCCTTCTGAAACTATTCCAAACAACAGAAAAAGAGGGAATCCTCCCTAACTTATTTTACGAGGCCAGCATCATCCTGATACCAAAACCTGGCAGAGAAACACACAAAAAAGAAAATTTCAGGCCAATATCCCTGATGAATATCAATGTGAAAATCTTCAATAAAATACCTGCTAACCAAATCCAGCAGTACATCAAAAAGCTTATCCACCACAATCAAGTCAGCTTCATCTCTGGGATGCAAGGTTGGTTCAACATTCACAAATCAGTAAACGTAATCCATCACATAAAGAGCAACAATGACAAAAACCACATGATTACCTCAATAGATGCAGAGAAGGCCTTTGATAAAATTCAACACCCCTTCATGCTAAAAACTCTCAACAAGCTAGCTATTGATGGAATGTATCTCAAAATAATAAAAGCTACTTATGACACACCCAAAGTCAATAGCATACTGAGTGAGCAAAAGCTGGAAGTATTCTCTTTGAAAACCGGCGCAAGATAAGGATGCCCTCTCTCACCACTCCTATTGAACATGATATTGAAAGTTCTGGCCAGGACAATCGGGCAAGAGAAAGAAATAAAAGGTATTCAATTAGGAGGAGAGAAAGTCAAATTGTCTATGTTTTCAGATGACATGACTGTATATTTAGAAAACCCCATCATCTCAGCCCAAAATCTCCTTAAACTGAAAAATGCAGCAAAGTTTCAGGATACAAAATCAATGTGCAAAAATCACAAGCATTCCTGTACACCAATAATAGAGAATCAGATCATGAGTGAATTCCCATTCACAACGCTACAAAGGGAATACAACTTACAAGGGATCTGAAGAACCTCTTCAAGGAAAACTACCAACCACTGCTCAATGAAATAAGAGAGGGCATAAACAATTGGAAAAACATTCCATGCTCATGCATAGGAAGAATCAATATTGAGAAAATGGCCATACTGCCCAAAATAATTTATAGATTCAGTGCTATTCATATCAAGCTACCACTGACTTTCTTCACAGAAGTAGAAAAGACTACTTTAAATTTCATACAGAACCAAAAAATAGCCTGTATAGCCACGACAAACCTAAGCAAAAAGAGCAAAGCTGGAGGCCTCATGCTACTTGACTTCAAACTATGCTACAAGGCTACAGTAACCAAAACAGCATGGTACTGGCACCAAAACAGAGATATAGACCAATAGAACAGAACAGACACCTTGAAGATAATGCCACACATCTACAACTATCTGATCTTTGGCAAATCTGACAAAAACAAGCAATGGGGAAAGATCCCCTACTTAAATAAATGGTGGTGGGAAATCTGGCTAGCCAATTGCAGATAACTGAAACTGGATCCTCTCCTTACACCTTACACAAAAATTAACTCAAGATGGATTAAAGACTTAAACATATGACCTAAAACCATTAAAAACCCTAGAAGAAAACCTGGGCAGTACCATTCAGGACTTATATATAGGCAAAGACTTCATGACTAAAACACCAAAAGCAATGGCAACAAAAGCCAAAAATGACAAATAGGATCTAATTAAACTTAAGAGCTTCTGCACAGCAAAAGAAACTATCATCAGAGGGAGCAGGCAACCTACAGAATGGGAGATCATTTTTGCAATCTATTCATCTGACAGAGGGCTAATATCCAGATTCTGCAAGGAACTTTGACAAACTTACAAGAAAAAAAAAAAAACCCTATCAAAAAGTGGGTGAAAGATATTAACAGACACTTCTCAAAAGAAGATATTTATGTGGCCAACAAACATATGAAAAAAAAATCCTCATCATCACTGGTCATTACAGAAATGAAAATCAAAACCACATAGAGATACCATCTCACGCCACTTAGAATGGCAATCATTAAAAAATCAGGAGACAAAAGATGCTGGAGAGGATGTGGAGAAATAGGAACGCTATTACACTGTTGGTGGGAGTATAAATTAGTTCAACCACTGTGTGAGACACTGTGGTGATTCCTCAAGGATCGAGAACCAGTAATACCATTTGACCCAGCAATCCCATTACTGGGTATATACCTAAAAGATTATAAATCATTCTTCTATAAAGACACATGTACATGTATGTTTATTGCAGCACTGTTTTACACTAGCAAAGATGTGGAATCAACCCAAATCCCCATCAATGATAGACTGGATAAAGAAAATGTGGCACATAAACACCATGGAATACTATGTAGCCATAAAAAAAGAATGAGTTCTTGTCCTCTTCAGGGACATGGATGAAGGTGGAAACCATCATTCTCAGCAAAGTAACACAGGAACAGAAAGCCAAACACCACATGTTGTCATTCATAAGTGGAAGCTGAACAATGAGAAGACATGGACACAGGAACGGGATCATCACACACTAGGGACTGCTGGACAGTGGGGAGCTAGGGGAGGGATAGCATTAAGAGAAATACCTAATGTAGGTGATGGCTTGATGGGTGCCACAAACCACCATGACAAGTATATACCTACGTAACAAACCTGCATGTTCTGCACATCATGTATCTCAGAACTTAAAGTATAATTTTTTTAAAAACACTTTGTACAGTAGGACAAAGAAAAGGTAAGAAATTAATTGAATGATTTGCACACGTGTTTCTCTCCGCCAGTTTAGAATTACTTACACTAGATAAGAATAATACAAAAGGTCAGTGAAAAAAAATGGCTACTCTCCAAGTTCTTTCATTAAGCCTTTTTCACAGTTCCACTATTAATTGAAGTGGCCCACTGTGAAATTAGGACTGGTATTAAGAGGGTTTTCTTCTTTATGAGCTTTTATTTGTATTTTACCTTTATGTTTATTTTTTTAGAGAAAGACATTGAGATTTACTTTAAGGAATTGGTTCACATGACTGTGGGGACTGCAGGTCTAAAATCTGTAGGGCAGGCCAGGAGGCTGAAAATTCAGGCAGGTGTTGATGCTGCAGTCTTGAAGCAGAATTTCTTCTTCTGGAAACTTCAGTTCTGCTCTTAAGGGCTTCGACTAATTGGATGAGTCCTACCCACGTCATCACAGGCAATCTTCTTAAAGTGGACTGATTATAGATGTTAATCCCATTTATAAAATGCCTTCATGGCACCCCCTAAATAAGTGTTTGATTAGATATCCAGGTAGTATAGCTTGGCCAGCTTGATGCATAAAGCCAGCTGTTGCAAGTACCCCTTGGGGATTTTTATGTTGGTGTTATTTTTATTGTCAGTATTATTTTAGTTTATTATTATTATGTTAAACTTTTATTTTAGATTCCATGGGTAGATGTGCAGGTTTGTAACATGGATATATTGTTCATTGCTGAGGTTTGGGGTACAAACAATCCTGTCACCCAAGTTCTCAGCATAGTATCCAAGAGTTAGTTTTTCAACCACTGCCCTCTTCTCTGATCCTCTCCCTGGTAGTAGTCCCCAGTGTCTGTGGTTGCCATCTGATATGGTTTGGCTGTGTGGCCACCCAAATCTCATCTTGAATTCCCACATGTGGGAAGGACCGGTGGGAGGTAATTGAATTATGGCGGCAGGTCTTTCCCATGCTATTCTTGTAATAGTGAGTAAGTCTCATGAGATCTGATGGCTTTATAAGGTAGAGTTTCCCTGTACAAGTCTCTCTCTTTGCCTGCTGCTATCTATGTAAGACATAACTTACTCTTCCTTGCCCCCTCACAATGATTCTGAGGCTTCTGTGGCCATGTGAAACTGTCAAGTCCATTAAATTTCCTTCTTGTGTAAATTGTCAGTCTTGGGTATGCCTTTATCAGCAGCATGAAAACGGACTAATACAGTATATTGGTACAAGGACAGTGGAGCACTGCTGACAAGATACCTGAAAATGTGGAAGTGACTTTGGAACTGTGTTACAGGCAGGGGTTGTAACAGTTTGGAGGGCTCAGAAGAAGACAGGAAAATATGGGAAAGTTTGGAACTCCTTCAAGACTTGTTGAATAGCTTTGACTAAAATTCTGATAATGATATGGACAATAAAATCCAGGCTGAGGTGGTCTCAGATGGAGATGAGGAAGTTGTTGGGAACTGCAGCAAAGGTGACTCTTGTTATGTTTTAGCAAAGAGACTGGCAGCATTTTGCTCCTGCCATAGAGATTTGTAGAACTTTGAACTTGAGAGAGATGATTTAGGGTAATGATGGAAGAAATTTATAAGCAGCAAAGCATTCAAGATGTGACTTGGATGCTGTTAAAGACATGTAGTTTTATAAGGAAAGCAGAACATAAAAGTTTGAAAAGTTTGCAACCTATCAATGGGGTAAAAAAGAAAATCCCATTTTCTGAGGAGAAATTCAAGCCAGCTGCAGAAATTTGCATAAGTAACAAGGGAGCCCAATGTTAATCTCCAAGACAATGGGGAACACATCCCCAGGGCATGTAAGAGGTCTTCATGGTAGTCCCTCTTATGACAGGCATGGAGGCATGGGAAGAAAAAGTGGTTTCTTGAGCTCAGCCCAGGGTTCTCATGCTGTGTGCAGCCTAGGGACTTGGTGCCCTATGTCCCAGCTGCTTCAGCTATGGCTGAAAGGGGCCAACGTAGAGCCCTGGCCATGGCTTCAGAGGGTACAAGCCTCAAGCCTTGGCAGCTTCCACAGTGCTGACCCTGCCAGTCACAGAAGTGAAGAATTGGGCTTTGGGAGTCTCTGCCTAGATTTCAGAGGATGTATGGAAATGCCTGGATGACCAGGAAGAAGTTTGCTGCAGGTGCAGGACTTTCATGAAGAACCTCTGCTAGGGCAGTGTGGAGGACAAATGTGGGATGGGAGCCCCCACACAGAGACCCTACTGGAGTACCACCTATTGGAGCTGTGAGAAGAGGGCCTCCATCTTCGAGACCCCAATATGGTAGATTCACTGACAGCTTGCACTGTACCCCTGGAAAAGCCGCAGAGGAAAGCAGACAATGCCAGCCCATGAAAGCAGCAAGGAGGGGTGCTATACCCTGCAAAGCCACAGGGACAGAAGTTGCCCAAGGCCATGGGAACTCACCTCTTGCATCAGTGTGACCTGGATGTGAGACATGGGGTCAAAGGAGATTCTTTTGGAGCTTTAACATTTGACTGCCCTGCTGGATTTTGGACTTGCGGGGAGCCTATAGCCTCTTTGTTTTGGCTAATCTCTTCCATTTGGAATGGCTGTATTTACCCAATAGCTGTATACTCCCATTGTATCTACAAGATAACTAACTTGCTTTTGACTTTAAAGGCTCATAGGCAGAAGGAACTTACCTTGTCTCAGGTGAGACTTTGGACTGTGGAATTTTGACTTAATGCTGAAATGAGTTAAGTCTTTGGAGGATTGTTTGGAAGGCATGATTGGTTTTGAAGTTTGAGGACATGAGATTTGGAAGAGGCCGGAAGTTGAATTATATGATTTGGCTGTGTCCCCACCTAAATTTCATTTTGAATTCCTACATGTTGTGGGAGGGACCTGGTGGGAGGAAATTGAACCACGGGGGCAGGTCTTTCCCCTGCTGTTCTCATGATAGTGAATAAGTCTCATGAGATCTTATGGCTTTATAAGGCAGAGTTTTCCTATACAAGCTCTCTCTTTGCCTGCTGTCGTCCATGTAAGACGTGACTTGCTCCTCCTTGCCTTCTGCCACAATTGTGAGGCTTCGCCAGAAAGGTGAAACTGTAAGTCTATTAAACCTCTTCCTTTTGTAAAAGAATGTCTTTATCAGCAGCATGAAGACAGACTAATAGGCCACCTTTATGTTCATGAGTACCCAGCGTTTAGTTTCCTTTAAGATGATTTTCTTACTAGTAAGAATCACTCTATCAGTGATGATCACTTTAGTAATAAACTCCATGACTTACATGTATACATTGCATGCATTCTTTTGTGTATCGAATATTCCATTAAAAATAGTGGAAAGACATAATTGTTTTAAAAAATCCTTTGAGAAGTGATGATTTGGCCCTGTTAACTCATTGATCTAATTGAAATGGCAGGAAAAAATCTCAGAGAATTACTTCAGCATCACTATCCTTGCTAGAGTCGGCATAGCATCTATAAAGGCCTTTGCTTTTGTACTTAGGAGAATCTCAATCTATAAACTTTTCAAGCAGGTCTCCTTAGATCTAAGAACTTCAAGGATAGAATCCAATAGGCAAACTAAATAAAGTTAATTATAACTCAAATGCCCCACCAGTATTGTCTTCCATGGTAAGAAAATACACTGTTATCAATATAATTAGTAATTAGTGGAAAGAGCTACGGGTATCTCTATCACTACCTCCATGACACATTATAGTTTCATCTTAATGCTGAGCCTCTTGGAAATGCTATTAACTTGTCTATCAAAACTAAGGAATAAACATTTAGATTACAGCTTCTAGCCAGAGTTTAATATTTGATTCCCCATGTCTAAACAAATACATATAATTTTCATATTTCGTAGAAATTTTATATAAATATTTTCTGCTTACTCAAATAATAGCACATGATGCTAACCTATGATGCTATAAAGAGAAACTGATTACACAAAGGTTAAGAGAACGATTTTTCCAAAAGGAATAGCTCCACATGGAACAAATCAATGCAGAAGATACACATTTTACATTGACCTGAAAATTAGTATTCGTAGTTCTAATATTATGTTGATATGTTTTTAGATTGTTCACCTCTTAGATCAACAAAACGAAGTGGAGTAATTCCTTCAACAAATATTTACTGAATACTTGCTATACTCCATGGAGAACAGAGGATGGATTGCAATGAAAGCTGTCTGGGAAAAAGTGACGCCTGAGTGAGTTCTTAAAAGTTAGCGAGGACAAGGAGGGGAACGGAAGGTCTTCCAAAGAGCAAAAGCAAAGATGCAGAGCAGAGAGCTAATGGTGTCTGACAAAAATGCAAGCAATTTGGCATTGCTGAGGCATAAAACCTAAGGGAGCAGCTAGCTGGAGGTGCCGCCAGAGATACAGACCAGGTTCAGAAAAGAGAGCTTTTGCTCTGAGTTAAGCAGTTTAGGATCCATCTACTGAATTACCAGAAGACGTTGAAAGACTTTAAGTACAAGGTTCCATGTATTTAAATCTGCATTTCTGAAGAATCATTCTAGCAGCTGGGTTAAAGATGAATTTGACTAGGACAAGAAAGGGAAAATCAGATCTACTAATAAACTAATAAAGAAGCAGCAGGTAGATAAGGAATAATGAGAATGTAAACTAACGTGATGACTGTAGGGATGGATGAGAAAGGATGGATTGGGATTTTAAATTATCAATATTCTGTGATTAATTATATATGGCTGGTATAAAGAAGGGGGGTAAATTTATCATAAATATCTACTCAAATTTCCTGGCTATGATTCTATCAACTGAGATAGCAAATATAGGATGAGGTGAGAAATCTGGTAGGGGAAGGTAAGTTTGCTTTACAACATAGTACGTATAAATTTTCTATGGGACAATCATTTGCTGATGTCCAGTAGAATGTAGAATATATATCTGGGAAGGGGTTTGGACCATGCATTTAAGTTTAGAAGATGAAACTATGTGAGTAGATGAGATAACCCAGTGAGCATGAGAAACAGATGGATGAAAAGAAGGTAGAGACAAAGAACAAATGGTAAGAAAGATATAAGACCCAGGAGAATGCCATAAAAGCCAAGAGAAGGAGCAATAGAATGATCCACATGGCAAATACAGAAGAGAGGACTAGGGAAAAAAAGACTACGAAAGGCCTCAGTTAGCAATTAGGAACAATTAGAAGCCATATTATAGTGGAAAAACAAATAAATAAGAGGTGACTGTGTTACTATGATCAGACAAAATAATTGGGCAGATTCTCAAGTATCAATAATAAGTAAAGAAAACCCAGTATTAATTTTTGTTATTTTAGAAGGGATCATAGTACTATAGGACAATATTTCTAAATCTCCGACTCCATACTTCATGTGCATTAGATTATAATAGAACAAATTTTAAAAGATGGAATAATACCAACATTAAAAGGCAGACATCATTGCTGCAGGATAGAAACAGTACCTAATAATAGGAATGAAAAGGAAAAATAAAGAAGGTGGAACTGGGGTGTGAAGAGTAGCTAATGGCATGCTGTAATTCTTAAGTCCTTTGAAAGCAGTTCTCCATGAGAACATTCTCACAAAGGGCCCATTTCTATCCATCCTCATGTTAGTAGAAAGTGCCTCATGTTTATATACAAGACGAAGGACAGCGCATGGCTTGCTTTGGCCACATGTAACATTATCAAGCCACATTATATGCTGAGCAAACATATTCTCTAAAACATGACCGTAAATTGTGAGTCACCATATTTTCTCCCCATTTCTGGTTTTTTATTGAAGAATAATAGAAGACAATAGTAGTTTAAAATCTGACTCATAGGCAAAAACTGCTTCCCCAGAAAAGAACCAATTTCACAAAACCACTGATGAAGTTCAGATGATTCAATCATCAATCTCAAGTTTTAAGTGAGACTCGTACTTTTCCCCTCACTTTGACCAGAATATATTGCTGCTGCAAAGCAATTTGCACTTTAAAACTTTAAAGAGAGCAGAAAGGACTAGACTTGCCAGAAGGCACTTGGGCAATTGTCACGGGCAGATTGTTTATTCCTCCCAGAGGTTTATTATTATTTTCATAGTATTCTGCAAAGATCAAGAGAAAGTGCTAACAGGCTATGGTTTTTATAAAAGTGGAGTTTAAAGTATTATAAAGCAATAAACCATCAACCTGCTTGACAGTTTATACAGGTAGGTTGTGTCAACTATATGAACAAGGAATACACTTTATTTTTATTAGTTCCAAAACTGTGTGGCCCACAATCAGTTCAATCAGAACAGATTGAGCAATTTGAACAATCAGAAGAGATTTTCTTAATTCTTGTCTGAATTTTTAGCACAGTCCTGCAAGTGATTCAGTGCTTGCCTGTAGTAAACCAGTAGTTTTGAAACAAGAATCAATGTTTCCACCAGTAATCGTCAGTCACTCCTTTTGCAACTTCAAATACAATTAATTAATAAGAATTGCAACAATTCACTGATGAAAGCAAAAATCTCAGGACTTAAGAGGGAAGCAAGAAAAAAAATAGCTCCTTTTTAATGACACATTAAGGGAGGATCAAGGTCCTATCATGTTTCTTACTCTGAAATAAAATTGCCCAACTGGGAACCTGACAATCCTGTGTATTAGTTCCCTATGGGTGCCATAACAAAGCACCGCCAACTGGAATATTTAAGCCACCCAGAAATCTGTCTCACATTTCTGGAAGCTAGAAGTTCACCATCAAAGTATTGGCAGTGTTGTGAAGCAGAATCTGTTCCATCTCTCTCCCCTGGCTTCTGGTGGTTTGCTGCCAATCTTTGTCATTCCTTGACTTCCATTCTCTGTCTTCATGTTCATATGGTGTACTCCCTGCATGCATGTATCCAATTGTGATGGTTAATATAGAGTGTCAACTTGATTGGATTGAGGGATGCAAAGTATTGTTCTTGGGTGTATCTGTAAGGGTGCTGCCAAAGGAGATTAACATTTGAGTCAGTGGACTGGGAGAGGCAGACTCACTCTCAATCTAGGTGGGTACCATCTAATCAGCTGCCGGTTTAGCTAGGATAAAAGCAGGCAGGACGTGGAAAGACTAGACTGGCTAAGCCTGCTGGCTTCCATCTTTCACCTGTGCTGGATGCTCACTGCCCTCAAACATCAGACTCCAAATTCTTCAGCTTTTGGACTCTTGGATATATACCAGTGATGTGCCAGGGCACTCAGGCTTTCTGCAACAGCCTGAAGGCTGCACTCTTGGCTTCCCTACTTTTGAGGTTTTGGGACTCCAACTGGCTTCCTGACTCCTCAGCTTCCAGACAGCCTATGGTGGGACTTCACCTTGTGACTCTGTGAGTCAAGTCTCCCAATAAACTACCATTCGTATATACATCTATCCTACTGGTTCTGTCCCACTGGAGAACCCTGACTAATACACCAATTTTCTTTCTTTTTTTTTTATAAAGACACCAGTCATAGCAGAATAGAGACCCACCCTACTCCAGTACGGCTTCATCTTAATTCCATTTGCAACTACCCTTTTCCCAGTAAAAATACATTCTGCGGTACTGAGAGTTAGGACTTAAATTTATTAAAATTTTTTTATGGGGAATGCAATTCAACCCATAAAATACTTAGATGTATCCATCTTCCCACGCACAATTGTCTCAAAGTTCAGTTTCATCCACCTTCACACTGCTGTAATGTTCATCTCTTTCCAGCTCCACTGCAAGTGCCCTTGCAGTATCTTCCTTCATCACTGAACTGTGATTCCACAAGGGTAGGGCCTGTGACCATATTTTCCCTTATGTAGGTCCACTGACTGACCTCATACTGGCTAACTCTTAATGTATTATCTATTCAGTGAGCTTTAAATAAAAGTCTCCTCATCAATTAGTAAAATGTGATTTTTTTTTTTTTTTTTGGAGATGGAATCTCGCTCTGTTGCCAGGCTGGAGTGAAATGGCGCAATCTCGGCTCACTGCAATCTCGGCCTCCTGGGTTCAAGTGATTCTCCTCCCTCAGCCGCCTGAGTAACTGGGATTACAGGCGGATGCCACCACGCCCAACTAATTTTTGTATTTTTAGTAGAGACAGGGTTTCACCATGTTGGTCTTGATCTTCTGACCTTGTTATCCACCCGCCTCGGCCTCCCAAAGTGCTGGGATTACAGACGTGCCCAGCCTGATTAGTAAAATGTATTTCTAACTATGTTTCCGGTTCTTAAACTTAATCTTCACTTCAATCCATTCTCCCCCACTGTTAACAGGTAGATCTTTGAAGTATTTTTACCATGCTCAAAGACGTTCAATGGCTTTTCATGACTTGCAAGATAAAATTTCAATCATCTTAGGCTGGCACACAAGGAACATTGTCTGGGCCTCAGTTTATCCTTCAGTTTCATATCCATTACTTCCTCCCAACCCCGATTCAATAAAAGCAGTAATTTTAGCTCCTTGATAACCTCATGCTCTCCTGTGCTTGTTTGCCTTTGCAAATCTTCTCTTTGCCTAGAATATGTTTCTCATCCCATCAGCCCAAAGACAACCTCCTGTGTGAGTTCTTCATTAATGCCTTCATTGTGCGTTTTATATATACCTATATCAGAATACCTGTATATTGTCTACTTAAATGATTGTTTTTATGTGTTACTTTCTGTGAGACTGAAAACCTGTGCTTCTTGAGGACCAAACAAGGGATTTTTTTCATCTTTGTATTCTCAGTGTATTATATAGGGCAAGGGCAGGCACCGAATAAACATTTGCAGAATAAACAAATGTGTGGAAGAAAAGCTATGTGGTCCAATGTTCATTTACAGAGCTTACTTAGGACACATTTGTTGGAAATGTGATTTATAGTGATTATAGCTCTTCCTCTAAATCAGGAGCCAGAGTCAACAAAACACATGCTTCAATAGTGGCCTCAATGTCAGCCTTCTATATACCTGTCAAAGCCAGGCAAGCCAGTGTGGACAGGGTACACCAAGGTACACCTTAGAATCCCCCCTTGTTCCTAACGCTTTACAAATATTTTTTGAGACTGAGGGAGGGACGAAAACTCAATGTACTTTGGTTTATCATGTAATAATGCCTAGTAAAGGCCATGACTCTAAAAAACCTAAGGCAGGTGTGGGATAATATTTGTCCTTTGTTACACCATGCCAATTTAGCAGGCAGTTAACTAACTCTTGGCTCAGATAATAAAATAAACCAAACATATTAAAATTAGCAATGGAGGGAGACGTTTTTATTTGTATGTGTGTATATGTCAAGTAGTAGCCATCCTTTACTCCCTGATCATGGCCCAAAGAGAGATTTTTTTCCCTTTGGGGCCAATGTTTGGGTGTTGAGGTTGAGTTTATTAAGGAACACAGTAGGCTTCTTACTAGAGAGGGCAGTAGTGACATTAGCAAAAACCCTCCGAGGGGAAGCAGAATCTGAAGGTATGTAGCTATGAGGCATAGGCATTATTACTATGGGCATTACTCTTCTATTTCTAGCTTTTGTCATTCAGGCATCGTTTAATTATGGAGCTGATGGGTTAGCTCTCTACAGCTCTGTTCATACATGGTGCATGGTATATACAAGATGACTTCCCGGCTTTGAAAAATGAAAGGGCAGCTTCTTTACTCAGGAAGATCAAAACTTATTGAGGAAGGTACATCTTCAAGTGAGTAATATATGTCACATGAAACGTGTGACAATGTTTTGTGTGAAATGCGTTGATGGCAGAGCAAGAAGTAGCTAACACTGTCTCCATAGTCCACTAATAAAATAAATCAATACATCAGGGTGTTACAAGAACCCTCCTCATGTCTGTATTGTATCACAAGAGTATTTCCCAATGCAGAAGAGGAGAAACAGGGAGAGGAAATCAGTGGTGCTTCTGTTAGAGCATGGGTCAAGTTGGGCACTAGTGCGAGATTGGAGGCAGAAGGAAGATAGAAGCCAAGGTATCTCTCTCCTTCTCTCATTTTCCTGGATAGCATCTTCAGTAGTTGCTAAGTCTCCTCCTTAACTCTGGCACAGGCCAAGCCTCCTGGCAGGTTTCTAGATTCCACAACACCTCCATACCAGGAGGTCCTTCACACTGCAGAATGGCATCAGCTTCCTGCTGATACTAAACTCTGAGTTACTGAAACAACCTCTGTCTGGTCTCTTAGCTCTTTCATTAAAAGCACAACCCATTCTAGGCATTTAATTCCCTCTGTTCAAAATAATTTTGATTTTTATTTTCCTATTTGACTTTGATACACTATTGTATCAGACAAATAAAATTAAGAATAGAAAATGTAAACCTTGTATAAATCTGGATTCTTCTTTGTGCAAAGAATTCAGTAGTTAGAAATTACCAATAATCTCATTTCTTCTTTCACTTTTGTTTTATACTTTATGATCAGCTTTTGAGTCCAAAATACTAAGGTATTTTTTGAAAAACCAATGTCAGAAATTCTGAGATTTTTAAACAAACAGGCTGTTCCACAACAGTCAAATAATTAGGATTAAAAGGCTATGCACAACACCTAGCACAATACCAAAGAAGAAAATAGACACTCTCAGATCTTTATAAATAGAAAATGCCAGTAATCCCACTTTGCTTGACCTTTGGCATCTATAATAATGGCATGAATATTCTTTTTTGTTGTTGTTTGTTTGTTTTTGTTTTTTGAGACGGAGTCTTGCTCTGTCACCAGGCTGGAGTACAGTGGCGCAATCTCGACTCACTATAACCTCCGACTCCTGGGTTCAAGCGATTCTTCCACCTCAGCCTCCTGAGTAGCTGGGACCACAGGCGCATGCCACCACGCCCGGCTAAGTTTTTTGTATTTTTAGTAGAAACGGGGTTTTACTGTGTTGGCCAGGATGGTCTCGATCTCTTGACCTCATGATCCGCCCCCCTCGGCCTCCCAAAGTGCTGGGATTACAGGTGTGAGCCACTGCACCCGGCCAATAATGGCATAAATATTCTAAGAAGAGAAGCCAAATTTTATTTTTCATTTCAAAGTAATAACAATAAAATATATACCATGAAACAAAAATTTCGTACCAAAATTAATAAAAATATGATTTTAAAATTATAAATACTAATAATAACATAAAACAAATATTGATGTGATAACACAATATTTTGTGTTAAACATCACACTACCCTTAAACACTTAGTGAAGGCATCAACTCTCCAGGCCTCAAGTTTCTTTGGCGGAAACCAAAGAGCTTAGATCCCAATAGTTTTTCCCAACTGTTGATCTCAAGTCTAGCAGTTTATATAACTAAAGATAATATTAATTTACCTATTACAACATCCATTATTTAAATTAAAAATCGAATATTATGTAGAAGATGTTTGCTTTAGAAGAGACTAGTTTATGGCCCTTCATTTGTCCTTAAATAAGCATGCTAAGTTCAGAGAAGTCAGATGAGCTGGCTCATGACTCGGTCACTGTTTCTGACTCAATTGATCACTCCTAGCCAGTACATTAGTTTTAAACAGCACATTGCTTTTTTTAAATTCTCAGTCAAATGTTGTTGAATTTATATCCATAATTGACCATTTGTTAAAGGCAGGAAGCATGGGGAACACTGATGTTGAAATGCAATAAGGAAACTAGGGACATAATAATATAATTCTGCAAATTTTGTTCATTTTCTCTTCATCAGGTCAAAATTCTTCTGTGTATTTTGTACTTCAAAAATCCATTTGAAAAGCATAAACTAATGTAATGGTTATTAAACATGGCTTTGAATCATGAGAAAAAAAAAATTACCCAGTGTACAATGTATTATTCGCAGACATTTCAAATAACAATTTGAATCTCTTCTTATGTATGCAGTCAGAAACAAAACATGATAATCATAAAAGTAAACCAGTCAATTTATTTTTTTAAGTATGGAGCAAGAACTCCACACATCTGGTCATAATTTAGCAGCTTTTTCATATTATAACATGCATTTTTAAATGTATATTTCAATGGCTATTTAGTCACAAAACCAAATGTGCCACACTATTAGATTTTTTCTTTTCAACAAATTCTGGCCTTTAAAATAAAACTAAATTTTAAAAAAAAACTGATTTTTAATGGAAAAGGTGGAAATTTATATTTTTATGTATTATTTCTGTTCTTAAGGTTGCACTTAAATATTTTATATTTTTAAACAATTCATTAACCCAAACTATATGTATATATTTATTTACTTAAAATATATATCACGCAAAACTTATTTTAAAAATTAAAATTCTACAGACTCTGTGGAGCTATATATTGAAAAGAAAGTTTTTTTCAAGTCCAAGGTGTTTGGAAAATGCTACCCTTAGCTAATCTCCAAGACTTCATGAATCCCGTGGCTTTGATGATCCAAATTAGACTATTTCGAAGAAAATTCTAATGTCATTCTTTGGACCCTGAAATGACTAACTCAAAGAGAAAACTGAAAAAAGAAATTGTCCACAAAACAACCATCCATTAAAAATCTCTTCTCTGTTTTCTACTTTCCCCTACCTCTCTGCTCTCATCATGCCCTCTTTGTGGCTATATGATCCAGTTTTGCATAGACACAAAATCAGCCCTCATAAAAAACATTCATGTCATCTAAAAATGTGGGGTTTGTTTTTGCTTTTGTTTTTTGAGACAAGAGTCTAGCTCTAGCCAGGCTGGAGTGCAGTGGCGCAATCTCAGCTCACTGCAACCTTCTCCTCCCTGGTTCAAGGAATTCTCCTGCCTCAGCCTCCCAAGTAGCTGGGATTACAAGCATGCACCACCATGCCCAGCTTATTTTTGTATTTTTAGTAGAGATAGGGTTTCACCATGTTGGCCAGGTTGGTCTTGATCTCCTGACCTGGTGATACACTCACCTTGGCCTCCCAAAGTGCTGGGATTACAGGTGTGAGCCACCACATCCAGCCCTAAAAATGTTTTCATAGAAACTTACACTTTTCACATTGGGAGATAAGAAGGGTTTCTGTTTTTGGCACTTGAAAGTCTGGAGTCTGGTATTTAAGATATCTTTTTATTCTTTTCCCCCTTTATTTCTATTTATTATTTATTTTTGAGATGAATTTTCCCTCTTGTTTCCCAGGCTGTGCAATGGTGCAATCTCAGCTCACTGCAATCTCCCTCTCCCAGGTTCAAGTGATTCTTCTGCCTCAGCCTCCCAAGTAGCTAGAATTACAGGCCTCCATCACCAAGCCTAGCTAATTTTTGTATTTTTAGTAGAGACAGGGTTTCATCATGTTGGTCAGGGTGGTCTCAAACTCCTGACCTCTGGTGATTCACCCACCTTGGCCTCCCAAAGCACTGGGATTACAAGTGTAGCCCACTGTGCCCAGCCTTCCCCATTTATTTCTAACTTTACAGAACAAAAAGCCTGAGTCTTTAATCCTAATTGGACTGAATTTTATGGAGGATGGTCTATAAATAGATGCAAAATGTTATGGATTTGAATGTTTACATGGAATTTATAGAGTACATAGAACAAAAAAAAAGAAAAACTCTCAAACGCAACATATTCACTTTTCAGATTCTGGTCACTATGTGCAAATTATAAAAAGAAGAGTTCTAGTGAATGTCTACTTAACAAATTTTCTAGTTTGCAATACCAATCGTCAATTCCTGAAAAAATTTTCAATGAAAATATCTAATTCTGTTTTTCTATCCTGAAAGTCCCTGTAGCTTAGGATCACAGTTTAAATTACTATTCTCAAAGTAAAATTGTCACTCTTGGAGTTGAGTGGAGACTTACTCTGTCTCCTTCTTGGATAATAATGAAGAAAGCACTTTTATATCAAAAATGTTGCCCGTGTAGCTGAGACTGTAGTTTGAGTTCACGGCAGGTGTCTTGCATTTGATAATTATTACCAGCACCTAATCTGCTACCTGTCTTTTTTAGTGACTGGAAATTAGGGCAAGAGACTGCTGAGCATAAAGGTAAAGGAGCACAGAGATGAATTATTCTTCTAAAATGGGCCTCTGCACAGAGTATGTTAACACTTCCTAATGAATCTCACTGGTGAAATTTTGAAATGCATAAAAATACCAACACTATACAAGAGGATAGGGTGTTCTTGTTATGCAATGCCAATTTTACAACAATATGTATTCTACTGATGTCAAAGTGATTTCACAGCATCTGGATGGAATAAAACACACTCAACACTAAAGCTATGTTGAACAACTGTTAAAACTTGCAAGCCCTAGAGTCATCACGAGCATATATAATGCATCTCTACTGATGTACAAAATTTATTGTATTTGTCATGCCTTTTATATGTCATGAAGAGAATATTTTTGTAGTGATTAGTTCAATACTGAGTCATTGAAATATAGCCATAACTGAAAATCATAAAGCAGTGAATACTACAATATAGGCAGTACTTTATAGAGATATAATCCATTGTATATTTCAATTCCCTACATTCTTTCTATTTTTTATACTACAGCTTTACCTAACATTTATGTCTGCCTATTCTAAGCTAGACAAAGCCATGGACTGATGTCTATATAAACATCATTTCATTTAATCTCATAACAATCTTAAAGGATAGAAATAATATTTTATGTGTATTATTACAAAATCAGAAATTTTAACTTTTAGAATAAAAATGGAAAAGGCCACCCATAGTTCAAGCTTTACATTTTCCTTATTGGTGGCAATTTCATAGAGATGAGCACATTTTTCCGAGAGTTCCCTCCAATTACCCAGATACAGCTGTAGTCACTCATTTTGGGTGTTGACATCCCTCCTTGAAGCACCTACTATTTCTGGAGAATGGTACACTTTCCCCAGCCAAGCCTAGGTCTTTTACCCATGCTTGAAACTGAAGGATAGGGGTGGGGTTTGCCAGTCTATGAAAACCACATGGACTAAGAATAGGGAAGGGGTTTTCCCACAGAGATTCTGGGCAGCAGACCAAAATAAAAATATGTTTTTATTATGTTCTGCTCCTTGGTTGCTAACACCCATTCACACTAGTCTCCCGAAATAAACATGCAAAACCGCCTCACCTGACAGGATGCAACTGTCCCGTATGCAACCAAAAAAGTCTCCATCCCATCAAGAGACAATTCAAAATTTTGTTCAGTTGTTACATCCTAATATCCAATAAACCGTGAAAAATAATGAAACTCCCTCAACACAATCAATATATCATCGTAGAGGGTAAACAGGATAACTTTGAAAATACCCATCTGAAAAAGGGAACAACGGGCAACAATAATTATGAATCTGTCTTTGTCTGCTTGGGTGGCTCTGATAAAATTCCCTGAGTGGGGTGGCTTATAAACAACAGAAAGGTATTTCTCACAGTCCTCAGTCTAAGAACAAGGTGTCAGAAGATTTGGTGTCTAACGAGGACCCATGTCCTAGTTCATGGATAGTATGTTTTTGTGGTGTTTTCACATGGTGGAAGGGGCGAAGGTCCTCTTTTATAAGAACACTAATCCTATTTATGGAAGCTCTACCATCATAACGTAATCACCTCACAAAATTCCTGCCTTGCAAAACTATCACATTGGGACAAACATTCAGACTATAGCAAGGATCAAAGCACAGCAATATCCAGGGCTGGGAAGAGCATTGACTCTGCCCTGACAGTGAGAAAGTTGCTCAGTCAATTAATTGAGTTTCTCAAAATTCTGTTCTCTAGTAAATATTCCTCGACCTTTATTTTTCTGGACCAAATATGAATTGTGCCTTGGATGAGGATTTTCTTTCTGAGGGTTAGCGTCCTTTAGCAGCCCAGATTCTGTTGGGATAAGTCATGAATTTTGCTTTAAATGCAGAATAACAACATACTTAGCGTCAGTCTTGGTATTTCTCTAGCAATACATAGTGGGCCACGCCTTTCTGCAGGTTCTGCATCTTCAAATTCAATCAACTCCAGATCAAAACTATTTGAAAAATAAATGAATGTTTGCATGTGTACTGAACATGTATAGATATTTTTTCTTTTACATTATTCTCTAAACAGTACATTTAACAATTGTTTACATAGTATTAGGTATTACAATTAATCTAGAAATGAGTTAAAGAATACAGGAGGATGTGCATAGGTTATATGCAAATACTACACTTTCTATAAAGGACTTAAGCATCCAAGGATTTTGGTACCTGCTGGAATGCCTGGATTCAACTGCCCACAGTGAGGGACAACTAATTTCTTTAGCTTTTTAACTCTCTGATTGCTTGTTTCCAAATTCCTTATATGTGTTACATCTTTAGGTTTATTGATGACAGTTTTTCATTTGCTTATACTATTCTTTGCAAGTAAGGGTAACAGGGATATAAAAATTATGAGTTAAAATCACCAACTCTCAAATCCCAGCATGTAAAAAGTAATTACACAATAAAGGTTGAAAGAGATATTATAATAAAAGTGCCTACGTGCTGTTATTATTTATTTTAAGTCTTTAATGATAAGTGACTTAAACAAGCGAACAACCCTGTGTGGCAATTAGTTGTAGTGTTGCCAAACCCTACATGTATCAAGTTATGCTTCTGATATATCAGTAGGAGATAAGAGACCATGTAGTGATAAGAATCACAGAGAAAAGCCAGGGAATGTGTAAATAGTCTTTGCTGAGTTACCTAACCCCTTTATCAGTAATCTGAGGATAATAAAGATTGTAGTGGATTGTGGAGATCATTAGGACTTTTCTAAATATCTTGCTACTTTTTTTCCTCTGAATACACAGGAAGGTTGTAATGTCCTGCCTCCTTTAAAGTTAGGTGTGGCCATGTGATTTGGCCAGTGACATGTGTCAGTACTAGATAGACAACTGAAGAGGCAGTGGACAATTCTCTCTCTTCTCTGTCTCTATTGTGTTGTTGCAGCTCATATGAAGATGAGGACCTCCATCAGCCTAGGTTCCTGATATGTGCAGAATCTTCCCCCATCCCATTTTGGATATGTAATGCAAACAAGAAATATCTTCTATTGGATTAAGCCACTCTGTTTCAGAGGTTGTTTTTAAAAGTATCAAATCAGATGACATAAAAGTTGCGTAATTCATGACACATTAACAGAAGCACATAAATATGTCGATTTTATTCTAGACAGAACTATTTAGGCTTGTTCAAATAATTATCCCTCCAGCAATATTGAGGTAATAATAACCGTATTACCTAATTTGAAGGTATACTGTGAAATTCTATTAAAGGTCTAAATCATATTTTATATGAAAGTTATAAAATGAAAAATATTACTTTTTCTGACCCCCACTTTGTATTAGCAATTATGTCCGTAAATTCAATTGTATTAATTTCTATATTTTTTCTTCTGCAGTCTAGATCTTTCAAGGCCAGACAGTATCACTGATAAATTACTTTCTTCAGCATACTTTAGAAACAAGGATATTTTCTTTCATCATGTCTTTTTTTAGTTATTAGAAATTACTTACTACTTTTAAATAAATAAATCACCAAATTTAAATTGGTATCTTCTCAGCTATTATAAACTAGCTCCAAGTCCCTGGAGGCTACCTTACAGAACCTTTTCATTACTGAAATGAACTTCCTTTTTTTTTTTTTTTTCTTTTGAGATGGAGTCTTGCATTTTCGTCCGGGCCGGAGTGCAGTGGCACGATCTCGGCTCACTGCAACATCACCTCTCGGGTTTAAGCATTTCTCCAGCCTCAGCCTCCGGAGCAGCTGGGATTACAGCTGCCTGCCACCACACCTGGCTAATTTTTTGTATTTTTAGTAGAGATGGGCCTTCACTATGTTGGCCAGGCTAGTCTCAAACTCCTGACCTCGTGATCCGCCTGCCTCAGCCTCCCTGCTGGGATTACAGGCATAAGCCTCCACTCTTGGGCTGAAATCAACTTCTAAATATGAGCCTATTGAAAACAACAGAACAAAAAGGATATAAAACAACTAAAAATAATAATTCATCCAGAGAGAGGAGATTAGTTAAAATGAGGATGAATGAAAACAAGTCAAAGGGTAAAATGCAAATAAAGCTGAATCCTTGGGAGGATAATTTACACTTCTTTTCTACCTAAAGATAGGCTATATTTGTGAAGTGGTTAGCTTATAATTCTAAACTCTATTATTTATTTCCCTGGCCTTTGTTTTTCCTCATTGTCTCAGTGTATATCCTGGACTTGTAAAGAATCTACAATGAGCTGTTAAAACTCCATTTTTCAGACATGTAAATACAATGTATGAAATATTGCCGAGTTTTCTTCTATACACGAAACTGTGCCTTGAGATAGTGGTATGCAGGGGAAGGCAACACGGGGAAATAGAACAATCACCTACAAGTTGGCTGGAGACCAAGGTTCCCAAGCAGCTCTGCCTGACAGTATATAGTCAGATAGGAGATACTATTACGGTTTTCCCAGCAGTAGAAAGTTATTTGTCAAATATGTTCATGTTCTGTTCATCTTATACAAGGCTTTTCATACCTTAGTCAATGAAATGTCAGCTGTGCACTCCGATTGCCTTTCTTAAGCTTTCACTTTACCTTAGTTGTTCTGGTTTTTCTCACTGAAATTCCCCGTTTACAGGGACACAAAGAGCTATTTTAAATAGGAAGCCAGCATTGGGTGCCAGAGAGCATGCTGGTGCCACATAGCATTCATTCCATAGTGAAACTGCAAACCAAGACCTTTCTGTGCTAAATGGCACCGTATCTCCTATCCTACTTCATTAGAATAGATTTCCTTCATGATGCCAGCTGCTTTTCTGGCACCAGACATGAAGACTCGGGCTAAATTATCCCAACTAAAACCATTGCTGGTGTCCTAGTACCAGACACACCACTCCGACCTCTCTTCCACCAGACTAAGTTAGAAGGCATAGCCCCTCCAGGCCTGTTTTAGATTTTCTTGTTTTCCCTGCATTTTGTACTTTAGCATCATTCTTGTGGGCACTGTGTTACATGAACGAGTTGATTGCTGTTACTCACGAATGGATTTCACAGCTCTTCATGCAGAGGCTTGCTGCCTTTTTTTCATGACATTCCCCATAATGAGAATGATATAGTTCAAAGAATCACAAAGAAATAGGAATTAATAGTTTATACTCAAGGTGAGATAAAAGTCGTTGTGTTGTGAGGACTCTGCTTGCAAATATCTATCTCTATGAATGATTTTCAACCAGTCTTCAGTGTAAATTATTAGTATACTGAGGTTACTTGTATTCTTTTGAACATATTTTATAACTGTCTTATCACAAATGGAAGGATGTCATGATGTTCACTTTTTTAACTTTAAAAACCTAATCACTTTCACTGCCTTCTAATGTTAAGATAAAGACAGAGAGCAAGTATTACCATTCTTCACCAAAGCTAAACAACAGGACAGGACATTTGGGCACAGGCTCAATGATTGCAAAGCAGTATACACTCATCTGAATATTAAATGGGAGAAAAAGAGTACATTAATATCTGGATACTAGTTTTCATTTTATTAACTCTTTTTTTTTTAAGAAACAGAATGAAACTGACTTAAGCAAAAAGAGATTGCCTTATATATGTGAATGAGGCAGACGTAGATAGGGCTTCAGATATTGGGTTGACTCCGCAGCTGAAAGGTGTCATTTAAGATTTTTTTCCCCCATTAATCCATTGATTTTCATAGTATCACCTTCATTCTAAGACTGCCTAAATGGCTTCACAGTTTCAAAACCCACACCCACATCACATTCAGAAGGCTAGAAATAGCTGGCTACATCCAGCTGTCTTAGAGGAGTGAGGAACTCTCTCCATTCACGCAGCAACATCCAGCCAAGTGTCTTTGTCCAAGATTGCTAATTCCTAAATATATTCCATTGGTAGAAGTACATCCTGAGAAGCAAGGCTCAGAGGTAGACTCTGCGAAACAATCACTGTGGTAGGAAGAAGGAGATTATCCTGATGAGGTCACTCAGGCTTGTAGCAACTGTCTTGTAAGTGCATGGGCTCAGGGTCTCCTCTTTCCTACCCCCACTTCATTGCTACTTTGCAAGGGGAATTGATAGGAGGGGAATGTGAGAAAATCACAAGATCTACACTCCCAACAACTACTAAAGTATATTTTACTCCTTAGAGGGTCTGCCTAAGGCTTGTTTTTGGTGAAGCTGCCTGGCTTTAAGATCATACAAACCTCCCCTTTATCAATGAGCTCTCTCAGAAGTGAGAAACCCGAAAGCTTCTGTTCAGTGTTCAGAGAATCACAAATTAACCAAAAATGTTTTATTACCTTCAAAGTACAAGATCTCCTGAAAAGTTTACAAGCTCAATTGAAGAAACTATCCTGAGGAAACTATTTAATAAAAATCCGGATACAAAATAATAAATTAGTATCATCTTTAGAATGGAGAGTAAACTACATTCCTGGTTTTTTAAAAAAGTAGTTACTCAGGGAACATATAAATAGGAGCAAACACACACACACACACATTCACATATACATACATATGCATACACACATACATACATATATACTTTAATCATCTCAAAACTTTTTTTTTTCCATTTATACAGAGGCAAGAGGGAAATCCTAAAGTCTTCTTTAACTAATGTAATCCTCAATAAATTCTTGTTTCAGTTTAAAAGTATCCATCAGAGATTATGCACTGAGTCTGGGCTACAGACATGCCCTGTTTGATGCCCATCTAGGCAGAGCTTACTCTCTCCAATTTGACCAAAAGCCACAAATCCCCTTCCCCATCCACAATTTACTCTTAATCCAGCCTTTAAAGATATTAGAGAACACTTATTAAAGATGTGATCTAGTTGTGGTCATAACCTGTCTTAACCAGGATATAAAGGTAAGCAAATAGTCAGGCAACTCCTTGGTAAGCAAGAAAAAAAGAAGCAGGATGGACGATTCAGGCCAAAATGAGGACATTCAAAACTAGCCTTGCCTCACAACTGGAGATTTTTCTGTCACTCTTTGTTTTTCTAGGTTCTCTTGTAATAACATACTTTTGTTATAGATAAGGTCAAACAAAATTGAGTATATGATAGCTTTAGCCATGCTATGGCAGTCACCCCACACCCTAGTCATGGAAATGTATTATTAGGTGTTTCTAGACTCTTCAGCCATGAATTATATTATTTTACTTCAGTTATTTCTATAGATGGCTGATCTCACTTGTTTCATGACAGTTGTTCTAATTTCATTCTCAGAGGGAAACCTTAATTCCAAGAGCCAAAGATTCCTAGCTGTTACCACCTAGGTACGAACTACAATTTTCACTGTGGGTGTTAAATTCAAGATTTAAAAATATTGGTTCAGTATCACAACATGATATTAAATTGATATTGAGTTCCTCTCACTCTTTTAAACATTTCCCTACAGAGAGAGTTTGCTCTCTTTGTAGGGTTATGTTTTTTCTTTACATAAGTATGATAACACATTTTAAAGAATAGAAGTGTCATACATAATATTCTCTCTGACAGTTTTGACATTAAAACAATCAGTGTTAGTCACATGCAACAATCGGGTATGGCAGGTCACGCCTCACTCGCTATGCTAAGTAAAGGGGTTTAATAAATTGCAAAAACTCATAAACCTTTGCAAGTTAAGTGGTAGTATAAAGGTTTGTAGACCAAAGGAGTTTGAGCTACAATTTTCAGGACCTTTTCTTGTTCAGCACTTTTTTCTTAGCACCTAACACAATGCCCGGCACACACAGAAGGTTTGAAAAATATTTTAAAATACGCTAATTAATTATAAAAGTTGGAAAAAAGCTAGGAATGAACACATTCTCTTGCTAAGATACTTAAAATACAAGATTTTTTTCCCAGGTAGTAATATTCATGATGAAAATATAGATACCAACAAAACAATGAAAGAACTGATTTCTTTATTCAAACAACCATACTTTCAAATTACTATTAAATAACCAACACTACTCTTCAAAATTCACGGTAGAGCACTTGATTCCTATAATTTCTCTGAAAACAAAGTCACAAATGTTTGTTTATAGAGTCTAAAATGTTACAAAAAGTTTTTTGTGAACTTGACTCATGAGAAAATACAGTCTCTTTTAAAGAGAAGAGGATTAGGGATGAAAATAAAACATATTTCTGAACGTAAATATGGAAGGTCAAGTATCACAGGATCATCTGTGCAGTAAAAGACTTTCAATTTATTTAACCGTGGCATACATGCTAGGATAGTACGTTTTATTTTATGTATTATAAATATATTTTTAAATACATAGAGAAAATTAAAGTTAAGGATATTATGATTAGCTGTTACATTTCAGATTTTCTAGGAGTCTGGACTATAGACATTTCAATTCAAAGTGTTTATTAAAGTACAAGTGTAGGAAATCTTTTGGGGTGGAGAAAGTTAGCTGAATGCTTGTTAGACTATTCCGACATGGAAAAGAGATGACAGCCCATCACCAATACCACCTGTAACTTTCTTTGGTTTAAGCAATTTAGAATACAACTTTCTTTTACTTATAATTCCAGTTTGATTCAAACTGTACTACCCCAAGCATCAATGCTCTTCAATATCTAATTTCACAGTTTTCTTAACACGTATCTCATGTTATTTATTATAGTCAGAGGCATCCCAACACCTTTGTCTATCTTTGCTACCTTTTAAATGGTTTATCTGGCAAACCATCAATCACAAATCATGAAACATATTTTAGCTCAAGTAAGATCAGTTAAGAAAGACAACAAGGCTTGTGTGGCCTAATTGGAAGCATTACTCACATCAATAAGTGATAAATGCATGTCCTGGAAAAGAATATTTATCCTCCAGATCTGTCTGTAATGTATAATATGGAAAAGATTAAAATCTCCAATCACCTTCTAACTTCAGGCCATACAAATATTAATAAAAGCAACTAAAAGCTTTTGTGAAAATAAGTTTTCCAAAAAATCCCAATTTCGGGTTCAGAAGATTGCTCATATTGCCAGAAAAGTAAACATATGTATTCTGTTTATAATTTATTCCCTAGTTAAAACTAGAGCTTATGAACAAGTTGAAAGAAAATGCCCAGTAAATTTATGTAAATGTTTTAGCATGTTTCAAAAGCCTTAATAAATTAGCTTACTTGGCTTTATCCTGAATGACATGTGCTAGAAGTTTTCAATAATCTCGTATTTGATATCTGTCCTATTAAATAACTTTTATTAATTATAACATGTCTAATTGAAAATTTATTCGTAAAAATACATGTACTACTTTCTATGTCTTGGAGGATACATTAAACATATCTGAGTAAATATACTTCCAAAATAGAAAAAGACATGATATTGCTTTTATAAAATTTTAATTTAGAGAACATAGATGCAATCACTTATTCCATGAGGTCAATTGAACTACCACAACCACATTAACCAAGTGATGTTCACTTACTTTACAGGCAATTTATTATAACTGCAGCACTGTCTCAGGGAGGGTTCACACAAATAATTTAACTTGGGTAAACACCATTTTCCAGTAATGATAGGACAAAACAAACTTTAGGAGCATTTATGAACAGTAATGTCTCACTCTCAGTACACATTTGCCAACCGATCTCTGTTGTTTGCAGATGAATTAACTATGGCTTGAAAAATCATTAGAGCCATCTGCTTTGATGGTAAGAAAGAACTTCTATGATCATTTTTTTTATAAGAGCAGAGACTAGGGACAATTTTAACATATCTTTTAGTATCATTTACCCTAAATCTGCCATGCCATCTAAAAAAATTAACAGTATTATTGATTCCTGTTGAAGCTCCCCGTAAATCTATGTACTGAGAAACTGCTTTTCACAGGTAACCCTCTGTGCAGATTTTTAGTGATGTTGAACATGGAAAATGTCCATTTTTCCTACATTCAAATTCACCGTTAGTTACCAAAATACTCGATTTTCCAATATGTTTTAATGCTTTAAGAGCAAATGAAAGAAACAAAAATTCAGTTAACAAATTCGTTCCTTTCATTGTTTTGAAAGAGTCAGTGAAGTGAAAATGTACTTTTGTTTATTTCCTTGTTCAAACAATTCAGATGAGTGTTATTTTCAATGCTACCAACATCTGAATAGTACATTTTTTCACTTGCTAGAAAAGTATCTATCTTTACTTTCTTTATGAATATTTGATTCAGGAACATGTTTATAATGTGATGATTAGTAACTCCTTGTATTTGGCAGGTCTTTTTAAAAGCAAGTGTATACACACACACACACACACACACACACACACATACAGACACACACAGTGCAAACCCATTATTGCATGTCTATTTCTCAAGGATGCATACATTTTTCAAAAGAAAGGAAAGAGGAGAAAAGAAAGGAGGAAGGGTCAAGGGAAGAAAATAGATCTCACTGATGTTTATTTTCTATGGAAATTTGCCAATAACCATGGAGTTTAAATACTATTGAATTCATAATGTTAAGTTATAGGATTTACCGTTTGTTAAAAGTCTCTTTTTTCTTCTTCACTCTTTTAAGATTGTGGTGGTAGAGAGATTACTGCAAAGGAGAACCTGCTCATTTATTGACAAGTGCACTTGGATTCAGTTAACATCCAATAACTACATATATGTTGAGCAAATGAATAGATAGAAAGATGGACAAGCGGATAGAAGACACATTAAACTCTATTCTGTCTAAACCTTAATTAAAAGTTACAGGAAAACTCTGCTTATGTGGTAAATAGCAGTCCTCTTCAAATCAGCAGAGCGGCTGATCTGGCTATGCAGAATAAGAGGAGGCATATATACAGTTATAATCCGTCAGGTTAGTTGGCTCAAAGTTCTGACTCTATGGGATGAAAAACATACCAAATATATCTTCACCATAACTGCATACAGAATTGTTTTTATCAATAGTATACAAAAAGATACACAGGTAGATTTCATAAAATTTCTCATCATCTTAAATGTAAATAGCAAAACAGCAGATATACTCGCTTAGGACAGTGACTACAAAAGAATATGTTCTTAAAAACTTACATTTGTGCCGGGCGCGGTGGCTCAAGCCTGTAATCCCAGCACTGTGGGAGGCCGAGGCAGGTGGATCACGAGGTCAAGAGATCGAGACCATCCTGGTCAACACGGTGAAACCCCGTCTCTACTAAAGCTACAAAAAATTAGCTGGGCATGGTGGCGCGTGCCTGTAATCCCAGCTGCTCAGGAGGCTGAGGCAGGAGAATTGCCTGAACCCGGGAGGCGGAGGTTGCAGTGAGCCGAGATTGCGCCATTGCACTCCAGCCTGGGAAACAAGAGCGAAACTCCGTCTCAAAAAAAAAAAAAAAAAACAATAATAAAAATGGCTTTTTTTTTGTATTCAAAAAGAAATCTCACAATCTAATAATTGTTCTGTTCTTCCTTCCTTCCTTCCTTTCTTCTTCCTTCCTTCCCTCCCTCCTTCCTTTCTTCCTTTCCTTCTTTCTCTTTCTTTTTCTTTCTCTCTTTCTCTCTCTTTCTTGCTTTCCTTCTTTCTTTCCTTTTTCTTTCTTTATTTCTCTTTTTAACGTTATGGAGAAAAACAGCATTACATACTAGTAAAGGTTTATGTCAGTGAGGCCAAGAGCTGGCCACAGCACAGGCTGGTAGTAAATGTCTGACATCTTACTCTAGTTGGGCAAGCAATCCGAAAGACAGCAAGAGAGAGAGCCCAAGATGGAAATGACTGTGTTTTATAATCTAATCCTAGAGCTAGTACCCCAGTATGTCTGTGATGTTCAATAGAAAGAAGTCATGTCCTTCCCCCACTCAAAGGAAGGAAACTAAACAAGGCAATAAATATCATGAGATGAAGATCACTGGGGACCATCCTAAAGGCCACTTACCATAGCTCCTTAAACCATAGTCAAACCTTTCTCTATTGATTCATTCCAAGGCATCCCTCTTCTCTGAATTTTAACAATTTCTTTTCAGTTAAACCTGAAATCAATTAACTTATCTATAAATAAGCCATTATTTCCTCCTTCCCATGACTCTTAGAGAAACATCTCTTCTTCCTACCCTCTATCTTATTGTTATAGAAATATTAACTATGAAAGTGAGTATGTAACATTTACTAGAAAACCTGTAATGTATTGTAGCCCTTACTGTACCAGCATTGTCTGTTGTTCAATGTTAATCCCCACGCAAGACCTCTGAAACCTGTTCCACAAGCTCTTGTATCATCACTTTTCTGCCTACTTCAACATCAGTTACAGATAATTTTAAGTCTCAACCATTTAATTTATCCATCTGTTTATTCATTTAAGTTTCAAATACTCCTTCCCCTATTCTTCATCTTCTGCAGCTTCTGCCCTACATTCATAGATGAATTTCTTAAAGAGTTAACTTCCAGGCTCACTTTCTTACTTCTCAATAACCTCCCTGCACTCCAGTTCCACAACCCTATTGTATTTCTCTGTGAATACTGGCAGAGATCTTCTGAATGACTAAACCAATGGTTCTCCAAATGTGGTCATTGGATTGACGGCATAAGAACCACCTAGGAATTTGTTACAAATGCTCATTTTGGGGCCCTATCATAGGCCTAATGAAAATCTAGGGCTAAGGGTCAATCATCTGTCTTAACTAGCCCTGTTCCCTCATTTTGATGCTGGCTAAAGTTTGAGAACTATCGGCTTAGACTCTCATAAAAAAACTACGGTCCTAAACTAACGAACTACCTACAGTCTTTATTTAACTTTGTTCAGCGTTTAAAACTGATTCCTTGAAAGTTTCCTCACATCCTCTCCAAAACATCCTCTCTTCTTTCTACCTCTGTGATTACTCATTCTTAATATTCTTCTTAAACTTGTCTTGTCCTACCTGTTCTGAGAATCATAGACTGATTCTCCACTTTCTTCTTTTATCTATATATAAAAGAATATATACTTGCTTTTCCTGGAAATTTTACCTGTTCCCTTAATTTATAACTGAAGCTCTAATACATTCCAAATTCATGTCCCCTGCCCAGTCTACTTCTCTGGGTAAATAACCATCTTTTCAACATCTAAATCAAGATCACTAAATGGCTATCTTCTGTAAGTACAAGATCAACATCTTGAAACCAGAGACAAGCCCCCGACAACAGTGTCCAAATATATTCCTCATATATTTCTCATCATGACAAAACAGAAGGTCATTTTTAAAGTCATCACATTCAGAAAACCACCATTCACATCATAGTCTACGCTCTTCCTCTATCTTCATGTAGTCAGTGAGGAATTGCCCCAAATTTTGTCTCCTGCTTTATCAGAGCCCTTCACTGAATCTCTATTGTTATTTCTGGAATGGTAGTTTTTCTCATTTTATTCTTAAAAGTAGTTATTAACCTTACGGCCATCTTTAGAGTAGGAAACTGAGACTAAATGGCGTTCAACAACTCCCCTAAAATAGACACATCAACTTAGTCTCTTAGTGAAGCTTTAAATCGAAGTAAATTGTTCTTTAATATATTGCTTTAGGACACTTTCATACTGTTAAAAGTCGTTAAGGATCTATAAAAGCTTTGGCTTCTTTGGGTCATACTTGCGAATACCTGGAAATTCTAAAATTACATGTGTTGACTTAAATTTTATCATTAAACGAAACAGTAGCCCCATATTTTGCTAATAACATATTTTTATAAAATATAACTAAATTTTCTAAAACAGAAGTACTTAATGAGTACAGTGCTATTGTTTTAAATGTTTGTGAATCTCTTTAATGTCTGGTTTAATACAATTATATTCTCATATCTGCTCCTGAATTTAATCTGATATAATATGTAGTATTGGTTGAAATGAATAAAGAAAACCTTGCCTCATACTGTTATATAATTACAAATGGAAGAGTATCTCAATAACCTTTTCAGATAATTGTCAATATTCTTCCATGATAGCACAGCAAAATTCAACATGCAGTGGTTTCTTAAAAATTTGTTACAATGTTATATCTGAAATCACATCAATAAACCTTTGGGAATGTGTTACATTAACATTCATTTGTTTATCGTGCTTTACAAATATAACTATTATTCACTCAAGCCTTTGTAACATTATTTACTGACCATATGAATCACAGTAATTTATTTATTGAATTAAGCAGATCTACCAAATACTGACACAAGTCATTATACATTTTAGAAATTACATTTACCAATATCACTTCCAATCTTATCAGACAGTATTTAAGTACCAAAAAGTGGTGGATATAAGTTTTACAAAATTTAATTATCTCTTGAACACTTAAATTTTATTATTGACAAAAACACCTGCCCATTATCTTCCCTAAAGTGACAAACTCACTTCCTCTGCTTTCAAGAAAATTTGCCTACTACCCAAGCATGAATAGTTGTAGTTTTTGTCTGTTAGCCATTTTTTCAAGTAAAACCAGTTTCCTTAAAAAAAAGTAATAATAATGTGGCAAGTTTAGCTTGCAACCGAAACAATCATACTAGTGTATTTCATTGAAATAACAAGCTTATCTTGATATTTAGTAGTTGTTCTTTATGAGAACTTCATGTTTCTTCACAAACACTATTAAATAGGCATGAACTCAAAGACTGAGATTTAATTAAAAATTTTTACGTCTTTTCCCCCTCTCTGTGAATGAATCGTGGTAAAAAATAATGACTGCTAGTAAGTTTGGTGCCATTGCCTTTGTGTTATGGTATCAAGAATTTTATCCACTATTGCTTTTGTAACATGAATGCAAATTTTAACACAGAAGAAATAAGCAGATGCATTTTTAGTACTAAAGCAGATAACTATCTGGTAGTGTTAATAAAACATTTTTGATTTTGCAAACTTCCTTCAGGACCACTTGGTCACCCTAAGGACTCCATTTTTTTTTCTTTTTTTTTTTTTTTTTTCTGGAGATGGAGTCTAGCTCTGTTGTCCAGGCAGGAGTGCAATGGCATGAACTTGGCTCACAGCAACCTCTGCCTCCCAGGTTCAAGCAATTCTCCTGCCTCAGCCTCCCAAGTAGTTGGGATTACAGGCACATGCCACCATGCTTGGCTAATTTTTTTATTTTAGTAGACACAGGATTTCACCACGTTGGCCAGGCTGGTCTCGAACTCCTGACCTCAGTTGATCTGCCTGCCTTGGCCTCCCAAAGTGGTGGGATTATAGGCGAGAGCCACCATGCCCGGCCAGGACTCCATTCTTAAAGCTAATCCATGCTTTAAAAATAGCACTTTCTCTCCAGAGCTTATGCTCCCAACTTTATAAATTTATACTATATTAATTTATCACTATTTAGAAAGCTATTATCATGGTGTTGTCAGGTACATGGTCTCTGATGTTAGAATGCCAAGGTTTGAATATGACTGAGCTACCTACTGGCTATGCAACTCTAGGCAATAAATCTTAACAATATTTATTATTCCAGATAAACTACACGTAAGTTAATTAATATGGATTTAAATCCAAGTTTGTCTGCTGGTGCCTATATTTAAAATCTTCAGTTCTTTATGCAACACTGAGAACATACTCTTCCCCCAGGTAAGTTTCTTATCTCTGCTTTTCGCAACTGCCATCCTCTGATCTAGCTCCTCTCCCACATAGCCACTCCCTGGGAGCACCAGTAGTAGATTGCGAGTGGTGTTGACATTTACAAACTTATCAGACACTGCATTTTACATTTGACCTATGCATACCCTTTTGGTGGTCTCTCTGTCTCCAATACTAATCTCAGTACTAGAGCCCTACTTATTTTTATGAGAGCATTAGTGCATTTTATTCCACTTAAACGTCTATATAACTGGTTTCCCTTTCCCAGGCACAGCCTGAGAAATAACTTCATACTGTATTAGTCTACCACGATCTGGAAAGTTATTATTGTGGTGAAGAATAGAAATGCACTAATGCTCTATGTTTTACAGTGGAATGAGTGAAATAATAATTATTTTTATAACTTTCAAAGATTTCAACACACAATGTAGGTCTAATTTAGAAGATATTAAAGAAGGAGATTCATAGCAAAGGGCTCCCATAAATATGTTGGCTTTCAAAGGAAATTACGAGAAAGTTTCTTACAAAGGGCTGGAAATTTTCACTTATTTAAATATCAGTAAGTAGTCTTAAGTGAAATCTGACTACATTAACATATTTAAAGCTGGCAAAGATTAAATAAATTGCCACATATAAAGAAAATGTGTGCAGATATAGAACGGATAGGGAGACAGAAGGAGGTCTTAAATGAAGGACTAAACCTGTCTAGAAGTAATGATAACAATACTATAACTAATAACGGAAGTATATCATGTCAAAAATATTTGCTTTGGATGAGAGAATGCACAGTCATCATCTTTTCTTTTTCCCCGAGTTTCCTACATTGAAAATGTTGTAAATATATTATTTGAAAAAAAAATGCTATGTTGAAAAATAAATAAAAAATCAACACAGTTGCCTAATTAATTGCAACTTTAGAAGCTTCTTTAAGTCACTGGTTTTAAGAAATACCCTATCAATGATCTTAAGCACAAGAACAGAACATTGATTTTAGATAATGAGGAAACTGGGTTATCATTGATGGGGTTCGACTTGATACCCCAAACACCGTACCTCAAAATTTGAGAAAACAGCAGAAGCAGAAAGGCCACTTTCATCTTCTCCCACACTTGTCGCCTGATGCAGGGCATAAAAGAATTATCTGGCCAGGTGCAGTGGCTCATGCCTGTAATCCCAGCACGTTGGCAGGCTTAAGTGGGCTGATCACCTGAGGTAAGGATTCGAGACCAGCTGGCCAACATGGTGAAACCCCATCCCAACTAAAAATACAAAATTAGCTGGATGTGGTGGTGTACACTTGTAATCCCAGCTACTTGGGAGGGTGAGGCAGGAGAATCAGTTGAACTCGGGAGGCAAAGGTGAGCCAAGATTGTGTTATTTCCAGCCTGGGCAGAAAGAATGAAACTCCATCTCAAACAAACAAATAAATAAATAAATATCTAACCTTCATCTGAAGTGGGTCATAAGATCCTCATTCCAGAGATGCCCTCCTTATTCCCAGAGGAAAGTAATGTATTTATCTCTGAGGACACCGGGACACGAAGAAGAATCTGAAGCAAAAGATCTTGCCTAAGTTCACCTACTTGATTACCATTAGATCATGCTTTGTTCATTTATACTTCTAAGCAACTATTCATACTTCATCAACCCTAAGCATAAAAATATTCAGGTTTCCAGACTCCATGTTTGGGTCCCCCTCCACTAACATTCCCTTCGTGGAAGCTGTTTTTCTATCTCCTGGATTTCCCCTCTGGAGTCCCCTTCCACACTCTCTCATGGAAGCCTGACTTCCCCTCTTAAACTCCATCTCTCTCTCTATTCCCTTCCACTCAGTGTGGAAGCTGCTTTCCTCTCCCGGATTCCATCTTTCTGGATTCTGTCACTCAGTGTGAGAGTTAGCCGTTTATCTCTCCTTCTCCTGTTTCTCTCCCTAAATAAATGATTTTCTACAAACAAACAAACAAAAAAAAGAAATCAGGTTTTCCTGTTTCCTTCGGTCTTCATTTACAAAGGTTCCCATGTCATGTAAAACTTACATTAAATAAATTCACATGCTTTTTTAACATGAACCTAGTAATGAGTGAAAAAGAAATGACTATTTATCCCTTGCAGTTTCTGGCACCCAATAAATCTCTTCTCCTTAATACCATCCTTACTGTGCAATAGATAAAGGTGAAGGTTAGTAAGGAGATAATAAAGATCCAGAGACGTTACATGTTTAATTATAGGACTGAAAATAAAAACCATTTTATGAAAAACCAAAGGCAGGAAGGAAGACTCATTGACATTTTAGTATTGACTTTTGCCCCGCTTAAACACACGCATGTACACACACAAACACATGCACTTTCAAGCACCTCTAATATTTATCAAGATATTCAACCAGAGCTCTGAATGTCACAACCATATCTTGTCTCTATAATAACTGCGCCTGGTCTTTATAACATCTACTGCAGATAGTACTTGTGTGCAAGATGATCTATGGAGTGTGGGCAGAAAAATTCAGTATGTATATTTACACCTGCATTTTTCTCATTAATAAAAAAGGATTAATAGTAATATCTATTCCATATGGTTGTTTCAAAAGGTATATAAGTGAACTCACAGAAAGCATTTAAAATAGTTTGGAAGAAAGTTCTTTAACCAATAAATGGTAGCAATTCTTGTTATTATTATTATTGCTGTTGTTCATTTTTTAATAAGACACTGAGTTTTGCCTATATTTACAACATGGAACAGCAATGATAACTACAGAAATACACATATCTTGGGTATGCATTTTCAAAAATGTTTAGATACGTTTCATAATTGAAATGCAGAAAATAAATGGCCAAACTAAATCTTACCTCAACCCACGGTGTGCTTAAATTCAGCCAAGGTGACACGCTCTTTCTGTTTCTCTGTGGAGTGTTTCCTACCTAAATTCTCTTCAACCTTCTCTTTCCAGCTGAGTAAATTCTTCAATCCTCAATATAACCATGTGTGGATCTCCCTGATCCGCAATCTCACTCTCTTAACATTTTCCCATGTCTTCTCTGTTCTCACAGAAATTATAAACATTGGTTTTATAGTACCTTTCCCATTGTATTTTAATTGATTATAAATGTGTTTGTAGTATTTGATTATGAAATACTGAAGGACAGAAACTGTGCTTCAGTGAACTTCATTTCTCTGTGGACTAACACGAAGCTAACAATCGTTTACAGGAGAAATATTGGATGATCTCTCTTTCTATCTTGACATAGAAATTGATTAATTTCCTTCCCTGTAGGATGGTACAGGAAAAACAAAATTCTGTGTATACAGTTTATAAACATAGATTTCTTTTTCTTGGGATATTAAAATCTGGCCAGAGATTGACATCCAATGACATCTCCCTGGAGGCGATGACTTTAGTTTTCCTTCACTTCTATCTGACTTTGATGTTTGACCAAGATGTTCAAACTCTTAACCCAGACAAGATTCCTAAGGAAGCCACATGGTGTGGGAAAAAAGTACATATTTTAGGTTCTTATAAAACTTTACTTTTTATGTTGGCTGTGCCACTTAGGAACAGAGATTTTGAGAAATACAAATAACTCTTTCTCTTCTTCTTTATCAGTAAACTTAAAGTTATAAAGTTTAACTCACAGCTTGCTCTTTTATTTCTTTTGAGAACATAAAATCACAGACATCTTATTTACCATAGATTAATATCCTTAAATAAGATGGATTTCACTACTGACAACCTCCATCAACTCCTTCTTCTAAAATGAGACTCATGACTTGTGTTTTTAACTTTTCTGATTATTAGATAATGGTCTCATTTCTTTAAAAATATAGTAAGCTCCTTGACGACAGACTCAATCTCTCCCTTCTCCCAGAGTGCTTAATCAATATTGGTTTCTTAAATTGAATAGAACTGAGTGGTAAAATTTCCCTCCAATTTTGGTTATCTTATAATGTGTGTTAGAGTCTGGATGATCCACTCCCTCAAACACACAGGTCATGTGCCCTGGCATGACTTGGCAGACTCTGATCACCAGCCAATTTTCAGCAGCAAACCCATATTTTTTTTTTATTCTGAGAAATTATAAAAATAACAATTCTGCCATCACTTCATCAATTCATAAAGTGACTTTAGTCTCTTGCTTTCGAATTCCTTTCATTTCTCCTTTATAAGCCTGCCAATAGCCTGGGCCTTGCTGGCCTTACATATTTAATCAGAGTAACCAATGCTGAGGATTTTTACAGGGAATTAAGTTTGATTTGTTTTGAAACATTTATTTATTCCATATGGCACTGAAGTGACTGAATTATTTTTGGTGTTGGAATGAGGTTGCATAAACTAGATTCAAATTTAAAACACACAGACACACACACACACACACACACACACACACACACACACACACACACAGCGAAAGCCCAAGAGTAGTTTTGTAGGAAATATTCACTGTAAAAAAAAAACAGATATACAGCTGAGGAATCAGATTAGGAGATTTGGCAAAATCACAAAGATAATTGCTAATGTTGGAGTCACCAACATACATCTCCACAACTTAGGCCAACACTGGGTTGTACACTACAGTGACATTGTGGATTTCCTCCCTGGAAGCACCATGTAACTGCCATGCTGTCATGTCCTGGATTTAGCTGACTTTGGCAGGACACGCCCTCTCTTGTCTCTGGGGGACCGTGGTAGAGGGCTAAGTGGCCTCATCCAGTAAACTGCCTTTGCTTTCACATGTTCAGGATGGTCAGGGGGACAGGCCTAAACCCTGCATTGTCCACAGTGATTAGTAGTTGGTTCAGAGGCAGAGATATGAATGACCTAATTTTGTCTAATCAGTAAAGCCTAATACTTTTATTCAGTAGTTGAATCAAGATGCAAAGCTCTATTATTCCAGATCTTATGGTGAGAGATAGGCAGCCTGACACCACTGCAGCCATTTTCCTACTATGACAAAAACAAGCAAATGACAACACTTAAAAAAAAAAAAGAAGAAGAAGAAGGAAAGAAAGAAGGAAAGAAAATAAAAATGCCGGAGAAAATTAGAGAACAGAGCACAAACCTGATCTTCAAATATTGCGTAAAGTCTACTAACCAAATATTAGCTTTATTTTTTAAGCCAATGTGCAGTGCATTTTTTGTGGTCATGGTGGTAATGGTGGTGGTTACGTTGTGGGGTTTTCCTGCATTTCGACTAGAAAAAAAAAATCCCGATATAGATAAGCACAGATGCAGAAAAATAAATCTATAATTATAAAATCCTTATGGTGGGGTTCTTCTGCTGGGCCCATTAGAACACGTTATATTATTTCACACACTCTCTTCTTGAAGCGAAATTGCCCTTCAGCCCCTAAACATGCTCAGCAGGAGAGACTGTGCTGGGAAGACCACTGTCTCTAATGTCTGTTACAAAGTTGATGTAACAAGCATTTTAAACAAGTTAAGTGCATCACTGCTGTTTCCCCTTCTCGTGGTTAGAGGTGTGAGTCATGCTTCCTGTTAAGCCCAGAGACAGCGCCTCTATTTGAGGTTTTATTATTTGGTAACAAAATGGAAAGCACACTGCTGCTGTGTCAGTGAGCTGGAAGCAATCAACATTTACTAGGCTTACACACATGAGAAATGCAAATAAGTTTCATTTGCTGGGATATGGGTTGGTGGCTTGATTCAAACATTTCATACCCCCAGGAAAAAGGAAGTTAAACCACAGGATTAATCCTTGACTAAATCTTGAGGCATTTCGAACCACAAATTAGAAAATGAAAACCAAAATGAATTCTGCCATTCCAAAACCAAAGAGCCAAGCTCTTGCTTCAGAGATTGGCAAACTCCACCATGTTGGCCCATTTCACTTGATTCCTACCTACTGGTTTACTTTTACTGGTTCACTGCCAGCCTCTCCAAGGCAGAGCCATGAAACCATAACTCTCAGCTATGGCATCAGAGACTGGGTGGTAATTAGGCTTCAGAGGGCACCAGAAGCTTCCGGTGATATGTAATTGCTGAATTTCTGGGAATAATGACAGGGGGTACTTGGGCTGTCTGGGTAAAAAGAATCAACCCCAGAACTCACAACCTACACAGTTACTGTAAGAATCATTCATTACAAAGCTAAAGATAGTTGTATTCCAACAGGGATGATGCAGAAAAGAAAAACAAGAGGTAGCGTCTATACCATTCAACATATAAAGTTCTCAGCCATAGTAATTGATAGCAATGGTGCTTTTACTTTAAGAAAGGAAGAGAAGTAACAGTTCCATGGACTCATCTTATAAATGCCTGATTTTATTCCACAGAGATTTTATCAGGACACTCAGAATCATGTAAGGAAACTGCAGCTATTTGTGAGATTGTTAAGCTGAGATTCTTCATATGAAAAAAAAAATCCAGAGAGTAGAGATTGCTTATAGTTTGTTTTAAAAAAATGAGTGACTTGGAAATAAGGGATAGAGAAGTAGATGATTAATACGGAGAACCTGTAACCTACAAGTTACTTCACAAAGTAACTTTAATTCTCACATTTAAAAAAACCAAAGTTACTAAATCAGAATTTCAGAGATAAAGGATGTTAATCTATATTTCCACAGAGATTTTGTGGTATTCTAATGAATGTTTAGAAGTGTTGAAAGCAAGATGTATTCATACCTTTCATTAATTTATTCAGTAAATATTTAATGAGCGCTGAAAGTTATAAAATATATAAAGCTATTGGGCTACAAAAGTCAATGAAATAAAATAGAAATTTCTGTCTTCATGAAGCTCATCACCCAACAGAAGAAGAAAGCACGGAACTGGGTGCCCCTCTTTAGTACTTGAGATGCAAACTGTGGACCCCATTTGTCACGTCTGGAATTTGATTTTATCCTGCTTAAAACTAATAAGTTCGCCTGATTCTGCTTCATAGCTACTGGCAGGAGACAGGAGACTCCTGGTTTTGAGACAAAGAACTTCATTAATCATGCATGGCACAGCAAGCAGCATAAGCGTCAACATGTTTGTGTCGATTTCTCTTGCTACCCCCTCCCAAGTCCATGGAGGTGATGCAGAATGCCCAGATAGCTAGCTGCCTGCATGCACAGTGGATTGTGTTACAGGGAAGGAATACTGAGCCTAGAAGAGCAACAATTTTCATAGCAAGCAGTAAGCAAGCCTGCTGCTTGTCATGAAGACATTACCTAAACCCCTAACGATGCTCTGTTTCCCAGGGCAAACAGAGCCCTGGGAAATGGTTCCCTTAAAGAGCAGTCAGTGCCTTGCATTCATGGCATACTGGCAAGACATACAGGAGTCCACAAGATCTATGAAGGGCATTCTCACAACCTCAGTCAAGATCCAGAGAGCAATGCTAGAATTACCATGTTTCAACTCAAGCAGGAAGTCCAATATTTCTCCTTTCAATATTTTTTCCCATCTGCTTTTAATCCATCCAGGTATCTTCAGGTTCTTACATGGTGATTCTCCTCTGGGGCAAGGGAAAAATCCATTTTGCGATTGACATATTTCAGGGTGCTAACTGTGAAGTGGAGTGCTGACTGCTGGGAAGAAAATACGGAAGACACAGACATTGTATCCATAGCACAAATCACAGCAGTGGAGTCTCATTTCTTTACTTTCAAGGCCAACACATGTTAACCACTATGTTGAGAGATTCCAGCCCAAGTGTCACATGTTCTCAAGGGTTAAAGTGACTTTGATTTCCTTACCCAGCAGCAAGTGTGGTAACAATCTGCTTAGTGAGAAAAAGGAGGTACAAGGAGAGCTATAGGTTGCCTAGAGGCTGGAAGAGAACAAGCTGTAGATTAAACAGAATAGTTACTCTAACAGGACTTCCTAATTCTAAATTATGAAGATTCATGTAGCCATCAGAGTTAACAAAAACAAAAGTTATTCGATGTATTTTAAGTTTGAAGCATTTCAATATAGGTAACTAAAGATTTAAATAATCACTGGGAGGGCTGTGGAGCTAAAGTCAGGAAAACTGCTACTTTCAATCTCAAACTAAAGCACCAAAGGTATGGTTCTCAAAAACTCTCCCAAAAGGTGGTGTAATTCTCAAGGCTCTGGAATGTTCTCACTCATTGTCTCAGCTGCTTTGGACTTAGTGTGTGCCCTCAATATTCGCATGTTGAAGCCCTAATCCCCTCTCCAATGTGATGGTTTTTAAGGTGGGGTCTTTGAAAGATAATTAGGTTTAAATGGGGTCATGAGACTGTGGCCCCACATGATGGGATTAGTGTCCTTATAAGACAACAGAGCTTTCTGCCTCTTCTGCAAGTGAGGACACGGTAAGAAGGCAACCATGTATACGACAGGAAGAGGTCCCTCTCCAGAGCTTGATCATGGAGGTACCTTGATCTTGGACATCCTAGCTCACAGAACTGTGTGAAATAAATGCCTATTGTTTAAGCCACCCAGTCTATGACGTTTTGTTCTGGCAATCGGAGGAAACTAAGACAATTATCCAAGCTGCAGGGTGAGTCACACCTGTCCATGTGTCTGGCTGCTTCTTCCTGAGAAGAATAACAGCCACTGCTCCTCACATTCTAAATTTCAGTAAAGTGTTTCATGTTGATTAACCTGGAGCCTTACAGAAAAGTCAATTTTGAGAAATGTAGTTCCAACCTTCTTCCTATGATAAAGAAAGCAATTATGATGCTATGTTAATAGCAGATAATCCAACCAAGTTGGATTATTAAACTAGCAAACAGATAAGTGCCGCATGAGTGTTACAAACTAAGTGATATGAGATTGAGAATGAGATAAATGTATTTCTGATTCACCCAAGACTTGGGGTAAGCTGTGGCATCCTAGAGCAGAGAATGTAATTCAAACTGTGACTGATACCACTCTCTAGGGCCTTTTCACCAGGAGCACCGCTCCTTGGGCAAAGTTTAAGGACTTTGGTGGAACCACAAAGATGGAAGAATTTCCAAGTCACTCGAACATTTCAAGGGGACAGGAGGGAAGAAAAGTTTGCAGGAAACTTGGGTCCTTCACTGGGAGGTAGTGACAAGCACTGTCAAAACATTCATTCAAAAGTAGAATAATCCAGTTAGTAATCCATTTAAAGAATTACATCTACTTTAAAAAATGAAACGAAATAAAATAACAACCTCATTGGAAATGATGCTAGAAAGATGATTTGTGAGATGAGTAAATTTGGAGGAGCAATGAAGGGCTAGGTTAAGGAAAATAAACTTCAATCTGTAGGAAAATGGGGAATAATTTAAGATATCTGAACCAAGGAATGGCACAAGCCAGGCAGTGTGCAATGTGAACTGAGAAAAGAACAGAATTCAGGCAGAGAAATGAGATAACAATTTGGCTGTTATTTTATTAAAGTGCATGATAATGTTTGACTGCAATAAGAAAAGGAGTGAAGGGATTCTTGGTCAACTTTGTGAAGGAAGAGTCAACATAACAGTGATTTGAGAAGTGACTTTTTCTGAACTTTAGAATGTCTGTCTTCTAGTCTTAGAAATTTGTATTCACTGAAAGCAGTCACTCTGATCTTAGATTTTAAATCCTCTTAACCATGATAGTGGCTCCATTTTTAACAGGATTCTCCTTTAACCGTAAGATAGAAGCAGAATAGGCATTTAGCGTTTCCACACCGATGTTATCTCGTCTTGAGTAGGCTAAGCTTATCCTGGATCATCTCTAGATTTGAATAAAGCTAATAAATTATTTTGCATTTTCCCTAATATTTTTCTCAAATTACGTATATTCGTGCATTTTTTAAATTTCTTTTTTAAATGCATTGTGGTAAGAACACAACATTTAATCTACTCTCTTAACAGATGTTTCGCTGTACAATACAGTTTTGTTATCTACAGGAACGATATCATCATACAGCAGATCTCCAGCATTTATTCATCTTGAATAACACAATTTGACACCTGTGTATTAACAACTCCCCATTTTCTCCTTTACCCAGGCATTGCAACCACTACTCCACTCTTTGATTCTGCGAGTTTGACTCCTACAGAACTTACAAAAGTGGAGTCATGCAGTTTTTGTCGTTTGGTGACTAGCTTATTTCCCTTAATATAATGTTCTTAAGGTTCATCCATGCCGTTGCACGTAGCAAATTTCCTTCTTTTTAAAGGAAAAGTCAATATTCTCTTGTACGTATATAGCATCGTTTGTTTCTATTCATTCATCAGTCAATGTACATTTTGGTTGTTTCCACATCTTGGCTATTGTGAGTAGTGCTGTAATGAACATGATCAAAGTGCTCATATCTCTTTGAGATCCTGATTTCAATTCTTTTGGATACGTAATTAGACGTGAAACTGCTGAATCACATGATAGTTCAATTTTTAATTTTTTGAGGAACCTCCACGCTATTTTCCACTGAAGCTGCATCATTTTGCGTTTGCCTCAGCAACATAAAAGAGCACCAATTTCTTCACATCCTTGTCAACACTTACTAACTTGTGACTTTTGGATAGTAGCCATACTAACAGGTCTGAGGTGATATCTTGTTGTAGTTTTTATTTGCATTTTCCTAATGATTAACTGACATTGAGCATCTTTTAACATACCTGTATGGTCATTCTTATGTCATTAAAAAAAAATGTCTATTCAAGTCCTTAGCCCACTTCTAAGTTAGTTTCCGGGTTTTTTTTCTATGAAGTTGTAGGGGTTTCTTATATTTTAGAAATGAGCCTTTTATCAAATATGTAGCTTGAAAAAATTTTCTCGCATTGTATAGGGTAAGTTTTCACTCTGTTAACTGTTCCCTTTGCTATGCAGAAGCTTTTTAGTTTGATGTAGTCCCACTGATTTATTTTCGTTTTGGCTATCTGGGCTCTAAGTATCCATGGAACTCATTAATCAGTAAGTGAATACTGTACCAAGTTAGCCAAACACTGTGCTAGGTGTTAGGTACAAAAACATTTAAGAGGCCTAGCCTTGACTTTGAGAACCCACATTCTACAGGCAAGCACACAAATATACCAGATAATATTATACATAATATAAAAGAAGGACACCATTAGCACAAAGATGAAAATTAGCAATGAGGGCTAAGCGCAAATAGTTTAGGAAGGCTCCACAAAGGAAGTGATTCTTAAGCTGTACCTCAAAGGAAGAATAGGATTTGCCAAGTAGATAAGGTCTGAGGAAAAGAAAGCCAAGCAGCCACAAAGGCAAGAAGAAATAAGAATATAGCTTTAGATGGAGAGCATTTGCACACTTGATAATTCAATTGGAGTTGCATACGCAACTCCAATTTCCATAGCTACATAGACTGTTTTCAGATGAACTGGGGTTTAAAAAAAATGTGTTTTTTTAAATATATTAACATTTCTATGAATCTTTGAAAGCATCTGCACATTAGATGTGTCTATTATTCTGAATCATATAAAAACCAATAGTAATTGGTTTGAGCCCACTGCAGAATTGAGACATCCTAACACTCTATTCTAATATTTAGAAAAAGGGAGACCAGCTGAGATGAGATAGGTAACAATCATAGACTATTTCAATAGAGAACAATTTTAGCTATTTTTCCATCAGACAATTTATGGTTATAAATCTAAATTATTGCTGTAGTTTTTATTCTTTTGGATGCCATTTCTATGCTGCCACATTGGAATATTACTTTAAATTTGAGGTTTGCATTAAATCCAACCTTTATTTATTTTGTTTTGGTCTTTAGTTTTCTGTAATTCTGTCTCCCCAGTCACCACCACCAAACCCCTAAATATTAACCTTGTTAATAATGAGTTATATGGATTTATTTACTTTGGTTTTACATCCCTGCTTTCAATTTTTATGAATATTCCATTAAAATCAGATGTCACCAAAAATCTAGTGAACTCATTTTACAACCATATTACTTTGTTCACTTTTTTCTTTCTTTTTTCTTTTTTGTGCTCTCCTCTTTCTCTTTTTTCTTAGTATATTAGTCAGGGTTCTCTAAAGGAACAGAACTAACACATGTATATGAGAGTTTATTAAGTATTAACTCACACACTCACAAGGTCCCACAATAGGCTATCTGTAGGCTGCAAGGAGAGTCAGTCTGAGTTCCAACACTAAAGAACCTGGAGTCCGTTGTTCAAAGGTAGGAAGCATCCAGCATGGAAGAAAGATGTAGGCTGGGAGGCTAGGCCAGTCTCTCTTTTCATGTTTTTTTTGCCTGCTTATACTCTAGCCTTGCTGGCAGCTGATTAGATTGTGCCCACCCAGATTAAGGGTGGGTCTGCCTCTCACAGCCCACTGACTCATATATTAACCTCAGTTGGCAACACCCACACAGACACATCCAGGATCAATACTTTGTATCCTTCTATCTACTCAAATTGACACTCAGTATTAACCATCACACTCAGAAGGCGGTTTTATGTTTGGAGTCTCTCATTCCCCTTAGGGTATATTACATTTCAGATTCTCTGTTTATGGCATTTCATCTTTTTTCTTAGAATTTCTCCATTTATATGGCTGTACTATTTTCCTAGAGCTGATACGGAAAAATGCCAGAAACTAGATGGATTAAAACAACAGAAATATATTTTTTACAATTCTAGAGACTAGAAGTCGAAAATCGAGGTGTTGGCAGGACCGTGTTCCTTCTGAAGAGAAGTCCTTTGCCTCTTTTTTTCCTTTTGGTAGTTTGGAAGCAATCTTTGGTATCCCTTGGGCTATAGCCACAGAAACCCAGTCTCCGCCTCATTTGTCAAATGGCATTCTCCCTTTATGTCTCTCTGTCTTCACATGGCTATCTTCCTATAAAGACACTAGTCATATTTGATTAAAGATCCACCCTGGACCAGGCATGGTGGCTCACACCTGTAATCCCAGCACTTTGGGAGGCTGAAGCTGATGGATTGCTTGAAGTCAGGAGTTAGAGACCAGCCTGACCAACCTGTTGAAACCCCATGTCTACTAAAAATATAAAAATTAGCCAGGCGTGGTGTTGCATGCCTATAATCCCAGCTACTCAGGAGGCTTAGGCAGGAGAATCACTTCAACCCGGGAGGCGGAGGCTACAGTGAGCCCCAAGATCACACCACTGCACTCCAGCCTGGGTGACAGAGGGAGCAGAAAAATAAAAGACCCATCCTACTCCAGCATTACCTTGTCTTAACTAATTACATCTGCAAGGAATCTATTCCAAATAAGGCTACATTCTAAGGTAGTAGGGATTAGGACTTCAACATGTCATTTTTTGTGAGACACAATTCAACCCATAATAATTACTGATGCTGAGAAACAGTACAGGCTGTACTCAAGAGCATGGACTTTGGAATGAAAAAGCCTGGTTGAAGGCCTTGCTCCCACCACTAACTGTGACCTCACGCAATTTCTGTAATTTTCCTATTTTTAAAGTAGAAATAATGACAATACCTCAGAGTTTTTTGAGAATTAAATAAGATAATACATCAGGGTGATTAGCACAGTACCTGGAATATAGCAAATGTCCAGTAAATATTAGTAATTGACATTATCTTAAAGGTATAAACTATTTCTAAATATATTCAGGAATTCCTATTTTGAATACTGTAAGAGTTAAAATAGTAGGAAGTGGTAAAAGTGCCACCAGCTTTAGCCTATGCTGTGTCATTTTTTGAAACTCTGATATTTTTGGTACTATTTGCAAAAATGATGACGAGCAACTAGGAAGACTCTGCATGGAGAACTGAGAATGTGTCACATGAAAACTCATTCCAACAGAAGAGAGAGCTATCAATGACCAACTTGATTCCATACTACACTTTATTTTCAGAAGGATAGAGTGATTCTTAGTATAGCCTGCTGCCAGACTGTCCCTGGCCCTACACTGTGAAATTCTACCTAGGTCTTAATGGATATAGATGACTCTGAGTTAACACCCAAAGAGCAATGTTGCTAGAGAAAGGTACAATATACGTTCTTTGGGTGATGGCTACCATAAAAGCCCTGCCTTTACCAGTATGCAATTTATGCATGTAACAAAATTACACTTGTATCCTATAAATTTATGCAAATGAAAAATAAATAGAAATAAAAGTTTAGAGCACAACTTGTGTTTTGGTATGCCTCTCATAAATTCTAAAACAAGATGATGGTATGAGGCATTCTATTCTAAACTGGTACAAATAGCTGGGGAATTTTGGAACTGTGAGGATCCTTGCAATGCCTGGTGGTCACAAAAGTATCTCGGAGGTGTCAACATGGTTGACGGAAACTGCAGGAGGGAGACAAAAACATGGAAACAATTCAGGAGAGCAGATCGATGTGTAAGTAAGCACAGTGGTTCTTTGCTTAGACTATTTTCATTGGTCCTAGCAGGGACACTATTCATGAAAGATTTTTATTATGTCTGTTTAATACATGAGGAAAACTAAGAGTTAAAGAATAGTAAATGTCAAGTCCAAGACCACAGAGTCAGGAGGTAAAAGAAAAAAGTATTTTAACCCAAGCAATTAAATTCCAAGAGCTGAGAATTTTCTTTCTAAAATGTATGTTAGAAACCCTCTAGAGCAGTGGCCAGAAGTCTTTTCCTGTAAAAAAAACCTTTTCCTGTAAAAAGCCAAATAGTAAATATTTTTGGCTTTTGAAGCTGTATGGTTTCTTTTGCAACTACTTAACCATTTTTGCCACTGTAGTACAAAAGCAGCTATAGACATATGTATACACATGGGCACAGCTATGTTCCAATCAAAGCTTAGTTTCAAAAACAGAAGTCAGCCAGATTTAGCCCACCGGCCCTGGTTTGCTAATCCCTGACTCCTTTTAACTGCTATGGCAAATGATTTGTTCAGTCTTATTAAAGTAACACTTAGAAAAATAGTATTTAAGGCTGCATCACTACTTTCTCTTTTATTGCTGTTAACCTCTCTTACATTGGTAAGGTGTTAAATCTGCACTGATGAATTTCACTTAGTGCGTCTGTTCCACTTGGGTAACAGAGACAGAAGCAGACCCAGACCCTTGATGTGACTTTTCCATAACAGACGACTCGTTTTTGCACCTCTTGCTGCACCTGTTCATCACCTGCTTGCCGCTTCCTTATATTGACCCTCACCGTTTCCTATACCTGTCCTTTTTTCTTCTTAGCTACCTATTTTTTTTTGTTTGTTTGAAAAGTTACTTGGCTTCTGAACTTTTTACTTAAAACTAATTCTGTGACTTGTACTTCATTTGCTGTCTTTCCCTTATTAAGCTCCAATTTTAATACATTTAGGTATACTTACAGCATCTGTGACTATGGACACATATAAGTTCTGTGAGCACTTCAAATGATTAGGAATTTCAGTTTTAGTGAGGAAACTCTTATGAGTTCAATTTTATTCAAAATTTTAATTGCATTAATACAGCATAGAAACACTGAGAAAGAGAAGCAAGAGGAAACAACAACACATCTAAAGTGAAAGTAAGCTTACCACATTCCTTAATATTGTCTATTAGAACTGGAAGGAATGTAACTACTAATACATCCACCATTTTCTTTTATTTAAAAATAGAAGAATATACACTGGGGCCTATTGTAGCATGGAGACTGGGAGGAGAGAGAGGATCAGGAAAAATAACTAATGGGTACAAGGCCTAATAATACCTGAGTGATGAAATAATCTGAACCACTAACTGCCATGACACAAGTTTACCTATGCAACAAACCTGCACATGTACTCCTGAACTTAAAAAAGAAAAAGGAAAAATGAAGTCAGGAAGTTCAGAGTCATTTGTTTAACAAGTTTTAGACTTCTTTGGAGAATTGATTCTAAGATCCACATCTGCTGATTTACCATCTGAGGGCTCTTTCTAACTTCATGAGACCTGAACGTGTGGAACAAGACAGAAGCATTTTCAAAGTGTTTTTTCTTCTGTCGATCTAACATACTGCATCATTAGTCTTCGTTCTGATCCCTCAGGTGAAACGACTGGAACCTGTTTTCTCATCTATATTTCCTGCCTCCCCTCCACTGGTTTACAAACATAAAGGTCAGAGTTGATTCGATCTTTAAAGAAAGTTTACTTTTAAGATAAATTCCTCAAATCAAGCTTTCTTCCGTTCTTTTTCACTAGCTTTCAGCTACAGGACGGTCTCAAGGTGAGCTAAGCCTGCCTTTGCTGATTTTCCCACCTGTGATGTGAGAGAAACTTCACTCAAGTACAGTTTTGAAAATGACACTCTGCTGCTTACTCAGAAACATTCAGAGGCTCCTTACTGCCTCCTCAGACTACAAATATTGCCTTGTCTTCAAGTTTTGCTTTTTCTTTCCTTCACATCAAAACAAAACAAAACAAACCTCTGTATCTCTCTCTCTACCATTATTCTTATCAAAACCCTGGCATTGGTTTGCTAGAGCTGCTGTAAGAGAGGACCACAATCCAAGTGGCTTCAGAAACAAAAATGTATTGCTTCCCAGTTCTGCAGATCAGAAGTCTGAAATCAAGGTTAGCAAATTTCCAGAAGTCTATCTGAAAGAGTTGTTTTTTCGGAGGGTTGTGAAGGAGAATCTGTTCATACCTTTGCCTTAGTTCCTGGTGGTTTGCTGGTGACATCTGGCATTCCTTGGCTTGTAACAACATAAATCCAAGCTTCGCATGGTCTTCTCCCTGTGTCTGTACGTCCAAATTTTCCTTTCTTATGAGGACACTAGTCAGGTTAGATTAGAGCCCACCTTAATGACTCTTCTTAATTTGGCTATATCTGCAAAGGCCTTTTCTCCAAATAAAATCACTTTCTGAGGCAAAAGGAGTTACCACTTCAACATATGACACACATATGACTTCTCCATTAATTTGTGGGGAGACGCAATTCAGCCCATAATAGCCCTCTTTGTATTTCTATGCCTTATACAGAAGCAATATCTTCCATGAAACATTTCCTACCCCTAGGCTAAGATGTTTTCCCCTGCTGAGCCTCTTAGTAACCATTCCTTCTTTCTACTTCATGACTAATTTCTTGAAATCAGGAATTGTGTATTTCTCAGTTTGTTACTTTACCACAATGTCTATCATGTTGTCTGGTATTCAACAGATATCAAAATATGTTTGCTGTAAAATGGACACTGTGGCTCATGTCTGTAATCCCAGCCTTTTGGGAAGCCAAGAATGGCAGATCACTTGAGCTCAGGAGTGTGAAACGAGCCTAGCCAACATGGCAAAACCCCATCTCTACCAAAAAAAAAAAAAAAGTTATCCAGGCTTGACAGCGCACACCTGTAGTCTCAGCTACTCTGGAGGCTGAGGTGACAAGATCATCTGAGCCTGGGAGGTCGAGGCAGCAACAAGTTGAGATAGCGCCACTGCACTCCAGCCTGGGCAACAGAGTGAGACCCTGTCTCACCAAATAACAAACAAAAAGCAAATCTGCTAGGTCAAAGAGAAGGTTTTGTCTTCTACACTCTAGAGATGACAGGGATTTTAATGCACTTTAAGATCCAAGCAAGGCCTCTACACTTCTAGGTTATATTTTCACTATAGTGATGAGAAATTGTACAGTATTGGTTAAGAGAATGGACTTGAGTCCAAATTCTGATTTTGTCACTTGCATTCATATTTCCCTCAGATTTTCTCATTTATAAACCATGACATGTAATTCCTACCCTAAAAGATTTGACTGAAAGTTAATTAAGATAATATATGCAACATCTTAACCAGTGATAGCCAATAATATTGTTGTCTAGGACACTTAGATAACCTCTTGTTATTTATACTGCTGACAAGCTTTTTAGGGGCTTTCAAGAAGTATTGAAAGACTTCAACTTGTTTATAGATCACAGAGAAGCCTCAATACACAGAGTAACTATTTGAGCTTGATTCATGAAGAGGAAAAAAAATAAGAGGCATTTTATATAACCTTAAGGAAACAGTGGTCACTACTGGTCAAGGAGAACAGATAGCAATTGTGCAGAATTAAGCTACAGATCCTACCTTTGACTTTTTAGTCACGCCTCACAATTAGCCAGAAGAGCCATTTTCAAATATCAAGGGCAATACAAATAGAGTTATTATCATCATTCACTCTTCAAAGCAATGACCTTTACTTTGGGCTAGTTTCTTTGGCAAGGAAGTTTGGCACGAAGCTGCTGTAGTAACATTAAATGGCAGAAATCTGTTCTTGTGACTATGCAATCTTAATGACAATTTAACAAAACACCTAATTTCAGGCTCAGAGGTAAAAATGCTTAAGCAACACACCTGAGACTCCCAAGCAGCATATCAAAACAAGTTAAAGTCACCTTCCAAATAATTGCTGTGGAGGGGTTTTCACACAGTAGAGAGGCACATTTTCTGTGGACTGAACGATTGATCACTAAGTTCTAGTAACAGGTTCGTCTTGCTTCTGGGGCCTTGAAACATGACAGGCTGTAGAAAGACTATTAAAATCGCTTTGCTAACAAAGAAAAATCAATTGTTCTCCACAAGGAGGTGCCCTCTGGCGCAATCAATATACAATAGCACAATGCTGGGCTGTAAAGCCTGTGAACAGATTTAAGCTTTTGATTAGGTAAAAGGTAGAGAGGGGAGCTGTTTTTCATGTCTGATGGACTCAGAAAGATAAAGATATATTTTGCTATGAGTTGCATTTGGTGTTTCTTCAATAGATCAACTTGTTAAAAGCTCATATTTTTTTGTTGTTTTTTTGTTTTAGTATAAGGCTTTGTAAAGTAGCATCTTACCTGTTTTCAGGTCAAGGTATGTGGTGGGGAGCTGGAGTTGGAAAGGGGCATAATTTTGAGACTAGAGAGTGTCCAAGAATCAAAATGGAAGGACATGTGGGAACAACAACACTATCAGTTCCATTGTTATGAGTTGTAAAGTATATAATGTATGTTATTTTCCTGCTACATATAAGAAATATGTGAGTTTATATGGCAGTCAGGTCTTGGTAGTTTATGTGCATTTTTCTACCAACAAATCAATAATCATCTGTCATTTGCAGACATATGTTTCAAGAATAGAAAAATGGCATTTACAACCTCTGTATTTTCATAAAGCATTGCCTGTGTGCTAACAATCTTTGAAGCAGATACAAAACTCAAAATAAAACTCAATTCAGGCTATTCAGACGGGGAAAAGCACACTCTCAGTAACAAAGAACTTTATGCTGAGAACATGAAGTGCTTTTTCACCAAAGGAATGTTATAGCTGAATGCTGTGGACAAAACCCATTGAACAATTGTCACTAACATTTTGTACTTGGTTAGAATGTGTATACATGAACATATTTGAAATTCAATCTTTAAAAATGTTAAATAGTCTAGATTTTATAAAATCAGCAACATAATTCAGTATTTTCATAGAAAATTAATTACATGCATTAATGGAGCATACAACAGAAGTAAGGTATAATTTGAATGATGTTGGGGAATTCACATTATTTAGAGGATAATTTTTGTTCACTATAAATCAGCTCATAAGTATCATTCACTAAAACTTCCAATCTCTTGAGTTTAACCAGATTAATCTTGTCACCGTGAGGCTGTTTCAGCCATAGAGAAGTCAAGTAAATTGCCAGACATAAATCCATGCAATTTTCAATCCAGGAATCCAAAACAAAGATCTGGGAGTCTGTCAGGGAATATTATAGACTGAGGCCAACATTCAAAGAAAGCAATGTGTAGAAAGTCAAGAGCTAGAAGAGATCTGAAAGAGGGTTCGCCAGTGTACTGTTGCCCACTCTTCAACTGGAACAGCTTAGACATAGCTATCAGCGATCCCTCATCTGCGTCTCCAGAGGAGGGCTGTATTCACTTCTGACCAGACACCATCACAGTCCATACATTTTCCTAGTGAAATGCTAAAGAAAGTTCTTAAGCAGATGAAGCATACATATGAAGAAAGAATATGTAGAAGGGCAGCAGTAAAGATAAAGCTGCAGGCAAACCTAACTGAACGAAATCCAATGTTTAGGCTTGTGTGTGTGTGTGTGTCTTTGTGTGCACACACTTACATGTGTGTGTGCAGTTTGGAAGTCACTGCATTGTCTGGAAATAGTAAAAGTCTTAATTTACATTAGACTTTCATGAGAGAGTATCATAATCTCTACATGGATATTAATATGTTAAGGAATGTTATAATAGTAAAATAGTAAAAGAATGTGTCACTAATAAGCAAATGAGTATCAGATATGATAATCAAAAATACATAGAACAGATGACATAAATAGAAAATTGGAAGATGTTAGATTTGAACAATATTACTAAACACTTTAAATGTAAATGAACTAAAATTACAATTTTAAAAATTTAGATTAAAATCTCTTAAAATCAATGCTGATTTTAAGAGACATTTTCATTTTTAATATTCAAAAACATTTAAAAAAGGAGGACAAAAATTACTGAGCAACACTAAAAGAAACTTGAAGCTACACTAATATCAGACAATGTAGACTCAGAGCCAAGGCACATTATTAAAGATTGATGAAATATTTCAAGGCACTAGGAAAATATGATTCCTAATTTGTATACACCTAATAACATAGCCTCAAAAGATGTAATGCAGCATTTTACAGAACTACAAGAAAACATAGTCACTTTCACAAACACCTTGAGAGATTTTAAGACACCCCTCTCGGCCACTGGTAGGACAAGCAGATACATCAGTAAGGTAATAGAAGAGTTGAACAATGTGATTAAGTAATGACGTAATTGACAAATATAGTGTACACGGCCAGTAGCGGTGGCTCAGACCTGTAATCCCAGCACTTTGGGAGTCCAAGGTGGGCAGATCATGAAGTCAGGAGTTCTAGAACAGCCCTGACCAACATGGTGAAACTCTGTCTCTACTAAAAATACAAAAATTAGCCAGCTGTGGTGGCATATATCTGTAACTCCAGCTACTCAGGAGGCTGAGGCAGGAGAACTGCTTGAACCCAGGAGGCAGAGGTTGCAGTTAGCCAAGATCACACCGCTGCACTCCAGCCTGGGCAAGAGAGCGAGACTCAGTCTCAAAAAAAAAAAATATATATATATATATATATATAAAGAGAGAGAGAGAGAGAGAGAGAGAGAGAGAGAGAATACCCAACCCAATGACTGCAGAACACTGGCTCAAAGTAAAAAGAGTTGATTTGGCTTAGGATAACAAGGAAGCCTGGGCTTACATCTTCAGGTTTCAGATATCCTTGGACCCAGGAGTTTAAAAATATAATATGAATTAAAACATTTTTTTCCCTGTCTCATTTCTCCTTAATTTTGCATATTGAATCTCATTATCTCCCACACAAACAAGCTGTCTTTTTAAGACCTGAGAGCATGGTCCCAACTGTAAGTTGGTCCTCATTTTTGTATGTTGATTTTGGAACCTGTAGCATTACTGAATTTGTATTAGTTCTAACAGTTTACCAATGCTGGACGTGTAGGTTGCTCTTTTCTTTTTATACTCGTATTGATCCTATACTTTCTGGGTCTCTCTGTATACCTTACTAGACTATTGCTCTTGTTGCCTTCTGCTATTTCCTTCTCTCATTCTTTCTCTGTATTGCCGCCATCAAATCTCAACATGTACTTGTTGTCCCCACTTCCTCCTGCTGTAACCACAGCACTATGTTCACCCCCTTCTCATGCCAGTAGTTATGCCTAGGTCTGCATGTACTTTGGGATTCTATGATGGTCTGGATATGAGATATTATATTCACTCTGAAAAAAATTATTTTTCCTCCATGAGTAGACAGAAGACAATGTTCCCAGGCCTTTTCCACTGTTCCCCCTAAGCCCAGAGTATATTTACATCTCCCTGTAACTAGACATAAGTCAATTACTCTAATATTCAATAAACTGCCCTGAACTTCCATAGTCACTTACCTTAACTAAAAAGATTTTATTGATTTGTTTTTGCATGGTTACCTTTTATTCAGAGATATGGCTTTGTTATTTTTCTCTAAAATGACCTTGACATGATTTGCCTCCTGGTTGATTGAACTTCAGCAAAAGTTAAAATAATGGCACAGCAGCTTATTCTGTGACCCAGAATATTCTCTTCTAAAAATTTAACCAAAAAACTCTAAGATAAAAATACAAACATAAATATATGTTTTATAATTGTACAAAATAATAAAAACAACCCAGAAAAACTAAATATCAAACATTAGAAAACTGGTTATATAAATTGTAGGACATCTACACAATAAACTTTGATATAACCTGTAAAAATTATACTGGCCAGGCATGGTGACTCAGGCCGGTAATCCCAATAGTTTGGAAGGCCACGGCAGGAGGATTGCTCTGGGCCAGGTGTTCAAAACCAGCCTAGGCAATGTAGCCAGACACCATCTCTGTAGAAAAATAAGAAATTAGCTGGGCATGGTAGTGCAAACCTATAGTCCCAGCTACTTGGGAGGCTGAAGTGGGAGGATCACCTGAGCCAGAAGGTTGAGGCTACAGTGAGCCATGATTGTGCCACTTCACTCCAGCCTGGGCGACAGAGTGACACCCTGTCTGAAAACTAAATAAATAAATAAGTAAATAATAAATAAATAAAATTTATACTGTACAATAATTAAGAACATAGAAAATTGTTCAAGTCAATAAATCACGTTGTCAATTGTTTATCCCAGAGTTACTCACAGGTTAGATGGCAAGTTAGAACCAGATAGAATTTCTCCCTCCAAAGACAGAAAGAAAGCAGAGACAGAAGCAAAAACTAGAAATGTTCTTGAGGGAAACTGTGGACAACGTACAAGGATTTGAAAATATTTTTCTGTTTTTTATCTTTTCAGGGCCAAAATCAGTTTGACACTGTGCCTTGTATCTTAATAACTTTCCATAATAATAAACTTTTATAAGAAGTGCCTCCCCATGGCCATTTCCCAGGTTCAGAGCTCCACCACATTCAGCCTCCCTGCTTGTCACACTAAGGATTTGAGCCAGGCCAGGACATTACCACGCTCAGGGAGGAGGACCAGACTCTTTAGCAGTGTGTACAGTTTACATTCTTCTTCTGTTATCTCACACTAGTGGTCAGCTTTCTTAAGTCATCTTGCTATCCATTCCAAGCAAAGTGATGAACCTCACACAACTCCTGCTTTTACTTCCTCCAGCCCATGGACAAAATTGGGATACATCTTATGCGAGAGCCAAAATGATTGAGTTCTCTCGAAGCTGCATAAGGAGGCTATATTATATCCTCTGCATAAGAGCCCCTAAGATACTTGGAAAAGACAAACAAATGCAAGTCAGGTCTGAAACACCCAGTCAACACAGCTCAGGATAATTTTGCAACTGATTTTCAGGGCTTTTATCTTCTGCACCTAGATGGCAAAATTAGGGGGCAGGAACAAACCCTGTATTGGTGAGTATTCTCTAAAGGGACGGAACTAATAGGATAAATGTATATATAAAGGGGAGTTCACAGCCAGGTGCGGTGGCTCGTGTCTGTAATCCTAGCACTATGGGAAGCCAAGGCAGGCAGATTGCCTGAGCTCGAGAGTTCGAGACCAGCCTGGGCAACACAGTGAAACCTCGTTTCTACTAAAATACGAAAAAAATTAGCCAGGCATGGGGGCATGCACCTGTAGTCCCAGCTACTCAGGAGGCTGAGGCAGAATTGCTTGAACTCAGGAGGCGGAGGTTGCAGTGAGCCGAGATCACCACTGCATTCCAGCCTGGGCAACAGAGCGAGACTCTGTCTCCAAATTAATTAATTAATTTTTAAAAATAAAGGGGAGTTCACTAAGGAGTATTGACTCACACAATCACAAGGCAAAATCCCACAATAGACGATCCACGAGCTGAGGAACAGGGAAGCCAGTCTGAGACCTGAAACCTCAAGAGTAGGGAAGCTGATAGTGCTGCCTTCAGTCTGTGGCAAAGGCCAGAGACCCCCTGGAAAACCACTGGTGTAAGTCTGAAGTCCAAAAGCTGAAAAACTTGGAGTCTTCATCTTTGAGGGCAGGAAGCATCCAGAACAGGAGAAAGGCGAAGTCCAGAAGACTCAGCAAGTCAAGTCATTCCATGTTCTTCTACCTGTTTTTATCCTAGCTGCACTGGCAGCGGATTAGGTGGCACCCACACAGACGGAGGGTGGGTCTGCCTCTCCCTGTCCACTGACTCAAATGTTAATCTCCTTTCGCAGCACCCTCACAGTCACACCCAGGTACAATATTTTGCATCCTTCGATGCAATCAAGTTGACACTCATTATTAGCCATCACAGACCTCTTAGTACCTTTCCCAGGCCACAAGCAAACAAAAAGATTTGCTCTAAACTACCAACTTATTTACACCTTTTCTTCTTCACATCTATAAACACACAAGAAATTTAGAATTCAGTTGTTTCACTGTCCTCTTGTGTGTTTATCAAGCTAGTACTGGAACATGGTTCTTCAATTTGCTTGATATTTATTTTATTAGAATATATCTTGTAACCACTCAGATTTAAACGACGTATTACTTCAATCAGTAATAAGACACCAATGTAGAATACAGACAGAAGAGGAAGACACAATTAGAGAATGAGTTTTAGAAGACTTTTCAGAGCTGTGTTACGTGTTCATTTCTGCCACGGAAGATACCTCTGCATATTTGAAGGATCCCTACTGTGTACTCAGGATGACCTGCCTAAGCTGAATGTTGCAAACAAGTTCAAGAAAAATGTCACTGTAGGCTTAATTGTATTAACTCTTATGTTCATTCTACTCATATTCTTTAGTTGTGTTTTTTTTTTTAAAGCAGCTAACTAATTTCTGTAAGTCTCTTTCATTCTCAATTCAAATTCCCGGTTGAAAACCACTCCTGGAGCACATGTTTTATATATTTCTGTGCAATTACAATTTTAATTTATTCTCTAGCAAGAGGTTTTTAGTAGCTGAACACAAAATCGTAACTGACAAATTACAACCAACAGATTTACCTTGTAACTCCACTTCTTTGCATCTGGTAATTATAAAGATTACTAGGAAATTCACCTTACATTGTCCATCTTTTCATATCCTATGATTGGGACTCCCGTGAAGCTTTATACAAAGAAATAAGACAGGCACCTATGATTTTCTTCATCTGGACAGATCAGTTTTAAGATCCGTGGGCTTGGTGGTAAAGTAGGCTTGCTGCTCCCTGCTTACCAGCTTGTCTGAGTCCAGTGATACAGAATACCCTAGCAACACACACAACAGCTTATGTGAAGAGAGTTTATTTTTTACAGATAGGCAACAAAAAGAACAGAAACCTAGAATTCCTTGTATTTCAGTCCCCCAACACTCAGGAAAGCTGTCTAAAATGGATGGAGTCTCATCTGTACATATCCTGCTTGAACTGCCGCTGAGGAACCCCAGAAAGCAGCCCACCTTGGGTTTTACACCCACTTGGGTGATGGGATGTGCTGGGCTGAAGGATTGAAGAAGACATCCTGTTCTGCTGGGGGACTGAAACAGAGCCCAGGCTGTTCCGGCCAGTTCCTTGCTACTGCAAGGTGTTGCATTCCCAGCACATTCTGTGATTATTCTTGAGAACTGCAAGCTAGAAAGCAGGAAGAGCTGGATCAGTTCGAGAGCACTTAGAGAACTGCCTTGCAATCGCCACTTACAACTGAAGTTGATTTATTTCTTTGTACAAGTAGATCCATGTTTTGCATCTTGCCAATTTTACTCCCAATGATATTTATAAACCATATTGCAGACTCCCATGATTCTGAATAACATTAATATTAGTAGCCCATCTGGCAAATTCTACTGGTCATGAAAATTGTGGACTTTCCTGACACTATTCCCATAGATACCACCAATATGTGAATTTCCATGATATTACTTAGAATGTATTGGTCATATTTTCCACCTTTTAAAATTTTACGTCTAGGTGAACCAACATCGCATGGTCAACCTCACTGGCTTTCCTGGATTCTAGAACTTGGCAGATGAGTTCACTGTCTTTTGTGTCACATGTCCATGTTTTTGATCATGCTCTTTTTTTACTACCAGTGAGTTTCTATTCATAACTGAGTGACTAGTTCGTGTATTATCTTCCCCACTAACTGTCAAAGAAGACTTATTCACTCCATTTATAGTATGTTTTACAGAAAAATCTCCATTTACAGTTTTTTTATGTGATAAGTTGGAAGCAGTGCTTCCCCTTTTACATTATAAACTGTAAGAGCAAGGACTTCATCTTATTCAGCTCTGTACTTTGAGGATATATTACAATGAATGACACGGAAGTGAAGATACATAAGTGTTTGTTAGAAATGAATAGATGCAGCCAGGCATGGGGTGGCTCACGTCTGTAATTCCAGCACTTTGGGAGGCTGAGGCGGGTGGATCACAAGGTCAGGAGTTCAAGACCAGCCTGGCCAATACACTGAAATCCCATCTGTACTAAAAATACAAAAATTAGCGGGGTGTGGTGGTGCCCTTCTGGAATCCCAGCTACTTGGGAGGCTGAGGCAGGAGAATCACTTGAACCTGGGAGGTGGAGGTTGCAGTGAGCCGAGATTGTGCCATTGCAGTCCAACCTGGGCAACAGACTGAGACTCCATTTCGAAAAAATAAATGAATAAATGAATGAATAGATGTGACTTTTGCGGCCATCACTGGAAGCATGAGTGGCCAAAATGAAGTTCAATCCCTTTGTGACTTCCCACTGAAGCAAAACCACGAAAGGCATTTTAATGCACCTTCCCACAATCGCAGGAAGATTATCTCTTTCCCTCTTTCCAAAGAGCTGAGACAGAAGTACAATGTGCAATCCATGCTTATCTGAAAGGTTGATGAAGTTCAGGTTGTATGAGGACACTATAAAGGTCAGCAAATCAGCAAAGTTGTCCAGGTTTACAGGGAGAAATATGTCACCTACATTGAACAGGTGCAGCAGGAAAAGGCTAATGGCACAACTGTCCACGTAGGCATTCACCCCAGCAAGGTGATTATCACTAGGCTAAAACTGGACAAAGACCGCAAAAAGATTGTTTTTTTTTTTTTTTTTTTTTTTTTTAATGACCATACTTTAAGTTCTGGGATACATGTACAGAACGTGCAGGTTTGTTGCATAGATATACACATGCCATGGTGTTTTGCTGCACCGATCACCCTGTCATCTACATTAGGTATTTCTCCTAATGCTATCCCTCCCCTATTCCTCCTCCCACAACATGCCCTGGTGTGTGATGTTCCCCTCCCTGTGTCCTGCAAAAAGATTTTTGAACAGAAAGCCAAATCTCACCAGGTTGCCAAGGAAAGAAAAAGGGCAAAATACAAAGAAGAAACAATTGAGAAGATGCAGGAATAAAATAATCTTGTATACGAGCTTTGATTAAAACTTGAAATGAAAAAATAAATAATAAATAGATGCTTTACCCTGAAGCCATTTAAGAACCAGTTAATTATTGATCTGGAAGAATACCTGGTTTGGAGACTTCTTAATGTTACCAGCCTACTGAGAGGCAGTGTCCCAGGATTTACCCTGAACTTGATGCACATACATTTCAGCTTCTGCTGATCTACTCTGTTAGACTCCTGCCCTAGTCCTATATTGCAGTGTTTCCTTTTCCCCATGGGAATCAAGGATATAGAGTTGTGGAAGAGAATGTACCAATCAAATACAGGGAGTCTAAACTCGGGCTAGGATCTGACACAGAGTGTATTCTGAATAAATATTTGACAATTTAATTACATTCCCACGGGGTTATCAAGCTGCCTAATAGTCCTTGATATATGACAGTGAGAAGAGCAAACTAACAGAGACATTGGAATGCTATCAGAGCCATACTTCCTTCTGAACTGCTACTAAATAATTCATTTTTAAATGCCAGTTTTATAAAAGAAGAACAAGAAATTATCTTTCTCTTGTGAATCGATAATATAAAGAGCATTTGTGATTTTCAGTTCCAAACTGAGCTCAGATTCTATTGGCCACTAGTAAAACACTACTCGTAGGTAATAAACTCATTGGTTAAACTTGTAAACCGAGTTAAAGCTAAACAATGAGTTGATTACCTTCTATTCATGTTTTACTAGTGGTCAAAAGAGTCCAAATGCCATTTGAAATTTAAAAATATAACTATTCATCCTAAAAGTGTTGCAACTCAAAACCAATATGTGTGTCTAGTGCCGCAGTCACCTGAAACAGAAGACATTTTAAAGCACATTTATGGAACAAAAAATGAGGAGAAGAATCCAGAAGAGGCATTGCAAAGAACAAACTTTTTGTTGTCATTTTCTTTTGTTTTGTTTTTTATTTTATTATTTTTATTTTATTTTTATTTTATTATTTTTATTATTATTTTATTTTATTATTTTTTTTAAATAAAGACAGGGTTTCACCACGTTGGCCAGGCTGGTCTTGAACTCCTGACCTCAGGTGATCCTCCTGCCTCAGCCTCCCAAAATGCTGAGATTATAGGCATGAGGCACCACGCCCAGCCTTGTTGTCATTTTGTTTTCTTTTGAAATGTTGCTTTCTTTTAAAATTTATTTTATTTTAAGTTCTGGGACACATGTGCAGGACGTTTATTTTTGTTACATAGAGAAACGTGCCATGGCGGTTTGCTACAGCTGTCAATCCATCACCTAGGTATTAAGTCCTGCATACATTAGCTATTTATCCTACTCTCTCTGCTCCTGTCCCCCACCCACAACAGGCCCAAATATGTGTTGTTCCCCTTCCTGTGTCCATGTGTCCATTTACATTAAGTAAATCATCTATTCATTAAATCACTCAATCTTTCATTTGTTCATTCAAGAATATTTTTCTCTGCATTAATGAGAATGCTAGATTATATGATTGATACAATTCTTAGCTTCTTTATAATATAATGATTATAATAATGTCTTTTTGATTTTCATAAAAGTAGCTAATGCATAGTTTCTAAAAAAGATTAGTTCATCCATCCTGGAGGTAAGGACTGAGAGGAAATCTAAAATATAGTGAAAACGTCTTGAAAGATGAGTAGGATTTAGAGGATAAAGTATGAAGAATTACAGATAGAAGGAAGATGAAGAACAAAAGCATAGTAGCATTAGGGAAAATAGAATGCATTCCGGAAGCCACAACTTGTTCTGTAAGACTGGTTTGAAGGACTGTGTGTGTGTGTGTGTGTGTGTGTGTGTGTGTGTGTGTGCGCGTGCGCGCGCGCGCATGTATGTAAAATAAAGTGGATGCCTCTAGAAAGATAGTATAGGTCCAATAATAAGGTCTTTAAATAATATCCTAAGGAATTTAACTTTTGAGAATTATAGCCATTGAAAGGTTTAAACAGGATTACATGCTGATTTTAGAAAAATCTCTGAATGCATTAATGAAGAACAAATGAGAGAAGAACAAAGCTTCAGGCAAGGAGAATAGAATTGGGAAGATGTTGTGAGGGAAATCAACAAGGGGATATGACAAGAGATGCTCTAAAATGCTCCCCAGATTTCTGTATTTGGGAAGGGCAGGTTGCCTACTGGAAGAAGAGCAAACATAGGGTGAGATAAGGGATCAACACAGTAGAACAAAGAGTGTGTTCAAAGATGATTTTTAAATTCTGTTTTGGACACATTAAATATGAGAGACTTGTGGATATTGCAGAATATCCAGTTTGAACTAGGATCCGGAAGTAGGTGCTAGGATTTAGGTTTTTACAACATGTCAGAATAAGTATGAAGTCAGAATGCATGAAGTAAGACTAGAAGGCCAAGAATGGGCACCAGAGACAAAAGAACTCACACAGGGACGTGAAGGCAGTGACTCAAAAGGCAAAACAAAGCAAAACCTGGCAGCCTCCTAAAGGCAGAGAAAGGGGCCACGTGTTACAAAAAGGCTTTGTCCCTCGATCCCAAACAAGGCATCCTAGAATTGAAATTTCTGTAAGTGCTGGATGTATTTTTATCACAGCATGCCTTCTCCACACAGAGGAGAAATTGCCTCTTATGTTCTGAAGTATGTGGTGCATGGCAAGAAGGTTCCTTCCATTTTTCCTTGGTGTGACCTGCCTGCCTGTGTTGACGACGGCTGTAGTCAGTCTTCTGGCCCTGGTGTGGTCCTTCCTGTTCCACTGATTCCTGCTCTCCACTGATGAGCCTTGGCCAGCTACACTTTTGCTTTGACTGTTCCACACTTTGTCCAGCCCCCATTCACTGCTGTTTATTCTGGAATGCCAACAGACATGAGTCTACCACTTACATATGTCTATGGAATTGCTGCAGTGGTTCACTTTTTAGGGGCCAGATTACTTATTCTATCCTAGCTTTCTATTTTCACAGTTGTCATAAGTGATTTTTTGATTAAGCAGTTTTGGGAAATATTGGTCCAAATAAGTGATTCTTAAATTGTATGGATCTTAAAAACTACTTGAGGGCTATTGTTAATGTATCCCAACTCAAAAGAGTCTAACTAAGCACACAGTCCTTGAGAAATAGGCTGTAATCCCTGCTCTTTCCCTTGCCATCAAAGGACTTGTAAGTTTTGGCTTCAGTTTTCACTAGTCTTCTCCCCTGCCATACTTCCCTTAATCACCCGCTCACAGTCAGTGAGATCCATGAATCACCTATAGTAGAATTATGTGAGATACAGATTTGAATTTCACCCTAGGGCTAAATCTGAAACTCAGGAATTTCTATTTCAAAATAAAACCCCCAAAATTTGAAGGTTAAAGAGCCCAGCCCAGAACTCCAATTTGAAACATGGAGGGTTGGTGGTGTTCACACAGGTTAAAGACGAATTATAATCATCTTGGAAGTCTGATCAGAATCAGTGTACCTCCAACTTTTCTGTTGTCTTTGGAGTTGGGGATTAAGGTACATAGTTTAAGAAAGTTTTTCAGAAGAATCTGAAAATCCCAGATTTTCTCCCTTTCTCTCTCTTTCTTACTTCTGCCTGCCCGGCCCCATTATCCACCTGAAATTGTCCATCAAATTTATATATTCAGGTCATATATCAACTCATCTATAAAGATGTCTACATATTCACATTTAAGCAAGATTAACTGCTCTTAGAACTGTACTCAAATACTTATTAGATATTTATAATACAAAATTTCCCACATTGAATTATGGTCAATGGCCTCTGTGTCTTTCTTGACTACTTAACTGTGAATTCTTCAGAGGAGGTGCTGTCTTCTTTATCTTTGTTATGTCCAGAGCATGTTCAACAAATTATATTAAAGTAATTAAAAATTGTATGTTTTATAAACACAGTAAAACAATTTCCTCAGTAAAAGTAATAGACAAGTAACAAGTTCCAGTTTTGCAATGTTGATACTCTTGTCTTCAGCAAACTCTGTGTGGCTAGATGCAAAGCAGTTCTATCTATGTTTTCCTAAATTTCTCACTATGAATATCAGTGTAGTCATCACCATCTCCTTTAAAGGTGTCATCTCCCCTATGGGAAACTTTATGATGAATTCCAATATTATTTTCCTTTAAATTCAAAAGAAGCATTAAAGGCTACTGGCAGATTGTTTTCACATATTAAATGCCCACTCCTGAAAAAAAATTATATATCCCCACTCACTTCAACTCAAACATAGCCATGTGACATTCTATGTCCCATCACTGGGAACAAAAGTGCTGAGTGTTAACTTCAGAGCAGATGATTGCCAAGTTGCTTTCTTTCCCCTTGATGAAGTAAATATCATCAATGTTCAGGCTTGATACTGTACCATCAGAAGGAAAACTAAAACAGGACTGCAGTTGCACCATGTGAATATGTAAAGAAAGAACAAAATACACTATGCTTTTCCAAACTACTTAGCACAATTTGGTATAACCTGACTGAGGAAATGCCCTTGTGACGTTGTACTCTTGAATAACCATAAGCATCTTAGAGTTTCCCAAGCAGATACGACAATTAACCTGAGCATGGGTTTGCTATGGTGCGTTCAACAGTTTTTTGAGATTTTTCTGGGGACAGAGTCAAAAAAGAGACATTTAAAACTCGTGGGGGTGGGGGACGGGGCTTGGCTGTTATAGTTACGGGGCACCTACTATCATGCAGTACCTAGGGGTTACAGATGCTATATATCCTGCAATGCAAGAGAGAGTCCCGCTCAAGAATAATTGTCAAGCCAAATACCCATTGCTTTGGCGGAGAGACACTGGACCATGCAAACCAGTAACAAACATGCAGATTCAACAATTACTTTCATAGCGGATTTATCAAAAGCGTGTACTAGAATTTAACCTTCATTCAAATAGATTATTGAATCTATGAATTTGTCAAGAATATTCTCATGTATTCTTCCAAGCCCTTGTTCGAAAGTCATTGCATTTCTAATTTTATGGTACGCTCTTGAGCCAATTCTTTAATCAAAGGGTGATATAGGAAAGACTTTTCCCCTGATACTGTTCTCCCTCCCACCAAGATATTAATTGTTACTAATGTAGATATAAATTTATTTATTCCCAGTTTTTCCAGTTGTATGTTTTCCTGCCCTTTACAAAATACTACCTTTTGCCATTATCCTTAACAGATGGTATATATCTGCAGACTGACTTTATAGCTTCTTTCTCCTTTATTTAAAAACACCATACATATTTTGATTTTTCATTTTAAGCTGATCCTGTCACTTCATCATCATTCCTGTTGCTATGCTGATTTTCCTCTCTACCTTTTTGTTATTCTAGAAAGAAATGTTTCTAAAGAGAATAAATTCTGCCTTCTAGAAGAAACTTTAATATTATATTCAGAAACGGATGAATCTTGTTCATCTTCTTCTAATAGATCAAACACTGTGTTATGTCTCTTGGGTGATACCTGACACTGTAAACTCATATGCAAGTTGCTATTTGTGTCAGCTCATTGCACCCTTAGCATTGCTGCTGCATGTTACTCTCCCATCCAAGTCACTCTTGTGCATTGCATTTCATATACGCATTTCTTACTGGTGCCAGGGCATTGGTGTAATTTTACTGGCCTCACTGCTTTTAGTAGTACCTTGTATCAACTGTGAATTTCGTTGGAATATTTCTACTTCCTTCTATTTATTTAATTAAGTATTATATTTAACTTTCATCTTGAGGGTGCTATGTAATATAAATTATCCATACACTCTGGTGGAATCCAAGTATCCTGAGCACTAAAAAGTCAAGAAACCAAGAGTGCCCCTGTCATCTTTTCCATGGATCCTTAGTATTAGACCAGGAGCACTGGATGACTGAAAAACCTGGCTTGTCCTAAGACACAAGAAAAGATGAATAAAGGTATCTGTGACCAAATTTTAGAGCATGAAGTGAATAAATGGTTAGTAATGTAAGGAACCACTTTCAAAAGCAGCAAAAATCTTCGAGGCAAAATCTATTTTCTTCTTTCTCTAAACTGGATTAATTGTATGTATTGTCTGTGGTCATGGGGTGAATTCTAAGTCCTTTATTCCGTTCTTTTTATCAAGCCCAAGAAAGCAGTGTGAATGTTAATAGGTACTGAATAAATCCTGTGATCACTCTAGCACCATATAATGATGTGTTCCCAAGCTGCCATATCATGGTTGATTATTACTTCTTTTTCTTTGCAATCCTTCAGTTAATTTCTATTCCTTACTTTGGTGTTAATATTCCTATTTGAATTTGTTTTAGAGTTCATGAGATGCCGTATCAAATGTTTTAGCTAAAATCCTAATGTATTATATCTCTCACATTGCATTCATCCACTAATCTTGTAATTCAATAAAAAAAAGGAATCAGATTTGTTTGGCATGATTAGTTCTGTGTAAACCCATGCTGCTTATTGCTCAATGATGCTTAAATGATAAGTAGTACTCAATGCAAATTTCCTCAACTAACTTCTCATTTTAGCTCAGAAAAGTCTATAATGCTTTTGTTCATAGGTTTTCTCCTGCCACATAGCTAGTTTCTAGGTCCTAAAAACCAGAGAACAGAAAGACTATACTAGCTTTATTACAGCAATTTTTTTTTGTTTTGCCTTTATATTATTCTTTGCCCAATTTTTTATTTCTACTTTTTCTTATTAGATTTTCATTAAATTTACTATGTAATTTCTTTATTCTTATTTTCATGTAACATCTTTTTAAGAAAAGTGTTAGTGAGTTACAAAAAGACTATGAGAATACAATTTATTTCAAGCATCTCCTTTGAGAATAAAGGAGGATGCCTTGGTTATATTTATACAATCTCTTTCTCCATATTAGTCATGTAATATAAGAAAGATTTGTAATTCACCTTTTTTTTTTTTTTTGAGACGGAGTCTCACTCTGTCACCCAGGCTGGAATGCAGTGGCATGATCTTGGCTCACTCCAACCTCCACCTCCTGGTTCAGGTGATTCTTCTGCCTCAGCCTCACAAATTGCTGGGACTACAGGCACGTGCCACCATGCCTAGTTAATTTTTTTGAGATTTTAGTAAAGACGGAGTTTTACCACCTGGGTCAGGCTGGTCTGGAACTCCTAACCTTGTGATCTGCCTGCCTCCAAAGTGCTGGGATTACAGGCGTAAGCCACCTCACCCAGCTGCAATTCACTTCTTAATCTCGCATACACTGGTGGTAATCATTTCATTTTTATGGATCACTTTCATGTGGCCATAATTTAAGAACTTGTTATGGGTTGTACTGTGTCCCTCAAAGAAGGTATGTTGGAGTCCTAACCCCAGTACCTCAGAATGTGATCTTATTTAGAGACAGGGTCTTTATAGGGGTACATTGAAATGAGGTCTGAATTCCATTATGACTGGTGTTCTTCAAATTGGAGGAAATTTAGGCAGAAACAGAAATGTGTACAGGGAAGATGAGAGAGACAGTGGAAGGATGTACAAGTCAAGTAAAGCAGCCTGAAATAGATGGCCCTCAGAAGGTACCATCCCTGCTCAAACCTTGACGTTGGAATTCTAGCCTCTAGAATTACAAGGTAATAATCTCCTGTCGTTTAAACCACCATCTGTGCTACTTTGCTACAGCAGCCCTGGTAATCCAATGTAATACCTATGTTACATGTACATTATTTTGTTATCATCATTATTCCTCCAGATTATATTCTTCTATAATGTGATAAATATTTCTGGTTCTTACTAATCACTGCTTTTATACACATGTACTACTACCACAGCAAGCTTTAAGATACTTCAGGAATCAAAATACCAAAAGTTTTTTTTGTGAAAAAATGGAAGATAAAAAAGGATATGATATATCCTGCAGTTTTTCACTTCTAAAGATGGATGATATCAGTTTTAGTAACTTTGAGAAAGACTTAACACCCAGGAGTTAATTTTACTTCTTTTAAGTTGTCAGTTACTTGGGGGAATTACTTCTCATCCTTCGCTCAAGGGCTTAATGCAACAGTAAGATAAGACCCCGTGTCTTTATACAGGCACCAGGTGGGAACCCAAATCAAGGAGAAATGTTTGATTTCTCTCTCTTGGGCTCTGAATCTTGTGTGAAGCAATGCAAGAAAGGAAAGATAGTTGATGATCATTGATTTCAGCAACGGTGACCTGAATAGACCCATTATTATCTCCTGTTGGAAGAATCAACAGGAATAATCAATAAATAAGAGTTTAAAGCAAAGTTCTCTATTATTTCCATCAGTTTTGCCATCTATTCACTGTCCTTCTACTAAGCTCCCTTCCTACTTAAAGCAGGCATGGCTGTGATACATTCATTTTCCTGAAGGTATATCTAAAATTTACAAACCTTAAAAAATCTACCCAGTTCAGCCTCACAAAAACTCAGATGCATATGTCCCTAATTTCTATAAATTTCCACAATTGGTTGGAAATTTGATAAAATTTAAGATGAGAGCTGTTTTGGGTCACCACAGATATAAAAGGGGGGAAAGGTTAATTTTACCAGACATAGAAAAGTTTTCCTCTTTGGGATATTTGTTCTGGAAGGATGTTGTGACAATTAAACGATAAAATTTCTCCTGCAAGGCAACCCATGAAGAGCATTTCAACCATGTTGTCTGACCTGGGGTGCAGGTACGGAGTCAATTTATTTTCTAAACTTTGACAGTAAAAGTGGTCACTGTTAGTATCATGCTGAGAAAACAGGTGTAAACAAGGACTGTCCTGAGATATACCGTAGAACATAGGCAGTACCAAGTTAGGAGCTTTCTTTTACAAAGTACTCACTGCAGTGGACCGGTAGATCAAGGACTGGAATCCCTCAGAGTTGGAAAGATCCTGTGACTCACTTCTAGTTCCCCTTTTGAGCATCCATGGTAGTGGCGTCTGGCAAGAAGTCAGTTGTTAGGTGCGTTCCACAGCATCCACCAAATGGGGCCTCTTGGCTTTGAAAACCTACCCAGGTAATTGTTGATTAGAACCAGCAAACACTCATTAATACAATGACCCCTTTAGGACACAGTGAGGATTCCTAGTACGTGCAGGTGCACAGCAAGTGGGCAGTTGATAAATGCTTTTAATCAAAATGGTCATGATCGAGGCAGTCCACAAATTAATGAGTCAGTGATCTGCCGTGCCTTGATTTTAACTTAAATTTTCCACATCCTACTGCATTATGTGCCATATAGAATTACCTTAGTGATTAATTAATGCGTCATTTGATAGCAACAGGTGTGCTTGAATTTAAACACTCATAAATTTGAATAAAAGTATCCAGGCTTCCCACTGCCATCAGCAATCTTAAGGCTAGTTATTTACTGTACTCCTTTTATATAGGGTCTAAACCACATTGTTGAGCACTAAATGAAATGCCACATCGTATATCATCCAAGCGTATGTTAGATCTATGTGGGTGAGTCATACATGGTTTGAGGACAGGGATCACTTTTTATAAATCTATAACTCTACCAATGAATTTGGATCCAGAAAATACAGTCAGCTGATGCTATAGAGGTGTTCAAAATGGATTGGTAAGATACTCACATGTGGGGATTGTAAAGGCTTGACTAAGGGATTTCCCAACATAGAACAAAGTGAAATGAATAATCCAGTGTTTTCTAATACAAGTGAATTAATACCCACTCAGTGAATGAATCAGTGTACAGTTTTTCTGCTTTAGAATCAGAATTATCCAAATATTTATTTTCATAGTTCTCCTTGTTTTGGTTTTAGAAGCACTGCCTCAGGCTTTTTACAGAATCACAAATTCTTGTGAAAATAAGTAAACAGTAAATGCAGGAGACGAAGTCTTTTTTTGCTTGATTCTGTTTCATAGTTTTCTTGACACAGGAGTTCAGAAGTAAGCATGTGAAATAATTTGAATGGCAATTTTATGAGTTACATTTGTAATATTTACTCTTTACACCTGCAAAACAAGCTCTTCACAAAGCCAACAAATCAGAAACAATGAACACATTTGGAATGCATCTCATTAGGGGTTGGTATCACAGGTGTCCCTCAGTATATGCTAGAGATTGGTTCCAGAACCCCCACATATACTCAAATCTGGGCACTCAAGTCTGAAAAGTCACAGAAAAATATTCAGTTTCTGTTTCAATTTAGGAAGTTCTCAGTGTTTAAACCTACAATATGGTGAGAGGATAGTGGAGACAGGGCCAATTTATCTCATTAGCCTAATTTCACTTTAATTAAATACTGTTGTTAGATCTAGTATGTTTCTGTTTTGGAATTTTTTCTCCCCAAAAAAAAAAGTTATCTGAAATTATTACAGTCCTAAAGAGTTTAACGATAATCTATAGTTGCAGTATGTTTGTGTCTTCATAACATGTTAATCAAATCTATTAATTCAAACTAAATAAACATGAGTGTGAAAGATCAGTTTGTTGTTTGATGTGGTTTGTTTTAAGGTGCTGTTTGTAAATATAAATATAAAATACTGAGTGATTTGAAAATATTCAATAAAATAGTTACTTAAATTTTTTTCCTTTCAACAGTTGTTGCAACTATGTAAAATAGTGTTTTGCACAACACTGTTTATATACAGTGTTTTTTCCTTTAATAAAGCTGTCAAACTACAGTATAAAATCAAGACCAACCAATTGGTAAATAAACTACAATTCATTTAAATTATTAGAAAGCATAAATTTGCATGTCTACACTTCTAATCATAATATATAAAAGTGCATTTCTTTGATCATTTTTATTTTTATTTATTTTTACTCAAAAATTTTTTTTGAAGATGGAGTCTTGCTGTCACCCAGGCTGGAGTGCAGTGGTGCAATCTCAGCTCACTGCAACCTCCACCTCCCAGGTACATGTGATTCTCCTGCCTCAGCCTCCGGAGCAGCTGAGATTACAGGCACATACCACTATGCCCAACTAATTTTTGTATTTTTAGTGGAGACAGGGTTTTGCCATTTTGGCTAGGCTGGTTTCTAATGCCTGATATCAAGTGAAGCACCTGCCTTGGTCTCCCAAAGTTCTGGGATTAAAGGCATTAGCCACCACACAAGTCCTCCTTGACCATTTTTAATACTACTTTGTGAATAAAAAATATAAATACTTTGGAAATAGATAATAGTGATGGTTGCACAACACTGTGAATGTAATTAATGCCACTGAATTGTACATTTAAAAATGGTTAAAATGATGAGTTGTATTTATTATACATTTTACCACAATTATTTTTTAAATATAAAAATGTTTGTTTGGCCGGGAACGGTGGCTCACACCTATAATCCCAGCATTTTGGGAGACAGAGGCGGGTGGATCACCTGCGGTCAGGAGTTCGAGACTAACCTGACAACATAGTGAAACCCCATTTGTACTCAACATTCAAAAAATTAGCCGGGCATGGTTGGCGGGTGCCTGTAATCCCAGCTACTTGGGAGGCTGAGGCAGGAGAATCACTGGAACCTGGGAGGTGGAGGTTGTGGTGAGCCGAGATGGTGCCATTGCACTCCAGCCTGGGCAACAAGAGCAAGGCTCCAAATATATATACATTTGTTTAAAGAATGTAATGTTTGCAAATATTTTTAAGAATAAATAAAAATAATTTTGTGGTCATTGAAAGTAGTATAGTATTTTGCAGTTTAAAAACTAATGACCAAGCATGATGGCTCACACCTGTAATCCCAGCACTTTGGGAGGCCAAGGCAGGAGGATTGCTTGAGTCCAGGAGTTCAAGACCAGCCGAGGCAACATAAGAACCCTCATAGGGAGACATCATCTCTACAAAAAACAAAAAAAACCAAAAAGCAACCAAAAAAAGTGGTGAGATCTCACCTCTACAAAAAAAAAAAATATAGACATTAGCTGGGCATAGTGGTACACACCTGTGGTCCCAGCTACATAGGAGGCTGAGGTGGGAGGATGGCTTGAGCTTGGGAGGAGGATAAGGCTGCATTGAGCCATGTTCACATGACACTCCAGCGTGGGTGGCAGAGCAAGATCCTGTCTCAAATAAAAATTTAAAAAGTAATGTCACATATGTAATCTTATTTTCTTTCTTCCCACAAACCTTGCCAATTAAATTCCCACATTAAAATTTCTATAAGATAGCTTTACTGGTTACTTAAATCAAATGTGTGCAAGAAGGCTATAGTCCCCTTTGCAGAAATAAGACATTTAAAACAATTAAGATTGTTTCATACAATCATTTCTATGTTTCTAGTCTTACTTTCTACTTTAAAAACCATTTTTTTTGCTTTTTCTGAATTGACTTTGAATCTTTTATGCTTTAAAAGTTTTCTGAAAATTCTATTACTTTCAGAAGTCCTGTCTAATAATGTAAATTATGGGAAAAGTGTATTTAACTTTCTGAAGAATTTGACTAGTATTTGTGTTTCTTCATTAAGCTGTACCCCTCTCCAATAGAAAGAAACAAAGAAGTACTTCAATCAGTTTGACTTCTAAATGCTTACAGACACTTAAAAAACAACTCAGTTGGCCGGCACCTGTAATCCCAGCACTTTGGGAGGCTGAGGTGGGCGGATCATGAGGTCAAGAGATCAAGACCATCCTGGCCAACATGGTGAAACCCCGTCTCTACTAAAAATAAAAAAATTAGCTGGGTGTGGTGGTGTGCGACTGTAGTCCCAGCTACTCATGAGGCTGAGGCAGGAGAATTGCTTGAAACCGGGAGGCGGAGGTTGCAGTGAGCCAAGATCCCACCACTGCACTACAGCCTGGCGCCTGGTGGTAGAGCAAGACTCTGTCTCAAAACAAAACAAAACAAAAACTCAGTTTTTATAAAAAACAACTCTGTTGTTAAATAGTGCTTGATTTCCTTTTTAGATTTTTCTACAAAGAATATTCAAAAATGGTTAAAAAAATTTTTTTAAACAACACTGTTTCAGCAGAATGCATTATTATTATAGATATTTTTGTCATTAGAAATTAAATCAGAAAAGTAGCTAGGTTCAAGTTCCACAAAAAATGTAGGGTTCATGATTTGCCTGTGACCACGACGTCTTGACACAAAGACATTCTGGATTTACCATTAGCCTCAGCTTCTCATCAGAAAAAAACAAGCAATTTTGAGGCAGTAACATAACATATCGGTGCTGTCTGGCACGTGGGAGCCACTGAAATAATTTAGTTAGTTCCCTTCCCCAAATTTCTCCTTGATCTATTTATTGAAGGATTTATATGAAACAAGGCATTTAAAGAGATTAGAATATAGAACTGAAAAAGGATTGATCAGGTGTCCTGGTACCTAAATTATCCAGGAAGAGAATAATATATGGAAAAGTAGTACAAAGACATTACTTAGGTGCTATGTTCGTAAATTACTAAAAATGATGAGATGATCAGAAGGCAGTCAAAAATTTGGATGACATTTATCAGTTTCAGATGTGCTACCTTTCAGAGTGATCACGAAAGTCCAATATTTTCAGTTTCTGGGCTTTTATTTTAGGTTTAAAATTTGAGTATATTTAATTTGCTATAATCACGATTTTCATAGCATGTTTTCTCAAACCATAAGTATAATTTTAATACAACCAAGTGAATTAAAAATTATCTTCCCCATAGAAGCATAAATATAATTTTAGAATGGAAGTAAATAAGAATATTGGAGTCTATATGCAAAAAAGACCCTACCTTACATACAAATCCGTAAACAATAGCTATGGTATATACACTTTTAATTGAACATTCTAAAATCATTAATATTTCTATAAAGGTATCCACTAGTCTAGTCAAATTCTCCTCTTAAACCATACTTTCTGTAAACTGGTTATTTTTTCTTAAGTATGTCTAAGTGAGTCTCATGTATGAAAAAAAAGGAAGTCCTAAAAGTACTAGTTGAGCTCTGAATTAACTGGGTGAAGTTTTCTAGTATCATGTCCAACACTACCATCTTTTTGAAACTTGATTTTTGCAATTCTTATTAGAATTGTTTAATATGTACATTTGCCTTCTTTATATTTTTCCCACCATCACTTTTACCCAATTTGTATGTTTTTTATAACTCTGCTTCCTCTCTTCTCCAAACCAAATTGCAACTGGAAAATAGCTTACTCACTTATTTTTAAATTCTAGTTTTTGTTTTCTAAGATTCCAAGCAATAAACATCCAACTGACCTTCTCCTCTGTAATGTTTTCTCATTATAAGCTCTGAAAAGGCTGCATGATAGACAAAGTGGCTTATTTTAGAGACCCCCCATGATCTGGCAAAATTCTGTAACTTATGGCAATATATTTCTTTCCTTGTTATATAAAGATAAGTGGATTCATTTTTACAATTTTTCTTTTTAGTAACAGACATATTTTATACATTGTTATTACCTAATAATCACTAGCAGATGATAAGATCACATAGTAACCCATTATTAACACCAAAAGAAAGGTACTAAAAAATAAAATCTGGATTAGACCACCAATTTAACTGTTATTACTATTATTATCACACCTTATTTTTGTTCCCCCCATTACATAGTGCATTCCTGGTGGTGGGGAAGGATTTGAATAATCTACAGGCTTGATGTGCCTAGTAGATATTTTAGTGGAATAGATGAACTTAATATAGCAATGTTTCAAATTTATTTATGCAGAATAAGGGGAAAATATCTCAATGATAAATAAAAATGATCTTTAGTACTTTCAAATCCTAGCTCCCACAGCAGAATGCTATTGTTCCTGAGTTAATCAATTAGAATCTTTGCTACACAATCTTCCTCCTCTGTAGGTATGGTGGTCTGAGTAACAGCCCTGCCCCATCCCTTATATCCATGTTCTAATTCCTGGGCTCTGTGAATAATTTACCTAGTGAAAGGAACTTGGCACAAGTCATTAATTAAGGATCTTGAGATGAGGTATTGTCTTGGGTAATCTGAGCATCCCCAAAATGTAATCATAAGTGTCCTCATAAAAGGCAGGCAGAAATGGAAGCAGAGATTCAAGAGATGTACCCAGGAGCCAAGGAATGCCGACCCTAGAAGTGAAAGCTGGAAGAGTCTCCTCTGGAACATCCAGAAGGAACCAGACCAATGGCCATCTTGGATTTAGTCTCTTAAGGCTTCTTTTGAACTTCTGCCCCCAGAACTATAAGATAAATTTGTGTAAACTACTGGGGTTGTAGTAATTTGTTACAACATCTACAAGAAACTAGACCTCCATGATTTTTCTATGATTTGAGAAAAATGTTCTGCACTGTCAGCCTTGCGGATTTTATTTTGAAGTACTTTCATGAACATAACTTAAGAAAAATTATTTTTCCTTAGTTATTTGAGATATAAAAGAGTTTGTTGCAATTAATCTATTGGGTATTAGCATGTCATCATCAAGAGACAGCAAACAGCAGTGAAGATAAAAGTTGAAAGAAGACATTCCATCATTAATGAGTGATTTCTATATTTGAGTAGCCAATCCAATTAGAAATTCAAAACACAAGAATCTTGCAGAAATCAGCTGCCAGATTTATTAATCTACCTGAAAATAAAAACACAAAAACACAACCAAACAAAAAGTGGAATAAAAACACAACTTAAAAAAATTTTAGATACATTTTTCAAAAGAGTTTATAATGTAATATTTTCAACCCTTCTGCATTGGAAATACACTTAATGTTGGTCAATTATGTATTTAGTTCAGTGAGTCACTACCTTAAACAGCAAAACATATAGTTTGTCCTTAAATATTATATGGTGAATACCATTTTTGCCATTGATCTCTTGTGATAACACATGGCCCAATTCTTCCTCACTGACTAAAACTAGACTATTAAAAAGAAGAAAAGGAGAAAAGGGAAGAAGAAAAAAATGGAACAAAAATAAATCCTCAATACAGTTTTCATTCAGAATATATTTAAAGACTCACTTAAATTTTCTCCTTCAATTTCACCAAATCTTAAGTATATATCTCAATTATTTTCCCAATAAAACTTTCGCTGAATATTTTAACATCTGTTTTTATTCTAAGTGCTGTAGATGGCCACATACGCATAGTAGGAGGACAAGGTTCTGATTTTTAAGGCATTGCTTTCTTTTTTAGGTCCACAACAGGCCAAAATAATGTATGATGTATATGAACAGCAATCATTGAAATCGCAGGTTACATACATATTTTGAAATTGGAGTATTTTTTGTAGGATTAAATGTGAATAGTAGCAATTTTGGTGTTTGGGTTTCTCAATAACTGTTCCACTTAGAGAAATGAGCTGTGATCTCTGTAGCTGTGGAAAATTGGTAGCTGGGGGGGATCATCTTTAAACAATCTATTCCATGCTCATCATGAAATGCTTTTATAATAGGTTTATTTTGACTTTGTGTTTAGAATTTTTTTTTTTTTTTCATTTTGCTATAGACTCTTTAAAAAAGTTGTTCTTCTGGGATGTTACTGATAGACTGAATAAAATTCATGTTCCTTGACTGAATCTTTTAGAAAGCTATTCAGAGATCCTATATCCCCATTTACTCATGTTTTTTTGAAGGTGAATGAAACATGTACTGCTTTCAATATTTTCTCCAAATGCAAAACAAAAACAAAGCAAAAAACTTTGAAACTTTAAATCTTTAAATCTTCTTTCAAACAATCCAATCACATTTACAGAAGTGTCCAAACAGAGACGATGGGTAATATCAGTGCCAGCACTATGTCATACAGCAACTTCCTCATATTTTTTGATAGTTTGTAAATAATTTTCCATATCACCAAAAGTTACAAAAGATTCCACAGTTTCCCTTAGCAAGCTGAAGCTTACTCTTCATTTGTCAATGTGCATAAAAGCTGCTTATAGCATAGCATGGCGTAAGCTATTTTTTAAGCAATAAATGGTTTGAGTCATCTATTTTGTCCTGAAATGCTATCTGTAGTTAACTGCATTGCTTATAAATGGTCATAGTAAATTCAGCATGAAAGAGAGTATTACAGAAAAGACAGCAGCAGAAGCATTAGCATTATCTAATATTTATATATGTTATCAACATAACACAGCAGTAAAAGGTTTAAATGCATATCAATGGGTACCATGTCTAAAAATTACTATAGTACCTATTTAGTGTATTGGATATTTTTCTTAAAGAGTGCTTGCTGTAACTAGAACAGCATAATACGTGATTTAGTACAGTTAATTCTTATTGATTAAATAATGTATTTATGTACTGAACAGAGTGAAAAGGAGACAGATATTTTTTGCTTCATTTTCATCCCAGATTTAACATTTAAGTGAAGATTCCAAAGGACCATGACGTGTCATTATTTAACTGAAATGGGTTTCAAAATATTTAAAAGACAATATGATTTGTATCTAAACAGCAAGGTGGCACCGGATACACGTAATGCTACTGGCCTATGACTCAGTTTGGAGCCAGAGTCCAAAATTGTGCCCCTCATTTACAGTCATGGTGATTACTCAACTTCAGAGAAAATTACCCATTTTATGGTTATCCTCTGCAAGTCATATATAAAGCAAAACAAAACAACAAACGGCAAATGCAATTGCTAAATACCTTTTTACAAGAGGTGCAAAAACAGTCATTTCTAACAATTAAACTGCCATTTACAGTAGATTGGGTTTTCTTTTGTACACCTGCAGAGACTCAGAAATGATAGGGGAAAATGCCCAAGGCAAATAGTCTCCAAGTGGATATTTACACAACATGAAATTAACTGTACCATAGATACCCAGAGAAAATAAACATTATCTTATGTTGTTATGAAATCAAATAGACATGATATAGTTTCATCATACTCAAAACTTGTAGGACCCCATCCCAAGCCTAAGTAAAAAGTAATCCCCAAATCCCTCTGCCCATTCACCCATTAGCTTCCTGTTACACAGAATAAATGTTTAGATTACTCCCACCCACCTTCAAATAAAGTGCACAGTCCATGGCAGACCATAGCATAATGCAACAGGAAAAGCCCCTTTTTGTGTATTATTATTTAAAAATAAAATACAAACAACAGAAACAAAACAAAGATTCAGGGATTCTCTGTATCTTGCAGAAAAAAGAAAAAGCGCAAAACGCCGGGCTTGACTGTCACTTGTGTTAATACACGTAGCCTTCATTGTAGGGGTGGGGGTTGCAGCAGCCCCCTTCTGGCATGTAGGCCATGCTCTCATCAAAGTGAGACAGAGGCACTGTGTCCTCCTCGTTGATGTGACGTTCCATGTCTGTCTTCAGCAGTGGGCGCTGATTATCTGGAAAGGCCATGGAGAAAAGGGCTTCTGGATCACACACGAATTTGTAGACATATCTCTCTCCTGCCACCTGATGATAACATGGAAGAGAAAAACCCATCCTCCCCATCGCCAGATGGGGAAGGACAGGGAAGGAAAAAAACAAAAACACGGTTTAATATACCAGAAAGGATGGGTAACTCTGGTCCCAAAAAGGCAAACAACTAATACCAGGTACACATACAAGAAAAAAAAAAAAGTATTTACTGTGTCAAACAAACTACAGTTCAGTCAAGGAAAATGCCATATGTTGAACTTGAATAATAATTCATTCCAGATATAGCTAGGAAACATGGGAATTTGCTTGTTTTAATATAGAGGTAAACTCACATTGTTGTTTGGAAAAATAAAAAATCAATTATTTAATGCAGGCATTTCATATTGAAAGTTATTTTCTGCATTTTTGAAAGGCAATATCTATAAATTTGTACTTGTAAGATATATTCTCTCTCTTAATATTATGTATCTGAAATGGTCAAAAAACTAAATTCAAAATTTAAAAGAAAAATGTGCTTTATTCCCAGTAAGACTAGGCTAGTAATTCACTGATTCACAGAGTAAACTGATTCTTTACTTTTTTTCTTTATTAGCACTGTGTGTTTTCACGTAAAAAAAATAAATAAAGAAAGAAAAGATACATAGCCTTATTTAAATGAAAGATGGATCAAAAGGACAGCATCTTGGGTACATCACTTTTAAAAATGAAGGCAAGATGCATTAGACAGAATTAAGGATGTGTGTAAAGTGTCAGATTGAAGTAAGATGTGTAAAAAAGTGAAAGGAATTTAAAATACACAATGCATAGGGAGGAAATGAGAAAAAGAAATGTGACAACTGCCTGGAATAAAGAAGTGGCATAATTTATAGGGTATGACATACCCCAAACTTAAATTCTAAAGAGTAATGCTTCCCTAGAAAATTATAAGCAATTGAGTGAGACGAATAACGCTGAGATGCTCTCAAAACCCAAGGGGGTGAGTGGATGAAAAGAGTTGTTGGTATTAACTTTGATAGTAGCTTTGCATGGGCGTGTGTAGGTGTGAGATTTTAGAAAGCTGAAGGTGACACAACACCTCCATGTTCCTGCATATCAACAAGGCATTTGCTAGCTGATTTTGATGCGGGTCAGCAGTGTACTCCTGGGTTATAAAGTATCGTTATATCTTTGGCGGAAAAGAAACAACTGTCAACGAACACTGCTGCTCTGAAATCAAATTAAGAACTTTCTTTTTTTTGAGGTGGAGTGTCGCTTTGTCACCCAGGCTGGAGTGCAGTGACACCATCTCGACTCACTGTAACCACTGCCTCCCAGGTTCAAGCGATTCTCCTGAGTAGCTGGGATTATAGGCGTGCGACAGGACGCCTGGCTAATTGTTGCATGTTTAGTAGAGACGGGGTTTCATCATGTTTGTCAGGCTGGTCTTGAACTTCTGACCTCGTGATCCACTCGCCTTGGCCTCCCAAAGTGCTGGGATTACAGGTATGAGCCACCGAGCCCAGTCTAGAACTTTTTTTTTTCTTTTGCCCCAAATTTAAGTCAGAGGAACCACTTTAGAGAATTCAAATAATCTCAATGTTCCTAGGTTTGAAGGAATGAATGTTTAGTAGTTTTTATGAATTTGGACCTGTTTCTTAGACTACCTCTCAGGGGATAGCAAAGTTCTCCTCTGAATGACTATACTACAATTTAGTCGAACACCAGGATGGTACACATGTGAGAATGTAATTAGCTGGGTGCAGTGATGCAAATCTGTACTTCCAGCTACTCAGGAGGGTGAGGCAGGAGGATTGCTGAGTCCAGGAGTTCAGGGCCAGCCTGGGCAACATAGTGAGACTCTTTCTCTAAAATAAGTAAATTAATAAAATTTTAAAAATAAAGAATGTGAGCGATGCATTGGGGGCGTCAGTGGTGTGGCAAGGAACAGCAAGAAGAACGTGAAGGAGAAGAGTGAGTATAGCCATAAACATTGTAAGCGGCCTTGATTGTTGTGCTAGTTACAAATACCGTAGCCCTGAGCTATTGCACGTCCATTAAACAGCTTGCCCTTTCTTACATGACACAGTGACACCCCAAAAGGTCTATCACATTGCACTTTCCTTTATTTGCTGATAAATGAGTTGTGAATAGTTTCCTCTAACAATTACAGCCAATTGCGGAAAAATTTGAGTAGCAACAACATTTTAACCCATCATTCGGTATCTATGTCACAGCACTTTGCCTTTTTAACTTATTAAAAGAAAATATGTATAAATGTGATATGGGATACGAGGATGAATAAAGGAGAACGAGGAAGTGGAAATACTAGTAATAAGTTTGAACACATTTGAGAATATTTAAGTCCAGGCACGACAGCCTAGAGATACCTTGTCTGCCACTGTATCTAAAAGCTAAGGTGTAGTTAGGGATCTCATAGTAATTTCTAGTTCTTTGCGAATGCTCCCTTTAATAAGAGACTTAATGGTCAAGAGAGATATGCCAAATATGCCTTGGCTTACACTGACTTCAGGATGTGAGATGCAGTAAGAGCTACCCTTTATTGGAGACTCTTATTGTGCCAGGTACAATGTAAAGTATCTCAAGTACATTATTTCGTTTAAAAATCACGGCAAGTTTAATGAGGTAAGAATATCAATATTTATTAGGAAAAGAATCTGCTCAAGAATGTAATCTGGTCAGAGGCTAGCATTCAAACCTAATTCCTGACTGTATTATCTTCTACTACTGTGCAGTACTGCCCAGGGAAACTGCTGAGCACCATCTGTGAAGCCCAGGTGATGTGCCCCTGCATTAGGAAGACGGTGGTGAAAAGAAAGGAATGGAGTGTATTTGAAAGGATCTGACTACAAAAAGGTAGGTGAGAGAAAAGGGAGGAAATAAAATTGACCCCAGAGTTGAGATGAAAAAGACAGGAGGAGCAGGTAGCAACCCGTTATGTATTTTGAAGGTGTGATTCAGAAACCCCAGGAAGCAACTGAAAATTGAAGTCAGCCTTTTCTTTTAAGTTCTAACTTCTGAGTCAGTAAATTCTAGAGCATTGATTCTCTATGTTCTAGGAAAGTCAACAGTGCTATTTTCCCCTGCTCTAGTAAGTTTCATGTAGCAACTGATCTAGTTTTTCTCGGTATAACTATGGTGCCCTGAAAATATGCCATCATCTATAACATGTAACTATGTTTACAAACCCTAAAATAAACAAATGATACAGAATAAAAATGTAACGTTCACAACAGGTAAATCATAAACTTGGTTCACAGTCAAGGCAATTAGATTTTTGTATACACGCAAAGCTAAAGGGTGTGATAATAACAAATATCCATGTTTTATCTTCATTCATTTATTGCTTTCTTCAAAAATTTTATATTTTCTTTTAAGTGTAAATCACTTGTTTTATCTCTACTCTTTTCTAAAAAGCTACTTTTGGCTGGCCGCATTGACTCATGCCTGTAATCCCAGCCCTTTGGAGGCCAAGGTAGGCAGATCAACTGAGGTCAGAAGTTCAAGATCAGCCTAGCCAATATGGTGAAACCCTGTCACTACTAAAAATACATAAATTAGCTGGGCATGGTGGCACACGACTGTGTGGCAGGAGAACTGCTCGAGCCCGGGAGGCGGAGGTTGCAAGTAAGCCAAGATCATGCCGCTGCACTCCACCCTGGGCAACAGAGCTGGAGTGTGTCTCAAAAAAAAAAAAAAAGCTACTTTCAAATATTATGGGAAGCTCATTTAAAATAAAATACATTAAACTTCCACCAACCAAATAAGATCAAATATTCATTTTTAATAAATGGCTTAGGTTGTCAAAGTATCAGATGATAAAACTAGGCAAGATGTGAGGCAAGGAAAAATATGTTTTTACAAAGGAGAAAATTAAATGTCTGAATGTTTTAAGAATCAAAACAAGGAAAAAAAGTAAAAATTTAGTCTAAGATTCTTTATTGCTGTAAACAAAAGCATTTCATAATTATATAACTGTAGACAATGCAGAATAAAAACTTCTGAAGATACATGTAATATTAATACTAAACAATCCTTTTTAACCATGTGCAGCAAAGTAGGAACTTCCAGAAAGCCTATTATTTTGTACATATCACTACACATTTGTCTACGATGTCTATGTATTTATACATAGAAAGGCTTGTAATACCAAAACTAAGAGCTAAGCATTTATTAAAATGACTGAAAACCTTGCTTCAGCAATGCAATGATATGTGGCATTTAAAGTATGACGTGCATTAATGTGCAACATTTCAATGAATTTTAATGCTGTATTAGCTGCTCACCTTTTGCATAATTCCTTTCTCATAGTAATAGCGGAGTGAACGGCTAAGTTTATCATAGTTCATAGCGGGCCTGTTTTTCTGAATGCCCCAACGTCGGGCCACCTGCCACCAAAAGAGAATTACATTGTAGTGTTGAGTTTTAACTTATTAGCTTGTTTCATAAAAATTGGTTAATTAATTAATTACTTCCAAACCCACAAAAAATGTTCAAGTCAAGGATATAAGTAAAGTAGCAAAAGCTACCGTCATCTGGATTTCCTGTGTCCCGGTTTGCTTTTTTCTTTTTTTGAGATGGAAGTCTCACTCTGTCGCCCAGGCTGGGAATGCAGTGGCGCAATCTTGGCTCACTGCAACCTCCACCTCCCAGGTTCAAGCAATTCTCCTACCTCAGTCTCTCGAGTAGCTGGGATTACAGACCTGTCTAAATTTTTATGTTTTTAGCAGAGATAGGGTTTCACCATGTTGGCTAGGATGGTCTCGACCTCCTGACCTGAGGTGATCCACCCGTCTCAGACTCTCAAAGTGTTAGGATTACAGGTGTGAACCACTGCGTCTGGCCTGGTTTGCATTTTAAACCAGGCGGGCAGTGATCCTTCTGAAACGCTACGATAGAATTCTTTGTTACTATTGTTTTGGATACAAAATTAAATGGAAATAAGGGAATGTTTTTACAACAGGACTGAACAGGCTACAATTCACCAAAATCACGAAGTTTCTCATTTTGAGATATACTGTCTGTTTTTTCCTTCTTGGTTTTTCAGACAAAAACTATAAAGAGCAGCTTAGTGATTTCCTTGTAAAGGTGTTTTACTGAGGTTATGATAAACCAAAGAAAAAAAGATACCCTTCTCAATACTATAGAAAGTGAACAAGTGACAATGTGTGTAGAAGAGGAAACACTATACAAATTAATAAACCAAACTGCAAATAATTTTTATTGCCTAAAGGATCAGCGGAATAAAATTGTGGGCAATACTAAACTGGTGAATTAAGCATTCATTTAGAGAACAGTAATTGGATGCTAAAAATAAGAAGGAAGCAGAAAAGGTCACCATGTATATGAGTCCACAAACAAAAATCTCTAAAGCAAAATGTCTACTTTGTTGTTTAGTAAAAAGTCTCATAGCTTTTTATTATGTGGCTTTGGAGGAGTAATGTATTAAGTTAGAGTTCTTCAATAGTGCTTTAAAAAAAATCCTCTCTTCTCAATGTGTTTATATATATCCCTACCTCATCACCACCCCAGGCTAGTAAAAGCATTACACAGAATAGGGTAGCTTGCTTTTGCTACCCCAACTAAAGTCGCTCACTCATTAATTTCCGTATTTTATTACTCTGAGCAGAAACTGTAGCTGCCATGCAAACCTAGGCAACCCCAAGAGGGCATGATCTAATAGGGCTAGGGAGCGCCTTCATTTCCATAAAATTCCAAGTTGTTGCTATGTCATATAGATCATTCTGTCTCCCTTCGCTTTCTTAGTAATAAACTTTCTCCAGGCTTGTTTTTTTACTACCTTTAAAAATACCAATCCTAGCGATTTTCTCTCAGTAATTTTTATTCTCTGAAGACATAAAGTACTTTCATCACATGCATCAGTATGCTTTTTAAAGAGTAGAGAGATGTGATGTAACAGGGACAAAATTACATATCCCAGCAGACAATCACAGTGGCAGGTACATCTTAATTCTCCAAAGATAAACTTCATTTTAACGTAAATTTCTGAGCAATAGTGAATTGAAGCAGGGATGAGGGTGGTGGGGGGCAATAAGAAATGAAAGCATTTTTTAAAGAAAATCTCATTCAAAAACCTAACTATGGATATCAGTGAAACTTTAATTAGGCATAGCAGCGGAAGAGCATGCAAACCTGGAGGGGATGTGAAAATGAAGTATTGGTATCCCCTTAAACAATGATTTCTGAATTCATTGATAAACGATTATTTTCTAGAAACTCATCAGGATGTACCTAGAAAATAAAATCCTCACAACAGCTCTGAGACAATGTTGTGGATGTCTCTGGGGGAGAGAAATAGGATTTTTAAACATACCACAAATGGAGTTCGATGATTATCATGCTGATTCATTCTCAGCATCATGAATATATTTTGTAGAGGTAGGGTTTTAACTATATTGGCCCGGTTGGTCTCGAGCTCCTGACCTCAGGCAATCCATCGCCATGATGAAACCCCGCCTCTACTAAAAATACAAAAATTAGCCGGGTACGGTGGCGCTCACCTGTAGTCCCACCTACCGGGGAGGCTGAGGCAGGATAATTGCTTGAACCTGGGAGGCAGAGGCTGCAGTGAATGGAGATCGCACCACTGCACTCCAGCCTGGGTGACAGAACGAAATTTCGCCTCAAAAAAAAAAAAAAAAGTTGTTTCCTGGAACAATTCCCTAGGAGTCAGGATTAATTCAAAAATAATATTTCATTATCTCAAACATCTCAGAAAAAGAGATATTTAAAGATTATGTGTTTTCTAATGTTACCCAGAACACACTGAGCATATAATCTGTGCAGGCCTGGAGTATCACTCAGTCATTTTGAACTGAAATATAAAGAAATGAAACCCAGGCCAGGCGCGGTGGCTCACGCCTGTAATCCCAGCTCTTTGGGAGGCGGAAGCAGGTAGATCACGAGGTAATGAGATGGAGAACATCTTGGCCAACATAGTGAAACGCCATCTCTACTAAAATACAAAAATTAGCTGGGCGTGGTGGCATGCGCCTCTAGTCCCAGCTATTCCGGAGAACTGCTTGAACCTAGGAGGCAGAGGTTGCAGTGAACCGAGATAGCGCCACTGCATTCCAACTCCAGCCTGGCGCCTGGTGACAAAGCGAGACGGTATCCAAAAAAAAAATAAATAAATAAAAATAAAAGGAAATGAAACCCATCAGTAATTTCAGCAAGATGGCTTCAGAGACGTCTTTCGCCGACTGTGCTGACAAAGGCACCCAATGAACTGCTGGGCAGTAGAGGGAACAGGGTGACCACAGGCCACACAGACTAAAGAAATTTCACAAGCCCTTTCCAAAGAAGAAATTTAAACAAGACCCTACAGACATTGCCTGATGGAAGTAATTGCAACAGTCAGCAATGCAGCAATCAGACATGGGATGTTTCATTTTGAGCAAAAAGCCTTAGGAGACATTCAGTGCTTATTGCACAATTCCCATTGAGTTAGTTATTATTTGGAAATGCTCTACTGACTCTGAATTAGCCAGCCCCTTTTTAACTTTATGAGGCTGCTACAGAAAAGTTATCTAGATGTCAGTTTGTTGTATGGAAAAGATGTAATTCTACTTCTTCCCTACATTTAAAAAACTCCGTAACTCAGAATTTGATGAAACGTAATGGTCATCTGGTCAAATCTCCTACTTACTCAAATCTGAACGTCATAAAAGTCAACAGCTGCAACATAAAATGGTTAATCATTTGCAAAAGAATTTTTCTTCTGAGTGGATCAAGAAATATTGGCATAATTCAGTAACTTTTTCCTATCTAACAATATATGGCAAGAACAAAAAAAAAAACAAAAAACCTGCTCAGTTTATTTTAATCACAGGTGGAGGGAAGTAACTGTTTAACTGATACAAATCCCTGTTGAATGTGCTCAGTTCCAGCATGAACCAACTCTTGCAGTGATTAACATCTTCCATGAGGTGAAGAGCACACAGTCCTATTATGTGAAAGGCTTTTAAATTACTGTGTTAAATATTTCTAGTCTCAGTTTTTTAGTGCTTAACATTTTTGTGGTTCTTTCACCTACATCGTTTATCTATGAAAAAACTAATCTTCTTTGACAGCTAAGTTTTAAACACACTACAGCATTCAAACACCCAAACATCATCCTAGATAATGAGAAATTTCAAATTCTTATAATGATCGTTCTGTATGTGTGTGCTTGGTATGGGGCAAGGGAGATACTGCAAAACTACCACCTAGTGCTGCTAAAATACTGATACAAACTGAAGGAGACTTAATTGTTCTAACTGGTACCTCTTATGTCATACTTTCAGTACATTCTTGAGTCAGATAATCTTTTAAATCTTAAATTATGTAACCTTATCTTCTGGACATCAAATTAGGGCATATTATCTAATTACAATTGAATACATGGTTTAATAAAGACAGAAAATTTAAGATGGATGGACCCAGTAGTTGAGGGTGTGGATGTTCAGTGTACATGAAATTTAATCACTTTGGATTTCAAATATTTTTTAAACTTACTGAATTTTTCAGTATTACTAAAGTATTTAGATTCAATACCTAATATAATCAGTCAGAGGTATGTCAGAGCTAAAAATCTTCCATTGCTTTCTTGGCTGATATAAACTAAAGTCAATTTTAATAGTAGCACAGAAAGAATCCATAGTAATAAAGACACAATAATTTGATATTAACTTTACCTTTCCATCAGAAGTCCAAAAATGCTATTGATGATTTACACTAATAGTAAATCATCAATAGTAGCCTTAAGCCTAAAACTAGTCCTGGGAAGAATAAAAACTGAAATTCTTCCCAGCAATACTTCATTTGTATGTGGGGAGTGGGAAGGAGAGGATAGTTGAAGTGAGTTGAAGGTGTCCTTCATTTCTTCACACAGTATTATCTCCACCCAGACTCTTCTCATTTTAGTAATTTCTTATGTGCTATGGCAACATTTTAAACTTCATCCCAACCTTCCAATGGAGTATGCTGGTCCAGCTGACTTGGAACAAGTATCACTGACAAAGGAAAATGTTTCTGCCAGGCCTGTGTCTTGTAAGAGACACTTAAGGGCTGAGAAATTTCCACTGTTGCCCTTGCATGCCTTTATCCACCATGGCTGTTTTACCCCTATCTTCTTCTGAACATGACATTGGTCTCTAAATGCTCCTCTCCAACCCTCATGACAAAATCCAGGTTGTCCAAATAATAACTGCTAATTGGAAAGAATAATCCTTCCATCCCCAAAACCAGTTGACTTTAGCAGACATCGTTTCTCTCTCCTAAAGACCATAAATCTTCCTGCCTCTTTCTCTAATTGAGATGCTCCTTTATAAACCTTGAAGCCAGACATTCTTAAATAAAAGTGCAAATGATGCTCTGGTTAATTTTCTCCAACATCAATTTTGAAGGATTGTATTAGACTGAAAGGAATATGCAATATATTGGTGATTTTAAAGGTAGACACGCTTTATCTTAGCACATTTTTTAACTCAGGAAGTTTCTCTAAAGTCCTAAAATGCTTCAGAATACATTTTTGGTGTATCAATCAAATATATCAGTTTCTTTATGTTATAACATGTCTGAGTGTCCTAATTAAAATCTATTAACTAACCTCTTCAGGCTCAATCAGCTTAAATTCCATGCCTCGACCAGTCCAGGCAATAAAATGAGAATTTGAAGGGTCATCCAGAAGAGCTACCAAAAACTGCCAGAGCTGAAGTGATCCTCGACGTTGGTATGTGGGTCCTTCCCGATACATTCCTGGCTCTTGTTTGATGTCCCCTGAATTAAAACATTGTAACATTTCTATTATTAGCAATATCATGCTATTTACATAAAATTTACATTAAATCAGTCACTAACATGGTTAAACCACAATCAACCACTTGGAAATATATGATTAAAAAGGAACTTAAAACAGTTAAATGGTTGAATATATTATTAAAGAAGAACTTAAATTACTTAAATGGTTGAATATAAACAAGCAAGCTGTACAAACTTACAGATAACTATATATAACACAGGTGCAGAATAAATCCTGGGTCAATATAAATGACGTGCATCATTTACTGATGAAATTATTCTGGAATTATCTTTTTAAAAAATTGATTTATTTAAAAAACATCATGTTTAATCAGACTTCTTTGCTTTTATTGTTAATGTCATTACCCACTGCTCTAAGCAACACTGAAGAGGGAACAATCAGTCTTAAGCTCTGGGCATTTTATTCATACAAATTAAATTCTGCAAACTATAATTTATAAATAACTTGTTGACCTGCTCATGACAAACTATCAAAAATTTTAATGCAAATATTTCAAAGCAAATTTAATAGTATCCTAAACTGACTTAAGTAATCTTCACTTTATATAAATTAGGAAAATCTTGTGGGTAATTCGGGGCATACTGCATTACAATAGTACTATCCATCCTTCACAACATCATGTACCTTCATACTGAAGCTACTACTTTTTTAACTGTCAACAAACAAAAATTCTCTCTCATTTTTCTTTATCTCTTGCTGGTATTTCACTCACTTGAATTTAACTTGCTATTGTTTTTTCTAAAAGTTCAATTTAAAAATGCATGCACCAGAGATTTCTGTAAGTATGTATTTTTAAGCACAAGTTGATGTTAGATTTATTTGATATTCATATTTAGTGTAAAAATCTGTTAAACAGAGCACAGCAATAAAAGTGTTAGTGCTGCAATGCTTCTGGTATAAATCTGGTCAGTGATCTTAATTTTACAATAAAAAAATACAAAGTTTTATGACGTCTGATTATTTCCTTCTATCTCTAGCCACATGTCTCAAAAATATGTGGAACTGCTCACACTGGGGATTGAGTGTCTAGGGTCCTGCAAGTATATCATTGTTTATGCATAAATTACTCTTCCACTAAAGAAACAATTCAGATAAAATATATCTAAGCCTATGTAGTCACACTACCTGTGAATTATAAAATAGACCAAATCGCACACTTTTTAAAACTTACCCATTGTCAGCAGAGAGATATATATCTCTTAAAATAATTATAGAAAGGGCAACATTTGAAAAGCCTAAACCAAGATATAAAATGTATGAGTCAATCGCTGCTAAAAATCATTATGTTGTTTTGGTCTTAACATGATAATACAGAAGTGTATCTTCATATTGATTTCAATGACAGTTTTATTTATCTCAGTTTTTCCTTCTGAGTTTTACAATTTATTTTTTATGGGAGTAACTGAGCAATTATGCAGATAGAGTGAAACATTGTGAAATTTTATAGTCTCTATATTGCTTATGCCTATAAATGCGACTGATCACACTGACCATGTACAGTAAAAAAATAAACCCGTTTTCTTTCTTCTTGTTCCACGTTACTTATAAAATACAAGACAAACACTATCTTCCAAAAAATGTTTTATTTGTATAAAATTTAAGAGCATTTAAAAATCGAAGGGAATAATCAAGTCAGCTAGTTCTCTAAATATTAGTGTGACCTTGGCCTGTCAGATTATACTGTCATTCTGTCCATAATTTTGAGACAGTTTTCTTCCTTATAAGCCCTTATTAATTTTTAAGATCTCTGAAATATGAAGCTCACCAAACATGAAAGAAACTAACGAAGGTCATTCCAAGAAGAAGAGGCCTCATAGTTTGTCTGAAGAGAAAAAGCTGTATTTTAAGAATTCTGATGCTCTGCTAATGTTGCTAAATAGTACGGTTCACCCCTCTGATACGAAAAGCTTAAAACTAACATCTATTGTAGAATAAAACCAAAAATGTTATTCCTATAGGGTTTTTTTTTTTTTTTTTTTTTTTTTTTTTTTTTTTTTTTTTGTTTTTTGACCTTGAGTGAATTTTTAAAGGGAGGCTAAAGAAATAGATCTTCCCTAGATTTACCAGCCCTTCTGAGAAGGGTAAGGGTGGCAAAAGTCTCAGGGAACACAGGGTAGTCTTCAAGCAACTAATTAGAAATTGAAAACAATCTGAGCATGTACTTTGCTGTTTAAATAACGACAACTTAAAACTTCAGGGAGTACCCAAGTCATTACAGTCATGATCCCCAAAGTTTGTGCAATCAGCTAATCAGAGGGCCCCTGGCTCGTTTCCTGTTAAACAATCAAAGCAGGAAATATGAAGACCAGTGTGAAGAACCACTAAATCAATTAACTGTTTACTTTTTACCCAAGCTTCCTCAAGATGAAAACTTTTGTCGCCTTTGTCAAAAAAAGAAAATTCTATTTAACTTGACACCCTTTTCTAACATCTGAGACTTTTGCATTGCAATAGCAAGTGATGTTAAAAAGGTAATGCTTTCCTAACTCCCTTTCAAGCAATTGCAAAGTAATGCTACATTAGTAACATACATCTTCCCCAGGAAAAAAAAAAAAAAAAAAAAAAAAGGGACTAACAATCACTAACTAAATGGGCAGTTATGTTGTTCCTGTGTTCCATAATGCATCTTTTCATGAACAATAAAAGAAGAGAGGTTGCATTAGTCATCAGTACATCCACGGTAGCACGCTTTCTGCTCTGCTTTGTTAATTACAGGATCAGCTTTCAATAAATCTCGAATAACAAGCTGCATGTGCTCAGCAGGGCAATGGAAAGCCCCCTCTTACTCTACGCAAAGCTCAGCAAGAATGATGCTCTTTGGCTACTTCTCCAAAAATGGATTCTCCCCTAAGACAAAAGAAAAGGTTTTTTTACTAGGGGAAAGAAAGAGATAAATTGTAATAGGTCAACGTTAGCTAGAATTAAGTGCATGATGAATTATGTGCATAGAAATCTTTATGTAGGGATGTCCACGGTTTTCAGAAAAGGCGAAGGTTATCACTCCATCTTTAAAAAAAATCAAAACTTGAAGCAAAGTGTAAAACCTACCATCGAATTTTTCTGGGACAACACAGGTATCATCATAAAACTGCCTGGGGCCCTTTTCAAACATACAGCCTGTGGATGAAAAAGGAATACATTTATTCGTGATAGAAATGAAGCTCACAAACACTTAAAAAATAACCATTTAACAAAAAAATTGTGATAGAACATTACTCTGCCACCTTTCAGTTCCTTGACCCTTGTCATTTAACCTCTGTGCCTCAGTTTCCTCATCTATTAAACAGGAATGAGAGTAATACCACCTACCATGTTATAGGTTTGCTGTAGAGATTTAATCCCTTATAGGGATTAAATGATTTAATATATGCAAGCTTAGAGTGATGAATAGTACACAGTGATTTATATAAAAGTTAGTTATTTATATTATTGCTAACCCAAGCTAGAGCTCACGTAAACATTGGCAAGGATTTATAACGTATTGTCTCCTTTTTCAGATTAATCTAAATTTTATTGTTCAATGAAAAAGTGAGAAAGCAAGGTGAATTACTGCTATTTACTTTACATTATTCTCTGATGCTCTGAGACAGATTTATTTTATCCCCTTACTTTCTTGTGGAAATATTTAGATGGGTTAACCTTACTGTACTCAATTAGCAAGATAAGAGGAAAAACAGGTTTCCTTTTTTTTTTTTTTTTTGCTGTAACATAACTAAATCCACAGAAAAAATTATAAAATAAATCAACAGCTTTTCATAATAATTTCCTTTCCAAAATATCCTCTGCTGTGAACTTTTGTTGTTGCTATCTTTAATTACCAGGAATAAATTTCATAGAGTTTACTTTTATTTCTCAAATGTATTGCTCTCTATGGTCGGTATATAATATTAACAACAGAAGCAAAAATAATTACACTGCATTTGTGCAAAACTTTAAATTTCATATATTTTATATTTATCATCTCATACTGTCCTTTAAAATTCTACTAATATCATTTACACAAAATAACCAATATTAGATCTAGCCTAAAATGATGCATCAAAGTCAATCTTATTAAAGAGACATGGAGTGTTTAGGTTACAAACCATGCATATATTTCAGAAATCCTTTACTGAGGAGTATATCCAGATGAAATCATTTTTACCATTACCTTTTAAGTATCAAAGTCCCTTAGAGGCCAAGCTTTCCTACCACAGTTACAACAAGCCTATCCACAAGGAAACTGCTTCTCCAGGCCTCCTAGGTGAAATCTCATTCATATAAATTATCTGTCCAGGGTTGGGCACTGTGGCTCACGCCTGTAATCCCAGAACTTTGGGAGGCTAAGGTGGGCGGGTCACGAGGTCAAGAGTTCCAAACCAGTCTGGCCGATATGGTGAAACCCAGTCTCTACTAAAAACACAAAAATTAGCCACGCATGGTGGTGTGCATCTGTAGTCCCAGCTACTCTGGAGGCTGAGGCAGGAGAATCACCTGAACCCAGGAGGCAGAGGTTTCAGTGAGGCATGATCGCGCCACTGACTCCAGGCTGGCAATAGAGGTAGACTCCGTCAAAAAAAAAAAAGTCCCAAAATGTAAAATCCAGAACATTTAAAGGTGAAAACCTTTAATTTGATGGTGTTTTATTCCAAAACTATGACTAGATCTGTAAAAGCAAAACCAATTATTCCTTGAAGATACATTTCAGCAGTTTATAAATTAGGCTAATCTATAAAGCGTATGTTCTATTTTAAAAGAATGTGGTTGTTGGCAAAAACAAACACAGAAATCCACTTTTCAGTTGTTTCTATGCACGTGACTCATGTTAACAACCCAATACAAAACAGCAGTACTTGAAACATCATTTTACTTTGGAGATAGTCTTAAAACAATTGCTTAGGAAACATAAATGATTTTTCCCAGATAATATAATGAAATGACATCATGTTTGGGATGTCTGATTATTCTGAATGGTAGTTACAAGAGATTTCAATGATGGAGAACTTAACTTCTGTTCTGCTGGGATGAGCCAGGAAGCCTTCTTGCCTCATATAAATGGAGTGGCAGCTAGGCACTTCTGAAAGAGGAAACAACATTGGTCAAAAAGAGCCTGGAGATGAAATGCTGTGGTTATCAGTGGACAGGGTGCAGACAGAAAAGTTACAGAAACTGACACGGGTTCCCATGTGGGGAACACGTCAACATATAACCAACATTTCGGGTAGGGCCCACACATGAAATGAAAGAATGAAGAGTACATCGTGGTGAATGCTGATTCTCTTGAACAGTAATGTGCATTTAAAGTGTTATCCAAATAAACCTTGCTAAAGGTCAGCTCAAACAGCAAACCACATGAACGTGATGGCATCCTTGAAACAGGGTCACAAGTTTTAAATATGTGCCAGGACATTTACCAGATAAATTTGTATAATCCCATAGCATTCTATGAATATAGCAACATTTGAAACATTTAGAAGCTTTCAAGTTGAAAATACTGTAAAATGTATTATCAAAAGTTTTATTATGCTATTATACTATGCCTTCTTTATATAAAGTATTATGAAGCCTGTAATTCTGACCATATACAAGACAGAGTTAACATTGTTTCTCAATATCTGCATTTATAACAGGATTGTGGTATAGTTAATCTTTCGGGTTACCAAACAGTTAGCAATCCATTTCAGCCCAACTTTTTAACCAATGATACTTTGAATTAATTTTTAATGCTATTTTGATTTATTGCCAGGCTTAAGGTCCCTTAAAGCAGCTGGGGCTGGAAGGGACAGTGTTAATAACTCTGCGATCAGCTCAGCAGCTGCTTTGAGGGCAAGCATTTTGTTGTACTAATGTTGACACCCTGCCACAAAATACTTTTATTGACTGCTGCACACCTGGATTGCAGCTATAAAAACAGCTGGCTGACTCTGGAGGCAGCTAGAGGAAAACAGATAGGCTAAACTCTATTACATGTAAGTGTGACTAAATGCAGTCTTTCCTTCCCAGAGGGGGAGGAAAGTGGGGAGGAAGGAAATACAAACATTTCTGAGAAACTCACTATTTAATGTCAAAGAACACCTTATAAAAGTGTTATAACTTATTACAAAATTAGCATAATCCTGGAAAACTAGACATTTTACATCAAATTTGAGATGCGATGGATAATTTCACTAATACATACTATTCCTATTCCAATGGCTGATTTGTTGTTTATTGCTATATTTACTTTATAATATTCCTAATAAATTCTATTAATCTATGATATTTTAAGATATACTGGTTTAAAATTCATAATAAATTAATGACTTATATAAAAAGGCTAATGCCAGAATCTCTATTACACTTCCAAAGGCCCAACTTGTGAACTAAATTCTCAAAAAAGCAATGAATGGCAGTTTAGAAATGTATGGAATATTGTGTTTTTGGCAATTCCTATTATTATTTGTACTCTAGTGCTAGCTCTAAAAATGGAGACCCTTGGCTAGTATTGTTTCAACATGATCTATACTTAAAATTGGTGTCCTTTATACAGCCCAGAGGAGGCTGAAAAAATATGGCTAAGAGAAGATTATTCCCATAAAGTAAGTAAAGTCATGTTATCCTAAAGTGATATCAGTTAATTTATGACTATCAGAGTGGGTCAGACGCTAATCAAATTGTAGAAACATTTCCAAAGTGATTATTCAATCAAATGACTAACATGGTTAATTAGGAGCCATAAACATTGCTCTGAAGTTCATCAAAGTAATGACTTGCCCAGAAAAATTACTGCTAATTAAATTGCCTGCTGCTTTCATTTCTACCTTATCTAATAAAAAATCCAACCAATGAAGTTTGGCATTACATTTTAACTTTTGTTAAATGCTTGACTATGATCCAAACTAGCTAAGCGGCGACTTCAAAGGCAAATGTTTTGTGGCAGAGAAAGGAGGCATTGCATATGCATTCACTTCTGTTTTTTCACGAATAAAATGTACAAAATTCAACAACGATAACAAGCTGTAGTTTAACCCATGCAAAAATATTAAGATGACAGCTTATTCACACTGTCTTATTATGCATCCACAGATTGCAGTTTTAGGGTAATTAGTACAAGTACAACACAATGGTTATAAACATGCACCTTGTCATCTCATAGAGCCGATTTTGAATCTTAGTTCTGACATTGCATGGGAATATGACGTTTTGTTTTTATTTAACGTCTCTAACTCCCAACTTCCTCATCTGTAAAATGGGAATTATAATAATGACATCCTTAAAAGTGTTTTTGGGAGGAGCATATGAAGTAAGTTATGTGCAACATTTTGCACAGTATCTGCACACTGTAAAAATTCACCATATGGGACTTATTATTAACAACAGACTCTATTTTTAGGTGATCCTCACAAATATTTAAAATGAGTACTTTAACCACAGTACTTAAAACTAGAGATAATTATATATCTAAATAAGTTACATTTGTTATCTTAATTTGCTGTTCTTAAATTACATGAGATGAATGATTTGTTGATTATTAGTATACTTATTCTGGAATATTTTTCACAAATCTATTAATCTATGATATTTAAAATACACTAAAATTCATTATAAACTTATGATTTATACGGTTTAAAGCCAGACTCTCCACTAGATGCTTTAACTATTTGGGGGTACCTCTTTTGAGCTTCTTTTTACCATATCACCCCCCATCATGTTAGCTCCTAAAGGGCTCTGGCTTTAAAAGTTTTAAATTAAATCTAAAAATTAAATTATGTAAATTTAATTTAGGACAAAGAATTTTATTTATTTCAAAACTTGTGGATCAAAGAGCTCTATGACATATTAGTACTGGCCAAATCAGCTTACAGAAATTAAACTGCCTATAATTTGTTACAGATGAGTTCATGGTGATGAAAGCTGATCTAATATGCTGCAAAAATTCAAAGCAACAAAGCACTGTTGTCATTTTAATGCACTAATCAATGTAACGGAAGTTAAGAAGAATAATAAACTGCACCCCAAATTACCTAATTTGATTAGTCTTCATATTCAGCAACATTAGTAAAGCTCTCTTCCAATTAAGATATGCACACAGAAATTTTTTTAAAAATGTTACCTTCTTCTCTGTCTTTTGATTTGCATTTTCAAGGTATGCTGGGAAACATAATATTGATTTGGGAAGCTTTACCAAAGGCTTGACCACAAAGTGCAGTTCTGAATTTGCACATCTAAAATTGCTAAGCACTCTCTGATTTGCATATTTGCTGCCTCTAGGGCAGAATGGAGGTTCTCCTTTAGGATAGAGTTTGCTTAAAATTTCAAGGAGCTACATCAGGTCACGGCAAAAAAAAAAAAAGATTTGCCGCAATTATCTGAGATATCTGTACAAAGGTCGCTGAAATTGCTCTGCTATCAAATAGTAAGCAAATCTGGAATTATTACATATTGTAAATGCTAAATAAGGGAGAAAAACAAACAAGTCTCTTTCATTTGATGCTTCTGCTTAAATTCCTGTAGCAATAATGAGTGTATAACTTAAGCATTCGAATGTCTTAGAGTAAATGAGAAATCTCAGTAAAATATAAATGTTTGATGTCGTATTTTAATGTGGATTTGCTTTCCTATAAGTATATAGTGCAAAGTTGGATTGCCTATACATTTTACTAACTTCCTGTGGATATAGTACTACAAAGTCAAGTCCACATAAACTTGTCTATTGTATATGGATGATTTCTAAACCTTGGCACATTAAATATTCAGAACCAAAATGTATATGTGAACACATATCTGAAATTATCATCTGCTCAGTAAAAAATGTTTGTATCAGTGCATACCTAGGAGTTTCAACTAGTTTTTCAACTAGTTATCAAATAGATAAGGTCTACTATCTAAAAAATACTGAGTTGTATTAAGAACTACTGTCACCATCTCATTCAAGAAAGATGAGCATAGTGGTACATCTTGCCAATATTTTACGTCTTTTAAACTTAGTACTTTACTAGATTTTTTTATTTGCTTACTTCTTCTCATTTCCTGGTAGGCTCACAGTTTATGTTTAAAATCCAAAGGTTTTCAAGGGTGCATCAATAACCTGAGTTTTATGCAGATGTGTTTAAATGGAAACACATCACCTCTATGGCCATATTTTTAGCCTGCTCTTCCAATTGTCAGATGTCAAATTGAGTGTAGTCAATTGAGAAAACTTATTTTATGAAGTTTCCTAGAATGAATGATAATGGAAATAACATTTTTTTTTGCCTCTTTTACCATACATGACCACTCTATTGTAGAACAAATCTAAAAGTAATTATCTCCCAAACTAAGGACTTGTGTATCTGAATTCATGTGATAATGATAGCAAAAAAAGTCAAGTTTTATAAGACCTATTTGCTGTTCATCAGGAAGCTCAATGTGAACATAACATCTTAGTTACTGAACTTGATGTGAATGTAATGACTTAGTGAACTTCACATGAACGTAACATCTTAGTTACTGAACCTCATGTGAAGAAGGCAGCAAAGCTGGAAAAATCCTGACAAGGGAGTGATGAATTTAGTTTTACCTCACTCACACTTAGATGGGATCTTTCTCTTTAGGGTTTCCAGTAAACTGTGAATATAAATAATGTAAAATCTGCAGAGATATTTATTTCACATGGCTCAGATGTACTGAATCTACTGTTGATAGACTGATCCACGAGAACTATGTTAGCTTTTAGATGGTTTTAATATGCTCGTAGTAGCATTTGCAAAATCTTAAAAAAATAAAGAGAGAAAACTAGGGACCGGACATGGTAGCTCACGGCTGTAATCCTCGCACGTTGGGAGGCTGAGGTGGGCAGATCACCTGAGGTCAGGGGTTCAAGACCAGCCTGGCCAAAACGGCAAAAGCCCTTCTCTATCCACTAAAAATACAAAATTTAGGCAGACATGGTGGTGTGTACCTGTAATCCCAGCTATTCTGGAGGCTGAGGCAGGAGAATCACCTCAACCCAGGAGGTAGAGGTTGCAGTGAGCCAAGATCACACCACTGCACTCCAGCCTGGGTGACAGAGTGAGACTCCATCTCCAAAAAAAAAAAAAAAAAAAAGTAGGCTGGGCACAGTAGCTCATGCCTGTAATCCCGGCACTTTGGGAAGCTAAGGCAGGAGGATTCATTGGGCCCAGGAGTTCAAGACCATCCTGGGCAATATGGTGAAACCCCAACTCTAACAAAAATATACAAAAAGTTAGCTGGGTGTGGTGGCATGCATCTGTAGTCCCAGCTACTCAGGAGGCTGAGGTGGGAGGATGGTTTGAGCATGGGAGGCAGAAGTTGCAGTGAGCCCAGATCATACCACTGCACTCCAACCTAGGCAACACAGCCAGACCTTGTCTTGAAAAAGAAAAAAAGAAAGGAAAAGAAAAGTGAAGAAAAGTAAATAAAGTAAAATAAGTAAATAATGCACTTATCACAGTTATCTGAACTTAGGTGCTTTTTAAAATTTAAGGCCACATGGTAAAAAATAACAGTATAAAATTTTATCTACACAATTATAAACTTCTCTTTAAGCACCTGGGGATGTTTTTGGACAGTATCCACACAAACAATGACCAGATCCAAACCACATTAGATTATTTATCTACTAGGCTCACACTATTACACATTTTACAAGACTGTGATAGTCTTATAAGCTAAAATTTTAAAATATAGCAGAAGTGATAGAAAACATAGGCACAATTTTAACTTTGAGTATTTCTTTCTTTTTTTTTTTTTTTTTTTTGAGATGGAGTTTCACTCTTGTTGCCCAAGCTGGAGTGCAATGGTGCAATCTCAGCTCACTGAAACCTCTGCCTCCCAGGTTCAAGTGATTCTCCTGCCTCAACTCCCTACTAGCTGGGATTGGGATTACAGTTATGTGCCACCATGCTCGGCTAATTTTGTATTTTTAGTAGAGACAGGGTTTCACCATGTTGGTCAGGCTGGTTTTGAACTCTTGACCTCAGGTGATCTGCCCGCCTCCGCCTCCCAAATTTCTGGGATTACAGGTGTGAGCCATAAGCCCAGCTAACTTTGAGTTTTTACTTCATACTACTATATTCTGATAATCAACAGAGGTTTAAAAGAAAAAATGATACAGGATGCCATCAGCTGCCAAAATGGGTCACACAAAATTCTGAAGTGATAGTGTTTTAATGTGGAACTTCAATGCTAAATTTCTCCATTGCTGGAATCTACATGATTTGAAAAAACATACCATGAACAGCTTTGTCCTCTTGTTTCCATCTCTTTTTAGATCACCACAATATTCAGATAACTTTTTCTATTTGCTTTGAATATGAATAATACTAACAATAAGTTCAGCATGACTGTTTCCCTATAGCAGAAGCAGTGTAACAGTATAGTATCTGCTAGATTCACATAATATGATTGCTTTAAGAGTATCAGCTCTCTTATTTTATCTTATCCTCTAGCCCCAAATATCATACTTTTAATTATTTGAAATAATGTCATCTTAATAAAGGACTAGCCATCTTTGAAGATGTAGTCAAAATAAAATCATGTCAATGGAAATCCTGTATTATTGCCTGCACCCCATTACGTGCTAAAAACTGTATCAGTAACTTTATGACCATAACTATATTTAATCCTTACAAAAACACTAAGAGATGGGAGTTATTTGCCCTTTTATAAATAAGGACGCTGAAGGCATAAGGGGTTACAAAACATGCTCAATATGACACAAATTGTAAATGGATGTCAGGCTCAGGATTTAGTATAATATTTCCAGTGTCATACTAAGTGAGTGGTTTCATTTTTTAATACTAAGAAAAACAGATGAAACAGTGAACCATACAGACCCACACACTAAAAAAAAAAAAAAAAAAAATCTACCAGAATAGAGAGTTCAGAAACACCTTTAAAGAGAATAGTTAAATGAATCATAATAATGCATATTTGTTTTTCTTTTGGTTTTGTTTTTTGAGATTTTTCATATTTATCTTTGAATTACTCTCTTGTAAAATTTTCCAGACTCTTAGAAACAACTAAATGCAAACACACACACACACACTCGCTAAAAACAATAATGTTTATTTAATCTGATAAGAAATCCTTGAAAATTTTTTCAAGTTATTCAAGTCCTAGTTAAAAATGTTTTATGAAATAAAACTTCTCTTTTCCTCAAGCCTATTAAATAGTTAACTCACTTACGTATAGAAATCATTTAACTGTAAAAATTCTCCAACTATATTCGAAACCAAAAAAGCATATACTTACTTAAACACTTTAAAAAAAAACGTTCCCTTCATTTGTTCACATTCATGAAACAAACACAAAGACACACAGAGAGAGAGAGAGAGAGAGAGAGAGATACCCAAACATGTACATTTAAATTGCCTCATTTAATTTCAAATCTCAGTTCCACTTATAGAAACAGTTGTATGTTCATTTTACCCACTTGAAATAAGCAGTCCTGGGCCTAAACGTCCTGGTTGTTTTATTAAAAAAGAAACTAAAAGTCTCACAGTATAAAAGCACTCCACCCTCTTCTAATTGCCTTTTTTTCCAAGCTAGTACAACTCACAAGCAGATTATCCATCCCTTCCCCCTTTCCTGCCTGTAAAATCCAAGTTAGACAAACATTGTGGGGCTGAAATGACATATTTGAATGGAATTCAGACCCACCAGTTCCTGTTTATGTTTCTGATTTGAGAATGTTGTCTTCTCATTCACTATACATTAGGAATACTGCAAGGCCATAAATAGTGTCAGGTTACTTGCAAGCAGGACCAATGAGCATTAATCATTACTTCAGTCAACTGGCAAAAGCAGCAGCTGATGGAACACTACACCCTTCAGCTCTGTATAAATGGACATTCCAGAGAGAGTGAGTGAGAGTGTGTGTGTGTGTGTGTGTGTGTGCGCGCTTGTGTGTATGTGTGTGTTTCCTTTCTGTCTCCATTTTATGAATGAAACTCCAGGCTCTATAGCGTCCATTCATGTAAGAGAAATGCCTACGGGGCTCTGCCCCTAGAGATCAATCAGTCATGGGTAAAACTGATATGATTGGTTTAAGACAGCCTTCAGCCTTCCATTACTGACTTAAAATGCAGTCCCTGTCCATTTGACCTGTGTTAATGCAAAAAGAGTAAATCCAGACTGTACTCTCAATCCTCAAATCAAATCACTAGCCAATGCCACTTACTGTAACTGCGGATTTAGAGCATATTTAAGCATTTCTTAGAAAAACTGATATAGTAGGTCAGAGTACTGGTTTGGGAGATTTGCAATTTTAACTCCAAAAGGAATGAGGAAAACTCATATCAGACATGCTAAGCAATAAAAAGCAAAGTCAAATTGAGAGGCCCATCTATGACTTCTATTATAATAACAAAATCAATTAGGAAGACATCACTGTCACTTTTCACAATTGAAGCACCTAAAAATCAGAGATTAAGTGATCCACTAGTCTACAAATCACTGGCTGAGTAAAAGAAAATTATCTTTGGATGTTGAGAAAGAGATAGGATGCTAACATTTTCTGAAAGTTCAATAGCTCATTCTTTAAAGTTCCCAAGCGATCCTACCCTTGAATTTCTTTCAGCAATCGTTTTAGAGTTAGGGGAAAAAAAATAAGCTGCCTTGTTTCAGGAGAAAATGTAGCCGTCAGCAAATGATGTTTTAGAATGGAATAAGGCCACAATTTGGCCTTTGGAAGTGTTACATATCAAGTACAAAAGGCCAGAGTTCATGGAATCATAATCATTGCTGCACCGGATATTACTAAGATGGCAATATTTTTAAATATCCAGAGTTTTTAGGGGGAGGAAGCAGTATATGAGTAATTATGGAAATACTTTATGAAGAGTCAGTCCTATCCTGAATAGTGTTAAACATGGAATGGGTTTTATCAGGCATTTGTAATTTGGTCTTTGACTCCAAAGGGAAAAAAGCACTTTTTTTCTTTCAGTGACCTGAAGCTACGTGAAAAAAAAGCTGCAGTAAACAATCCCTGTGTATATCTCTAAACCACTGATCAACAGATCCTTACCATGCCTACAGAAAGGAAGGGGAAAAACATAAAAATTGCCCGGTCTTTGGCTTTAAACCTGTGAAGGATTATTATGGGCTTATGATACATATTTAACCTCCAATTTCTAATATCTGGCAAATAAATAAATTTATAAATAAATAAATTTATGGCCGTATGTTAGAGCTCAAAACTAAAATACTTAACATAGGCAGGTGGAAGATGAACCCACCATTCAGAAAAAAATATAGGACAGAGGAAAATCACTAAACAGTGAACATATATTGAATTATTAATTTTTTGCTAACTTTTTTTTTTCTGGGGATTTAAAAATACTCAGTATTTTCTAAGGAATTACTCTTTAAGGTGGTTCAAAAATATGTAAATAAAAATGACAAAATGAAGATGAATATTTTAAAATGTCATATTTCAAATGTAATTTTTTAAAAATATGCTGCCTAACTTCCATTATTCAATATATTTAAAGTCTGATGACTGCAATACATGAAATACAACTTTATAATTATTAGGGGCTGGATATAAAATTCATGATAGGTTGATTTGAGTAGAACATGCACTATCTATATTGAAATAATTTGTTTAGGTGTTCAGAGTTCTAGATATTGTGGTTTTTATAATTCTAGGCTTTCTCCTATAACTATATAAGAGGGAGGTGGGCCTCAAGACAGACTGTGTGGCTGCTGAGGAGAGAAGAAGGCATTCTTTGGTAAAAACTTGGTGGGTGACTCTTCCATACTATCAAAGGGAATATGAACAGAAAAATACTATCCTACTTCCTTTCCTCCTTAGCTGCCTAATTAGAATCCCAGCAATAATACATTTTTTAAAAAAAATAACTAAGATAAAATAATTTCTTCAATGTGAAAACACTGAATTGTAAGTGAGAGTTGAATGTTCAAACAGTGGTGGGATGTGCCTGTAATCCCAACCACTGGTGAGTCTGAGGAGAGAGAATTGCTTGAGGCCAGGAGTTAGCAACTTACCTGGGCAAGACAGCAAGATCCCATCTCTTTAAAAAAAGCATCAGCCAAAACAAAACAAGACACACACACATAGAATGTTCAAGAGAGAGAAATTATTGATCATGGGCTTTCCATTTTGGAAATAATGAAGGCTGCTAGTTTATGGCAAGGCTAGGGATGTTCAAAGTAAACATCAGTTACCTTTATTTCTACTCCCTGTGTTCCACCTGAGTTTAATTAGTATCTTTCAAAAGCTTCCTTTTGCAACCACTGCATTCTTTGTGTTTCCTGGATAATATTTTTGGTTGTTCATGTGTGCCCCAATTGTTCAGAAAGGATGAAAGAAAAATGTATCAGAAAACATATATGAGGTTAGTTTCCCTAGAATACATATCTCCTCTTATAAGTAAATAATAATAAATTGTTTTTTAAGGTAAAATATCCTAATGACACAATTTCGGAGGTATGGCTAGATGAGTAGTAGTAATAAATGCAATAGTAACAGTTTGGAAATAAACAACTGGGATATTTTAGCTGCCTGAATGTTGTTATTTTTTTCTTAAGTTCTGTGCAAGCTTAGTCAGTTGATCGAGGCTCTGACACCTCATCTCCAAACCCATGAAACACTACTCATTTAAAATATTTTTATATAGATGTAGAAAATAACCATGTTGTTCTCGTTCCATTACCCAATGATTTAACCCTGTAACTTTCACTTTGAAACCATATTATAAACTCAGCAAGTGGAAGCCCAAGCAATGCTTACTACTACAGACAGCATTAGGAATTACTTCACCACTTTGCCTTACTATTTGATTAGGATGAGTATCCACCAACACAGCAAAACATCCAATAACATTTACAACATGAAAACATTCCTCTCTTGCCACTTCAGAAACCCGAGTATCGAGATTTCTTCATTAAAGTGCCAACTTGGGCCTATGTGAATACCAGATATAACTGTCAGCTGTGACAGATGAAAGTTAAACATACTCCAGTTTTAACATATTTAACATGAGGTAAATATTTTTTCAGTATTTATTTCATCATTTTTCTGCCTACTCATAATTTTTCAATGTGCTAAGGACAGATAATCGGTCTCTAAATTTACAGGCTTTTCTACTGGCTTTTGTCAAAGCCCTAAGGTAATAAAGAAGTATATGAGCAGCTTGGGAGGAGTTGTTGGGTGAACAATGGATGGATTTAAAATGAATGGGTCAGGCACGGTGGCTCAGGCCTGTAATCCTAGCAGTCTGGAGGCTGAGGCAGGCAGCTCACCTGAGGTTGGGAGTTTGAGACCAGCCTGACCAACATGGAGAAACCCCATCTCTACTAAAAATACAAAATTAGCTGGGCGTGGTGGCATATGCCTATAATCCCAGCTACTCAGAAGGCTGAGGCAGGAGAATCGCTTGAACCTGGGAGGCAGAGGTTGTGGTAAGCTGAGATCATGCCATTGTACTCCAGTCTGGGGAACAAGAGCTAAACTCCATCTCAAAAAAATTGAAAAATAATGAAGATTGGAACAAGCACCCTATTCCTCAAACACAGCTTTCTTTACATCTGTTTTAGATCCTGCAGTCCCTCATAAGCTTACTTGTGAAAAATGGATTCAGCTGACAGTGGTCTGAACACCACCGCTCAAGGCGAAGTGTAAGCCATTGAGCCATCAAGGGCACTAAGAAAGAAAGAGTGAGGTCCAATGAGAAGACTTAAACTCTCAGTTCATGCAATCAAAGAATTTATAGCTTGGAAGAGCCATTAATTAGCCACTTTTTCTTCTCATGACTTTTCAACCTTTTTCCAAAGAGGTATTGCAAAAGATCACTTCTTTGATAATCTCATTTCTTAACAATGCTTGTGGCATATTTTATTAAAGAAAGTAGAATGCATCTTCATCGTTTATATCATTGAGTTGCTATATTTTTCTACTTCACCACGGTGAACACCTAACATTTAGAGTAAAAAGTGGGCACTATTTAATGTGAATTGTGCTCCTACCAAATTAAGGAAAACATACCTCGCATCTTCAACAAGATGCTCTTATTACGCCGGATCATACAAAACACTCAGTATTTCCTTTTAATCTGAACAACTATGTAGAAAAACAAACCATGAACTCTGCACTAAACTGAGAATTAGAAAATCCAAATTTTAGTTTTGGCTGCTTCACAATATATCTGTGTAACTGATAGTAAGTTACTTCATTTGGATGAACCTCAGATATTTATTTGTAAAATTTGGGTGTGGAGTAGAAGTTTGAAGTAGGTGAACTTCAAGACCTTTTATGAATAAAGGGATTCAGAATTCTATGAAACATGTATTTTTGTCAACTTTCCAATTTAAAACAGTGTGAACAACATTCGCCACCAAAGTGTTAGGTGCCTCCAAATTGAAAAAAGGCCTCATCAGTATCAGCAGGAGTGGCTTTAAGAAACACAATTTAAAAATGCAAAAATATTTTCTTTGGCAAGCACATAATGTTGACTTCTCACCCCTACCCTCTACTTTTATTTCCTACTCTCTGTAAGCTCAAAGTATGCAGGATTATCCTTCATTTTCTTATTTTAGCTGTCTTCCTCTTGCCTTTCAAAGTTCTTCTTTCCCTCTCTTCATTCCCTACTCTGATGAAGTTCTTCTACCACTCGGCCAAGAAACACCCTTTAAACTAATTAGGATAACAGAATATGCCTCAAGGGCTAAAAACACCTTATTAATATATATTACCTCTCCAACCAACTCCTGGGTTAAGATTTTTAAATACACTTCAATGTGCAAAGGAATAAAATACTAATGGTAGGATTGCAAGCACTGTGGAAGATGAATATGAATCCCACTAAGCAGGGGGCATTATTCCCTCCTCTAAGGCAGTCCTAGATACAAACCAATAGAAAGTCATTTATGCTTACAGCATTTGAGACTATAACATCCTTTACCTGTTTTCACTTACAGAACTGATGTAGTGAATTTGGACACTTTTCTTCAACCATAAATGAGTCGATCTTTAAAACAATACTTATTCTATTTGACCAGGAAAGCAGCACATAAGCATTGTTAAAACATGAAGTATTAATACTTCACAGATTAAAAAAATCACCTATAATATCACCACTTACATATAGCCAAGGTATTTCTGTACTGGCTCTCAATTTGCATGAATTATGCTTTACATACTTTTAAAAACTCAGTAGTCTCATTTCATTAAATATTTTTCAAAAATCTGACTTCTGATGGCTGTATAATATTTCTTTTACAGGTACCCATAACTTACTTTGCCATTCACCTATTTATAATATTTTGTTTTCTCTCTGTCTCTCTCAAACATTCACTATGTATCTCTCACTATTTCTTAGAATAAATTCCTGAGAGTGAAATACCCCCATCAACACGTGTGAACCTTGTGTGCTGATGTTTTCTAAAGTCAAAGTTTAGTTTCACGTGTCCATCATCCCTCTTAAAAAATCTGTAAGACATCAAAAAGTAAAATAAAATGAACAAAAAAAAGCAAAATACCAACCAACCAACACATTCAGCTCTCATAAAATATATTGCTATAAACATCTAAAATGTCCGCCTCACTGGGCATTCCCGATTTGCAAAACCTCACATATTTGCAAAAATGTGGTCATAAAAGTGGGAAAATGGTCTTGACTCTAAGAAAAAAGGACACCGCATAAGGGAATCTCCATGACACACTCCAAGTGAAGCACTCAGCGTGTACTTAACGCTCTTTATGTGGGCATTTAGACGTAAGGGCGTGAAAAAAAAAATGTTGGATTTAGAAAAAGCAGCCAACCAACAACAAGAAAAAAATGTGTACTGTTTTGTGCAGCACAACAGGCTAGAGAAGAAGAGAAGGAAAAGGACAAGAAGAGATGGATTAGATTGGATCTTTTAGAACCTAATATCATGATGCAATCATAATCACACTGTACTCCTTCATCAAATTGGCCCTAAATATCTAGTTCTTGTTTCTTCACTGTCTTCTGATCAAAATTCTTTCCTCTTCTCCTGAAAATAAGTTTCTACTCTACCAACATAGTATTTTGCATTTTTTATCTTAAATATTCGGCAGTTGAAATTGCATTCCTGTAATTATAATTATAACTAATAGACCTTCCATTTCCCATGTCATAATTAATGTCAGGCTTTATTAGAGCACAGTCATGCTACCTTTTCCCTTACAAAGCCTTTTTTATTTACACAACATTGATGGTGTATAGAATTAAGCCATAAAGAATTCTAAAGGCCTTCTATAAGAATAGCCTTTGGATTATAGAGGCTGAGTTAACCGACTTAGAAAATGCTTTTTACAGCAGGGTGTAGAGGCTCATGCCTGTAGCCCTCGCACTTTGGGAGGCTGTGGTAGGCAGATCACTTGAGATCAGGCGTTTCAGACCAGCCTAGCCAAATGAATCCGCCTCTCTAATTTACAAAAATCAGCCGGCCTGGAGGCACACGCCTGTAGTCCCAGCTACTCCGGAGGCTGAAGCAGGTTAATTGCTTGTACCTGGGATGGGAAGTTGTAGTGAGCCAAGATCACACCACTGCACTCCAGCCCAGGCAACGGAGTGAAGCTATGTCTCAAAATAAAAACACAAATAAAAATAAGGAAATGCTTTTTACACTATTTTTCAACCGTACATAAAATACTTCCTAATGTGATATTTGTTCAACACCACTAGGTGAAAAAATAAATCACTCAGTGATAAATACATTAGATTTCCTCAAAGGTTATTAAGTGTACTTTCAGCAGGGAAGAAAAAAAACTAATGACAATCAAACAAAATATCTACAGATCTTTCTTGTTGATTGCAATGTATCACATATACAGATGACTCAACTGCAGCAATTTTGTGGCCAGTAAAATATATTTGGATACCCACAGATTAATTTTTCATAGGCTCTGGTTATGGGGTTACTATATTTATTTTAAATCCTATTGGAAAGTTGTAATTTTACCATTTGACTGTTTGAGCAAAACAGAACTGTATCCTATTGGCAATATTGAACTTAGAACTCAAAGGTGGTACAACTTTGGCAATTTTAAATATAATTTAAAGGGGAGAATACAATATAAAATTAACAGCTTCTCAGGTAAGTATTTTACAAGTAATCTGCAAGACATATGGCATACTTACAGAAGAGGTGCCATACATACCTTCAAAAAAGGATGCTGGATTATGTTTTGAAGGTAATACATGACTCAATCTGTGCTTTTGAGGGTCAGTGACTGGTCCTGAAGTCCATATTATGTATGAATGCAATTAGCTCTGACAGTACAAATTCCTATATTTCGCCCTTATTAGAATCTTTAAATGTCTTTTCCATTAGGTTCACATCTTCTTAAGAAAAGTTATACATTCTCAATACCACACTACATATAACTGTATATATGATATAAATATGAGAAGATACACATGGAGCAATCACAGATCAAGAAAACAGTTTCAGTGTTGCTCTTTTTGGTATCATACATATAATAACATTTCTAGGCTGGGAATGGTGGCTCACACCTGTAATCCTAGCACTTTGGGAGGCAGATGTGGGCTGATCACCTGAGGTCAGGAGTTTGAGACCAGCCTGGCCAACATGGTGAAACCCTGTCTCTAGTAAAAATACAAAAACCAGCTGGGCAGGGTGGTGTGCACCTGTAATGTCAATTACTTAGGAGGCTGAGGCAGGAGACTCACTTGGACCTGGGGGGCGGAGGTTGCAGTTAGCTGAGAATGTACCACTGCGCTACAGCCTGGGAGTGTTTATTTGTTTGTTTTGAGAAAGAGGAAGGCTCAAAACAAACAAACAAAGACCATTTTTAGAGCACAAAAAGAAACTTTTTTAGTGCTATGATTATTTGAGCTAATTTGTAGATTTCCATGTAAGGTTTCTTGAAATCCTGATGAATTTAAAAAACTATAACAAATTAAATAATCAATTAACAGGATTTGAAATTTACAGAGAGAAAGGTATACTATTTATAGTAGAGCCCACTGTATTGCAGGGTTATTAATTACAGACACCAATGGACAGATACAAAAGGCTCTAAACTGAAACCACAATGAGAATTTCAAGATGGTCTCCAAATTATAGTCCCTGGGGCAAAAATTCAAATAAAGACCCTTATACAATCTCTGAAAATTTCTTAAATCATAAATCAACCAAGAAAACTGATAAATAAGGTGTCTGTTCCTCATCTTTGCAACTATCCCATAACAAACTCGTAGCTATGGCAAATTTAGTAGTTGAGGAAATCTCCAAATTTAGCCTGGAAGAGTGTGGTATGGAGAGAGCCAGTGCCCAGCCTTCAGATCCTGGCCCACCCTACTTTTTGTCTGTCTTCCTATCCTTGATCTCAATATCGTGCCATACTGTGAGAGGCTCACACATCAACATCCATCCTCATGCCCTCACAAATAGCTGCCCTTTAGCCACCCTTGAACCTAGGGCTATCTATAGGAGCAATGTGCTCTGTCGTCAGAAAACAGGGCCTGGGATGAACTTGCTCAGATCCTGGAAGTAGACTTAAGGCCAGTTGGGCAGAGAATTCATAGATCTTGGGGAGCTGGCAGACTTTCTAGAAGTTGAGGCTTGCCTCAAGGTGGCCAATTTCCTTAGTCCTTTGAACCGATTGGCCAGTGTAGAAGGGTACACAAAGGATGACCAGAGGGAGACTTCTAAGTCATAAGGCTCTCTTTTGCAGAACCTTAAGGGAAGTTCATTATGAAGCAGGTAATCTTATATGCAAATTGGTAACTCAAGACGTGGAGATAGTTTTTACTCCAGTAGACTGATAGAAAAACTCACAGAGGAAGCAATAGTCCCTTCATAAAGAATGCCCAAACTTTATATCCAGACAAAAGGAAATGATATTGTTCTCAAATATTTCCATATCCATAACCAACTACTGACCACAGATACAATAACGCTAATAATATTTTACTGCCTCGGGAGGCTGACGCAGGAGAATCACTGCCTGCTTCAGTGATTATAAGGTACATGGTAACCTTATAAGGTACATGGTAACCTTATAAACATTAGCTTTTATTTCATAGATTTTTTTTTCAAAATACCTGAGACGTGTTAAAAACAGATGTCCTGATTTGGCAGATTATAGAAGGAAAAACTCAACAGAGTTAAATAATTCTTCTAAAATCTCAAGGTTCAAATACTGGCAAAATTGATGATATTATTTGGAAAAGATTTCAAACCCTCTCTCCTTTCAGGAAACCCCTGTCTCCTCCCTGACATGTAGCTCTGTACCACTTTCTAGCTCACAGAGACCAAGCTAAGCTCTATGAATAATCTGTGTTATTCCCATCTTAATATATGAGAATCCTTACTTACAAACACTTAGAATCTTTGCCACCAATAATTTTTTTTAATGTTATAAGCAATATATGACCCATGTCAGAAGAATATTACTTTTGGTAACCATTGTTATTAAGTAGCACTGCAGTAGCAAAATGGAAAAAATTTTAAAAAGCACTGAATTAAGAAAAAAACCTGCAATGTCCCTCTTGAGCTAAGAGTGTGCATAATTCTGTAAAGTATAATTTTCTTTAAACTGGTTTTGTTTCCAGACACTATCTCAACCGTCACGTCATGTCAAAATGACTTGAAGTCCAACTCTTTACACGTAGATGAAGTTTCAATGAAGGGACAAAATCTGAAAGATCTCATTAAAAAAATGGTCAAGAGCCACCCAGTCTGCTATCAACACTAACCAATGTGACAAGGGAGGTGAATAGGCGCCTTGAATGTAATTCGAGCAGAGCACAGGCCTACCTGAGTCATATGCAAAATCTCTGGGTTCCTGTTTAATCATCAGAGGAGGGGGAAAGCTTTGGCTGGCCGCACTGCCAACCATGGTGCTGTGTTCATACACTGGGTCGTGGTACTCCTGCTTAAAGCCTTGTGGTGGGAAGGGGATGTTTGGCTCAGACATCTGGCGTTGGTACATAGGACGTCCTTCCCTTGGCATTGTCGGCAAAGGAGGAAAGGAATTACAGGGTTCAGAAAGCTGGCGGCGAAATCTGGGGAGTAAAAGAGTGTGTTTCAGATGAAATGGTAACATGGAACATTCTTTAAAATACTAATACGGTTTTTCATGTCTTAGGGTATGAACATGATACCAGCTGACCTGAAGTGGAAATCTTTAACAAACGTTACATTTTTCTTTCCTAGATTAGTGGCTCTATGCTTTTAAATCATATGACTTGTATTCCTCTTCTAATCAGTCTCTTGCAGCACTGTTGCACAATATGAATTAAAGATGGACTTTGAGTACAGATTGGAGAGCAATGAACAACTCTGAGGATCACACACACACCCCTTAATGGCTAAAATGCCCAGATCTAAATCAATTGGATCACTTATGATTTCCACACAAAAAGAGCCTTAAGTGATTATATACGAGGCAAAAAAAGGTGGGGGGTGGGGAACAGAGTCTGATCTCAAACTGCATCTTCTATCTTTTAAATCTGTTACCAAACTAATCAATAAACAAACAAAAAATACAAACAAAAATCTACTTATTGGTTTTCCTTCCATTACCATCCATTGCTGAGGAAGAAAGAGAGGAATGACTCTTTTTCTCAAATCAGCAGGACTTTTAATTCCTCAACAATGTCCTAAGTAACATTGTAAGAAACAAAGCTGGGTATTATAAGGACTCAAAACCAACCTGGCTTAAAAAAAAATTACCTCTTTGCTGTCAAACAGCAATGCAGGCCATATTGGCTTCCAATAGATTCAAATACAGTATCAGGTTGATAAAAACAAGCATAAATACACAACTGATCTCCAAAAGTGAAAATAACAGGGAGTGTTGTATAGATTTGGGGCAAGTCCCACTGTTAGGACATGAGGAAGTTCTGAGGCCTCGGTAGAAGGCTAGGATTATGTCCTATACCTTCTTTGTTCTTGGTTCTACTTTATAACGATTGGCTAATCACATAATCGTTCTGTTCTGTGTCTCTCATCCATAATATCATTGACCCACCACAAAGATGTGGATTAATTAAAGATTTAAAAGTGCTCTAAAAATGCCCCAGGAGTGCTTAAAAATAACCTATAAAACATTTCTATGAGCAAATATGAGCCTATTAACCCCCCCACTAAAAGCATTCCTGAGACTTTAATTTGGAAAGTTAGCATTTAATTTCAGTAATGTTAAATGAAAATAAGGTAAAAGCTAAAGAATGGCAAAGCGATTGCTTTAGCATTTCTAAGAACACTCCATCCTGTGATTTAACTCTAGGCTCACTGGTAGTGAGGGAAAGCACTGAAATTCCACCTACACCTGCAGAAAATAAACTTAGAAACTCGGATATTGCAAAGCAGTTAGGCTGAATGGCACTGCATTCATTTCCCTTCTCTTGCTTATTTCATTAGCCAAAAAAAGAAACAGAAATTATCATTAAGAACTGTCAAGGAGTGAATCAGAAAATTGTAACTTGAAGTTAAAATAAGAAACTGGCTCACTTGTGAAGCCTTAAAAGGAAGTTAATAATACTTGTAACTGAAAGCTTTGTAAGGAATCAAGCCATTTGTTTTTACGAGTCGACCTGATCCCAGTTGGAAGTTGCTGGGGAACATACATGTATCAAACACACACGCTTCCCGAAAGGTTTTGGTGCAATTCTTAGGAGTCACTGACCAATGGTGAAGAGAAAGTGATTTAAGAAGCTTCTGCAAAGGAGTTAACAGATAAGGAGAACATGCTGATGAACTCCTCGATAAAGAAAAAACGGGCGAAAGTGGTGGAAACTCTGAGAAAGAGAGACAGGACTCCTGCACAGTGGGTTCAGGAAAAGGTGCCAAAGGGCTGGCCCGAGGAGCAGAGCGAGGCTGAGGAAAGGAAGCAGGGTGCAGGCCAGTTGGCCATCAAGCGTTCCCAGAGTGAAGTGGGGTGCCTGGCTGGAGGGGGTGTTCTGGGAAAAGGATCTGTTCCCAGAGCAAATTTGCCATTTATAACTGAGGGACTGTCATTTGTTGGCCAGAGCCCTCTAAGAAATCCTCCTCAGAAACATACGGCTTTAGAGATTTTCCTGGGACTGGCCAGCTGGTACTGTCCTCAAAACTCAGTCAGGGGTCAGTGGGAAAAGACCCCGAGCTTCCCTCTTGGAGTTCCGGGCCGGCTGTTCTCAGTCTCAAATATTTGACTTCAAGTAGAGAAACTAAAATGGATTTGGCTAAAGCATTTCAAGTTAGGTCACCTAAAACCAGGCACATTGCTTATTCAGCAGTCACCTTCCCTAAGAAATAACTGCTTTGCACCAAAAGCAAATTATACAATCTATAATTCTGGCACTGATCAGAAGAAGGAGATTCAATTATTAAGAACTCCAAGAAGTCGCCAGGAGTGGAGAAAATAAAACTTTGTTTGTTCATACTTTCCTTCCCTTTTAGCTCTGCACAATGTGCATCTGTTTAATGGCCCACCCTGCAATAAGAATTCTTTCATCTGTATTTACAAAACTGTTTACACAGATGCACATACCACTGCCCTCTGACAAAGTCTCAAGGCTACAGGGTGAGAAGAAAAAGATAATAGGAAGCGTTTAATAACTACCCCACAAGAGGACTTAGTGATGAAAACAAGGGTGGAAAAGATAAGGCTTTGTATCACATTGTAAAGAATGCTTTCATCTTATGTCCTTCATTGCAAAATGAGTTTCTGAATTAGAGACTGAGTCCCAGGAAAAAAACTATAAAAAGCAGATTTGAGTGCTCCCTTATATTCAGAAAGTTGCCAGTGGCACATCTTCTGCTTTCCTCTGCTGATCTAGAAGATTCCTTTGGTTGAGTTATTTTTACAATGGTGTCTCAGAGACAGTTTGCATTGACCTATTGTTAAATTACAGGAAATTTTTGAGCCATTTCTTAAACACAGTCACTATTAAGAGTCAAATTACATAACTTCACCATGAAAATCTATGTTAAAAACAAAAGATAAAAATGCAAAACTCATCACTTTCTAATTACTTTATATTTCATTACCAATTATGCACCTGAGGTTACTTATGTCTCCCATATCCTTATGATAGAAATACTACACTACGCTGTGCTATTGCTCTTTCCAACTCGGCATTCAGATTTGTCACAGTGATGGCTCATAGTGTGTCAGGAAAGCAATATGTACATCACATACCCAGCAAAAGCTACAGATAGGGGTGTTTTATTTTTCTCCCATGCAGGCCATTAAACATTTACCAGCACACCACTGCAAACAGAAGCCCAAGCAGAAGAGATAAAGGAGAGATGCTGGCCGGATGCAATGGCTCAACCCTGTAATCCCAGCACTTTGGGAGGCCTAGGTGGGCGGATCACGAGGTCAAGAGATCGAGACCATCCTGGCCAACATGGTGAAACCCTGTCTCTACTAAAAATACAAAAATTAGCTCGGCATGGTGGTGTGTGCCTGTAGTCCCAGCTACTCAGGAGGCTGAGGCAGGAGAATTGCTTGAACCCGGGAGGCGGGGTTGCAGTGAGCTGAGACTGTGCCACTGCACTCCAGCCTGGCACCTGGCAACAAAGTGAGACTCTGTCTCAAAAAAAAAAAAAAAAAGAAAAAGAAAAAGAAAAAAAGAAGAAGAAGAAGGAGGGATGCTGGATATAAGCAACCTGGATTTTAAGCTGGATTTTAAGCTTCTCAGAACCTGTAAACATTTTATTTAAATATGAATTTCTTAATCTCTAGGAGTCACTAATTACCCAACACAGTATTCTCCCTAGATCTATGCTGTATTTCTTGCCTTGCTCCTTTTTAAGTAATACTAATTCAGTCCTATCTCTTTAATTGCATATTCTCAGTGTCCAGAGTCAAGTCTCTACTGACATTAAATATTCATCACTTGAAAAGGATGGTAAACAGTTTTAATCAAATAAATTCTATTCTGCAAAACTATGTATATAGCTGAACCATTCGATATAAGGTAAAAAACCTAATTCCATAAGCTACCTACTAAAATTAGTCTCCTAACTTTACAGAACAAGTACACACATATGCTCATAAAAATGGGATGATCTGATTTAAAGTTTAAGTGAAGCAATTTAATTCAAGCAAAGCGAAAGGGAAACGTTCAAATGTCAGTAGATTAATTTTCCATTTTAGCAACCAATTTAAATGTTTATAAAAGGAGTGTTTATAAATGACTTTCTCCACAAATCGTAAGTATAGATAGAGTGAGATCTTTCTAAAAATAGTTTGCACAAATGTGTAAAATTAATAGGCTCACCTTAAATCTACTCTAGGTCTTCAGAACTATGGATAGAAATTTCTTCCAAGAACTCAAAAACCAGTTTCCAGAAAACTGGTATCTGCAGGTTACCTGTGGTCCATGGGGTAGCTGCTATCTGGTATGGACTGCGATGGAGGGAGGTGAGCTGGGAAGGCCCGGTCAGGTTTCGGCGTATGAGTTGAGTTTGGAGATGCATGATGCAGTGGAGACACTGGCGTGCTGGATGGTGTGGGGGGATTGGAGGGCCTCATTCCCACTTGTGGCTTCTGATCATAGGCACTACCCAGGGGACAAAAGAAAAGAGAACATTTCTTTCTTTGGAGCAATTATTTTTAAAAAAGTTTATAATCCAAAGGAAAAAAAGATATTTTAGACCTAAGTCAAGTGGAAATGAAAACTTTGTTGTTGCTGTTGTTTTTTTTAACTCCAGAACAGATAAACTTCAAAACTACAACACCCTTAAACAGAAAATAGGATAATTAATGTAAAACCTTTTAACAGAACAAATATGAAATGGATATTTTCAATGCATATACAAACAACTTAGTATAAGGAAAATTACTGTCCAAAAAATCAATGGTATTTTTTCCTATCTGTTCTTGATATACCTATATGATAAAGTTTGATAGATTTTTTTCCTAAATCATTAGTTTCAATATTATAATCCTTTTATATTATGTAAGATTTTAAACAAGAACTAGCATCAACTTAATAAGGTAGAGGTTATACTTGGCTTGCTTTTATTTGTGGTGGGATTTTAAGAAGGCAATGCTTTTACTTTATTTTCATATTATTATATTAAATAAATGATTCTTGGCATTAACTTCCTCACATGGGATAATGAAGACTAATGAGGTAAATTAAAATGTCTCTGATATATTTAAACTTTCTTGGAGAATGACTACAAAATAATGTTATTAGGGATAAAATCCTATTATAGTCTAACTTCTAAACACTCACAATTTCCAAAGAATACAATGAGTAAGCTTGATTTAATATTATGAATTTAAACTGCTTTCCTATGTGTAGCTTTCAGGAATGTGATTTAACTAATTTTTGTCATCTATAAAATATTTTACTGAAAATAAATTTTCTTAACTTTTTTTTAACAACAGGACATTTCTAAGTTAGAATGCTGTATTTTATTTTAAAATAAAAAGCATTTGCTGGGAGCAGTGGCTCATGCCCGTGATCCCAGCACTTCGGGAGGCTGAGATGGGAGGATCGCTTAAGCACAGGAGTTTAAGACCAGCCTGAAACCCCCATCTCTACTAAAAATATAAAAACTTAGATGGGCGTGGTAGTCCATGTCTGTAGGCCCAGATATTCAGGAGACTGAGGTGCGAGGATCTCGTCTCCTGAGGCAGAGGTTGCAGTGAGCCAAGATTGTACCACTGCACTCCAGCCTGGGTGACAGAGTGAGACCCTGTTACCAAAAAATAAATAAATAAAATAAAAAGCAAGAATCAGTATACTTTTTTTAAGAAAGAAGTATTTCTTTTTGAATTAAATTATGAAATAATTTATTCTGTGGTTCCATCAATGCAACAGAATTATATCCAGCTGCATAAATATTTTACAAGTAGTAAAGGAATATATACTGCACAAGGCTGCTTTTGCTTTAAAGCAAAGTCAACAGCGTTCATATAATAAAGTTTATGTTTGGTTTCACCTATGTTCTTCACCAGTTTTTCTGGATAAAACCTCACTTCTTTCATGAAATGGTTCACCTAACTCATTCTCATGAATAAAGAAAAAAATGACACTATTCTCCCCGGAAATGCTGTACTCAATAACATTTTCTGTATAGAGATGGAAGTACCAAAATTTATTGCATACACTATATAACACTGTGGGGATTATTCATCCCCCAAAAGAAACTCAAAACATTCAGGTAATTCCTTTATTATTTATTTATGGATGTCAGATATGGCATATAAAACAGTGATGATTTCACAGTCAGAATTCTGATTAATGCTGAAATGCAATGACAATTCCATATCTAACTGTCATTGACTAGAAATTCTTTCATATGTTAAATAAGAACGCTGTGGATACACAGTACTTCTAAGGAGAAAATGTAAAAACGACACTAAAATAGAACTCAGATCAATCAATACTGTCTTATTTGAACTCAGTACGCTTTAATAGTTAGCTTCGAGAGACTTTGTCTTTTTTTAGAGACAGAGTCTTGCTCTGTCTCCAGGCGCCTGGCTGGAGTGCAGTGGCGCGGTCTCGGCTTACTGTAACCTCCTGGGTTCAAGCCATTCTCCTGCCTCAGCCTCCCAAGTTGCTGGGACTACAGGCGTGTGCCCCCACGCCCAGCTAATTTTTGTATTTTTTAGTAGAGACGGGGTTTCACCATGTTGGTCAGGATGGTCTCGATCTCCTGACCTCGTGATCCGCCCGCCTCGGCCTCCCACAGTGCTGGGATTTACAGGCATGAGCCACCGCGCCCGGCCAAGAGACTTTTTAAAATTAAACTTTCAGTTTCAATTGAGCTAGCTCATAATTTCAGGTTCTGGCAAACTTCTTAGAAAAGCAAATATAAAAGACAAGTTTGCAAGAACAAATGGTAATAAAATATCTGAGCGTTGGTCAGCTGCCATAATGGTACAAGTCTAAGTTTCTAGAATCTCATATATCTTGGACATAAACAGTGTATGCAATAAATATCTAAGGAAATATTTAATAGAAGACCCCTTTGGATCATAATGTACTATGAATCTGAAGTGATATAACTTATAAAACATACAAATATTTGGAATCATTTGTGTAAGTTTCCAAACTAACTCCTTTTAAGAACTAAGTTTCTACTGTAATTGAGAGTGATAATAGTCAGTAGAGACAGCCAGCCTTTTCTTTATGCAATTAAAGGCCAATATGAAAAGTAGTGGCATGCAATTTACTTTTAAGGGTTTTTAATGAACATATATGTTATTAAATTTTCTAACAAATGAACAATGTACTTTTACTGCACCACCCTTTATTATCATCAGAAGAACAATCAGCTTTTTAATAGGTAATAGCCTCTGCTAAGCCTTATAAAATTCCAGTTTTATTGCAATTGTCCATGAACTCATCTTATAGATCATCTGCAAAGCCTGACAGATAACTAATGTACTGCTTAGACCTGCCAAATGTTTCATTTTTTTTCTACAAACACTCTATCTAAAGTGTGTAATGCATTCATTCTAATGGGAACTTTCAAAAGCTGCTTGTGCCAAATAAGACCCCTTTTTCAAACCCAAGATGCATCACTATAGTAGAAAAGCAACTAATGATCTGGACGAAAATTATTGCTTTAAAATGAATCCAAAGTGTGTGACTGGATGGTAAATTGTTCTTTAGAATTCTGCTAAATGCATTGCCTAATTAGCTTGTTCCATATTAAAGGTGCAACTCATAAAATATGACTTGAGATTTCATATTATTCTGGACTTTTTGTTTCAGTAAGAACCACTCTCCTACATACATCGACCTGGTGGCTTTACCTGACATTGTACAGGCACTTTTCTCCATAGCTGAATTTAAAGGGCTGTTCCTGACTGCAGGCAGAGCCGATTTCGGAACATGGACTGTGGGGTTCTTTCTTGATTTTCAATGGTAGGCCGTGAAAAGCCACTAGAAAAAAGAAAAAAATACCCACAAAAATTAAACGCTATTATGAATTATGGAGATTAATGTGTTCTACTTCTTTTGTTAAAAATGTCATCCACATTTCATATTAACATATATGTAAGAAAAATCACATTTGATGAATTTCAATAGCAGATGATTCCAAAGAATTTTCATATACTTCTTTTCTGCATTTATTGTGGAACAAAATGCATGCCTGAATTTTCTCTCATAACTGAAGTGAATCACTTGTCATTTGCTTAACTGATATTAACAATGCTAGCTCAGTTTCAAGAAAGTACATTTTTGAAAACATCAGAACCGCTTCCAATGACTAAAACAGAAAGATTACAACTGATTAGTCAAGATTCTACTAAAGACCAAAATATAATTTTAAGCATTATTGAAAGGAAAATATATGAACTGCATGAATAAATAACAGTTTAATGAAATGACAACTAGACTGTGACAAAGAAAATCCAGGAGCAGGTCCAGAAGCAAATGATATTATTTTGGGCAAAAACTCAACATCTTTGAGGCCAGTTTTCATCTATAAAATAGAGATTAAGTATCAGCCTATCTAGTTACCAGAACTGTGAAGATTAAATCTGAGAAATACATAAATGTTGTTTGCCACATGTAATCTATCGTAAAACAATTATTCTATATCAAATGATGTTTTCACCTTTTTACAGTGACTTAATGCATGGTGATGCTTATATGCATTTATGTTTAATAACATACAAAGCTACATCACAAAATAGGAAAACTAGAAAAATATTTATATGGGGAGTGAATCACAGCTTTAAATCCAATAATTTAAAAACATGGTATATGTTGGGCGCGGTGGCTCACACCTATAATCCCAACACTTAGGGAGGTTGAAGCAAGTGGATCACCTAAGGTCAGAAGTTCAAGGCACTGTCTCTACAAAAATACAAAAATTAGCCGGGTATGATGTCGGGTGCTTATAACTCCAGCTACTTGGGAGTCTGAGGCAGGAGAATTGATTGAACCCAGGAGGCAGACGTTGCAGTGAGCCGAGATTATGCCATTGCACTCCAGCTTTAGCGACAGAGTGAGACTCCATCTCGGAAAAAAAAAAAAAAACAACAACTATATATTTTTTATTCTTCCATACAAAACTGAAAATAAACGCCTATTAGAAATCCAATTCAAATAATTAAATTTTTGGTATAAATGGAAAATTGGGTTAAAAAAGGAAAAAGTACTCATAAGAATGGGTTTTGTAATTTACGTACAATAACCACAGGTATGAATAGTCCAGGTATAAACATAACAGAGACACGTGTTCTGGAGATGTATTCTAACTCTTATACGAATTGAAATGAAAACACAGTATGTTAAGTCGGCAAGGAAGATATGACAAGAGGAATTTTGTCGTTTATGATGTCATTTGTCATTCAATCTTAATTATGTCATTACAGCATTATAAATTTGCATTAGCTTGAATGTTACATATAATTTTTCATATAAAAATTTGGTATCACAAATTCAATAAAAAAAGAAAAAATACAATTCAAGATGAGATTTAGAATTCTATTTTTTAAAAAAAGAAAAAAATTGATATCAGAAACTACCAAGCTTCAGGAAAACAAATATTATTTGTTTTATACACACATAATTTTGATACAAGTATTCAGTGGCACTCAAGAGTCATCTGAAATATCCTAGAAAACCAATTTGCCAAATTGGCAAATTTTATTTAAGTGATCTAAGAAACTTAATACATAATAATAAAATAATTACCCTGGGCATTCTATTTCAAAGTATTTTTAAATATAAAGTGTGTGTGTGTGTACACACATGGTTAATATACCTATTCAAAGTAAAGAAAAAAGAAATAAAAACAAAAGAGAAATTTTGTATATCTCCGTAAGTCAGGAATACTCATGTGCATTAACTTTACGAAGTCGGAAAGCTCTAATTCTTCTCATAGAAAAGGCTTAAGAGCCTCAAGAGTCAATTATAAGAGGACTTGCTTGAATTCTGATTTGAACAAACAACTATAAAAAGACAGCTCTGTAACAAATAACACATTTTAATATAGACTAGTATTAGATAATTTAATAAATCATTGTTAATTTTGTTGGATGTGATAATGGCACAGTAGTCATATTTTAAAAAGTTTTAATGTTAGAGATTCATAAAATATGTACAAATAAAATATCCAGAATTTTCTTTAAAACACTCTATAAAAATAATTATGTATGAGGAAAGTGATGAATAAGATTAGAAAAATGTTGATAAATGATAAAAGCCTAATGAAGGGCAGGAGGGAGTTAACATTATTCTCTTTACATTTGTCTATGTGTCCTAAATTTCCTGGACAAATTTTGTTAAATGTGAAAAGAAAATCCACGATTTTAAAGTAGTGCTCTAGGCCCAGCATTGGTGGCTCCTACCAGTAATCTCAGCTCTTTGGGAGGCCAGTGAAGGCAAGAGTTCAGACCAGCTTGGCCAACATGGTGAAACCCCATCTTCACTAAAAATACAAAAATTAGCCAGGCCTGATGGTGTACACCTATAATTCCAGCTACTCAGGAGGCTAGGGCACGAGAATCACTGGAACCCATGAGGCAGAGGTTGACGAGATTGCGCCACAGTACTCCAGCCTGGGTGACAGACCGAGACTCTGTCTCAAATAAATACATCAGTAAAGTGGTACTCTATAAGAAAATTGTCGCTGGGCGTGGTGGCTCCCACCTGTAATCTCAGCACTTTGGGAGGCTGAGGCAGGCGGACTGCTTGAGGCCAGTAGTTCAAGACCAGCCTGGCCAACATGGCAAAACCCCGTCCCTACTAAAAATACAAAACTTAGCCAGGTGTGGTGGCGGGCACCTGTAATCCCAGCTCCTCAGAAGGATAACAGGAGAACCGCTTGAACCCAGGAGGTAGAGGTTACAATGAGCCTAGAATGTGCTATTGTACTCCAGTCTGGGCTATAGAGCGAGGCTCTGTCTCAAAAAAAAAAAAAGAAAGAAAATTGTCGCCCTGTGTATATCTGCATGTTGTGTGTGTGTACATGACATCTTAGAATAACCAATACTAAATGACACACCTTTGTAATACATTAACCATGCATTTCTTTTTTTTTAAACAAATGTTTTTTAATTATTTATTACATCTTTCAACATATTTAGCAAAATGTGTATACCCAAGTTTTGGTTGTTGTTTTTTTTTAACTTTTGTTTTAGGTTCAGGGGTACATGTGCAGGTTTGTTATATAGGTAAACTCGTGTCATGGAGATTTGTTGTACCAATTATTTCATTAGCCAGATGCTAAGCCTAGTATCTAGTAGTTATTTTCTTCTGATCCTCTTCATCTTCCCACCCTCCACCCTCAAGTAGGCCCCAGCGTCTGTTCTTCCCCTTTGTGTCCATGTGTTCTCATCATCTAACTCCCACTTAAAAGTAAGAACATGCAAAAACCCAAGTTTTAGTGCTAAAACTTGGGTATATGCATGTTCTTACTTTTAAGTGGGAATTAGATGATGAGATGATTAAGTATCAGGTCTTACATTTTTATAAGAAAAAGCATAGCAACATATAAGGAATTCAAATAACAAATCACATTATACCTGAGAGATTAGATCAAATACATATGACTAAAAATTGATAAGACCTCTATAGCTAATTCTAATTCATATGCATGCAGTATAATATAAAATTTATCATCTTTATCAGCCATATTAGAGACTATAAAATGTCAGCCATATTAGAGACTATACTGTTTAATATTACTATATTTTAAGTGTTGAGTACCATGAATTAGGAACATATTTATAAACAGTACACAAAAAGCACTAACCATAAAAAAAATCAACAAATTAGTCCTCACTGAAATTAAGAACACTTTCAAAAGACACTATTTAACAAAAAGCAATTAAGTCACAAGCTATAAGATGTTTCGTGTAGAAAGATCTGACAAAGAACTCATATCTAACAAAATAAGAATTGCAACATATAAATAAGACAAAATATATTCCCCATTTTAAAAATGGGCAAAAAGACTTGAAACAGGCAGTCGGCTCATAAAAGAGGATATCCAGATGGCAAAACAAATGGGAACAACAACAAAATATATGAAAAGGTATTTAAAATCTTTATTCTTCAGAAAACTGCAAAATAATCCACATGAGATAATCACTACATAGCTATAGGTACCTGATGGATAGATACAGATAGCACTGGTTGACTAACCTGCAAAAGATAGACATTACCAAGTTTTGGTGAAGACATGAAGCAATGGGATTTTTTTTTTTTTCAGACAGCGTTTTGCTCGTTGCCCAGGAGCAATGGGAATTTTTATGCAAGATGCTGAGAGTATGGATTAGTATGAAAAGCACTTTGGAAAACTTTTTGGCAATATCTACTAGGGCAACTTAAATCTACCCTATGATCCGTTAATACACCCTTAGGTATATAAGAAAAAGGAGTGGATATGTTCACCAAAAGACATGTGTAGGAATTTTCAAAGAAACTTTATTCATCGTAGCAAAACCTGGAAAAACTCATATTAATCAATGGGCAAATAGATAAATAAATCATGGCATACGCATACAATGGAATGAATACAACACAGGAATAAAAGGGGACAAACTACATGCAAAAACACAGATAACCTCACAGGTAGAAAGTTGGGGAAACATAACTTGCTGGAAACATTTTATATCTTGCTCTGGGTTGTGGTTATATAGATATATACATACGTAAAATTCATGAAACTATACAATTAAGATTTTTGCATTAAAATAAATGTATATCAATATAAAGTTTAAAAACATCTGAAGGGGAGTAATCAAAGCTACACTAATTAAGTTACTTGAACATGTCTGGCTTTTTGACCCAGCTGAGACATCTGAAAATGTGCTTCAACTTCACAGGAGAAATTATTCCAAATGGGTAGGGAATGGAGGGTTGGAAGGAATGGCATGTTTGGGGTACCATCAGGAATGGCTGCTAGAATGACAACAGCCTCCTATCAAAATGTCCATTCGCATTGACCAAGAAGCAAAAGGCATGATCTGTGCTAGTGGAAATGCTATTTGGTGCTCTACTGCTTTCAGATTGGCCTAGTGAGTTTCCCGAAGTGACCTTAGAAGAAAGGGCATGTCTTAGTCTGTTTAGGCTGCTGTAACAATAATATCATAGACTGTGTGGTTCATAAACAACAAGTATTTACTGCTCGCAGCTCTGGAAGCTGGGAAATCCAGTGTCAAGTGATCAGCAGATTTGATGTTTGGTGAAAGCTCACATCCGGGTTCATAACCAGCCATCTTCTCGTTGCAACTTCACATGGCAAAAATCACAGGGCGCTCCCTGGGATCTCTTTAATAAAGGAACAAGGGAACTAATCCCATTGGCTCCATCTTCATGACCTAATCACTTCCCAAAGTCCTTACCTCCAAATACCATCACACTGGCGTTTAAGTTTCACTATCTGAATTTTCCGGGGGCGAGGACGGGAAGGGGGACACGAACATTCAGTCTACTGCAGGGCATAAGAATTCTCAAAGGGTTCTCAGACACAAGCCAATGCCTGAACACAGGATCCCCATATCTGGTGCATCATCAAATTATCTAGGAAGCTTCTGGAGAAACACGGATTCTCAGACCCCATTAGTTATTGGCTGGATTGTGTCCCCTCAAAATTTACATGCTGAAATTTCAACACCAAAATCTCAGGAGTGGCCTTACTTGGAAGATTAAATTAACATAACGTCACTAAGGTGAGCACTGATCCAATATGACTAGTATCCTTATAAAAGGTGGAATCTGGATAAACAGACATGAACACAGGGAGACTGCCACGTGAAAATGAAGGCCGTGGTAAGAATGAGGCCTCTACAAGCCAAGGAATGCCAGAGGTTCCCAGGAAACTACCAGAAGCTAAGGAAGAGGCAGGGAATAGATTCTCTCTCACAGCCCTCAGAGCCCTGCCGACACCCTTCATCTTGGATTTCCAGCCTCGAGAACGGTGCGGCAACAAATTTCGCAAAGCAACCGAGTTAGTGATACTTTGTTATGGCAGCCGCAGAAAACTAACACACCACTCCCAGAAATTCCAATCATTACAGCTGGGTTGTATCAGAATTCTGAATCTTATAAAACTTTCTAGGTGATGTTCATAATTAGCAAATTTGAATCCACTGTGATCTGATGTATGCTGCATTCAAACAGGTCTAGTACTTGAAAAGAGTTAAAAAAAAAAAAAAAGAAATCCAGCAACATCTTCCTTTTCCTTAGATGCCAACAGGATTCTTATAGGTTCTCCAGCTCCAGCAGTTTTGGGATCCCCAACTCTTTCTCTAACAGGTTCAACCTATGTGGGCCTCAGTCACATAGGTCTGGCTATATTTATTAGATATAGTTTCTTAGCTGCGGGCCCTTGAAACTGATTTTTTTTTTTCTAATCATAAGCCAAATAAGTAATCCAATGAATCTGAGTTGGCAAGAATTTTTTTTTTTTAATTGCTGCATGTGAGGAAGAAAAGAGAAAGCCAACCTAAAAATCTTCAATTTATTGCACAAAAGCCACAGGCTACATTATCTTTCTCATGTTAACTTTCCTGCTTCCTGGAGATTCTATGTCACAAAAATGACTTCTCTTATTTATTCTTAAATAAGAGTAGTGTACTCACTTTCATCAGAGAGGGCTGAGTTGAAAATGTGTTGGGTATTTCATCACAGGGCTGAGAATCTGAGTCTGCTAACAGGCAGTTTTCCAGTTCATTGGCACAGGCACAAGCGAAAGCAGCACATTCATTTTGTGCAATTTGCTTTACCTTCCCACATGGAGTTGGTGCATGTAAAAGGCTGTTAAGTACTAAATTATTCCTTATCAAATCACCATCATCTGGAGTCATGATCAACACTAATTAAATTACTTTCGTTGAACATGGCTCCAGCCTGCTGCTGAGGCTGCTAGGTACTTTTCATTTCTCTTACAGTACCATCCTTGCTGGGTCTGGAACAGAGAGTTACAGGCATCTGTATTGTTTGTAGTTTTAATTAAAGTGAATCTTTCCTTCTTCAAGTGTATCAAATCAAGTGACTTAACTCCTTCATTTCATTTGCAAAGCGGTGGTTCAAAATGATATTATATTTTTATCCCTAACTTCAGACAGTTCAGATAATTTATCTGGAAAATCTGCAGTCTTCCTCAGGCATTCTTCAAACACATTTTCCATGGAAACTTTTATGATCCACAACTCCTCCGGACAATCAAATTTTGGGGAGGAAAGGCAGAAAGAACTCTCAAGCGATGTGTCTTGCATTTTTTCTTTGATGGAAGCGTGACCTTTAAAACCACATCTTAAGGCTGACTAATGATGACTTGAGTTGTTCTAATGGTTAAATTTAAGAGCTCCAAAATACCAAGACTTTAAAAAATGCACTTCCAAAATAAATGTAACCACTTCTTAATTCAGAAGTTTACTTGGGGTTATGGTATTCTTCGTGAAGTGTTTGCTTAATTAGTAACTGTTTTCATCTTAGAACTATGAACTATCATCGCTTTCAATTTTTTCTACCTATATTTTAGAAAGGGGACACAATCTTGTCATTATTATTCTAGCAGAGCATAGATATGCCCTTAGATTTCCAAGAGCAATGCTGATATACGACTACATCTTTGGTTGAGGGTAGATACATAACTTAAAATCACATTTAAACACTTGAAATACAGGTGTAAAATGTGAATTTATTTTTTATTTACTTATTTTATTTATTTATTTTGAGACAGAATCTCACTCTGTTGCCCAGGCTGGAGTACAGTGGCACAATCTCAGCTCACTGCAACCTCTGTCTTCCGGGTTCAAGTGATTTTCCTGCCTCAGCCTCCTGAGTAGGTGGGATTACAGGCATACGCCACCACATCTGGCTATTTTTTTTGTATTTTTAGAAGAGACGGGGTTTCGCCATGTTGGCTAGGCTGGTCTCGAACTCCTGACCGCCTCTGCCTCCCAAAGTGCTGGGATTACAGGAGTGAGCCACTGCACCTGGCTGAGAATATGAATTTAAAATTTGCTCATAGGAGAATAATTTCCCAAACAATCATAACATTGGGGCATTATCTGTATCCTTGCATTGAAAACAGATAATATTTGTTATAAATGACAGGATAATGTAAATCCAGAGAATGAACAAAGAAATCTATGAATCATATGTTTTTGTTTATATTTTTACAGTAATGATGATGATGTCTTGTAAATTTAACAAAGATAATATGTTTAAGTGTTAACAAACTCTGCTTGAGTTTGGATTCCTAACAGAAAACACTAATTGTAATCCTAATAGAAAACCCAACCTATATATACATAGACAACAAATAAGTAACTCGAACACACATAATAATTAACCATTTTCAAAGAATGGTCCCATACTGTATTTGAGTCTCATCATTCAAGACAAGAATATATATAATCATCCCCATTTAACAGATCTTTTAAAAAGGCATAAAGAAGCTAAGCACCGTGTCTGACTAAAGATCTAACACTAAGTCATAACACATTAAGAATTAGAGCCTGGGCTCAATCTTAACATTGCAATTGTTGAACTCGAGAGCATATAATTCAAATTTATTTATATACACACACTCATGTATGACCACCACTATCACATTATATGAGATTTTTATTCATTCATTCCTTAAGCAGCTAATTCATTAATTCATTTATTAATTCATCTACCACGCCCCAGACACTATGGCAGGTCCTGGGAGGGTGAAGGAATATGAAGCTATGAAAGGAAGATAAACAGTAAGACACAGTCCTTATTATCAAGAGCTCCTAGGAAGTCCAACTAGAGCTTTATTTAGTGTTTTTAAAATTCCCCAATAAAGATATTAGACAGTTTAAGTTTGACTAATTCACGTGTGTATGATAAATGTATCTGTATACATGGTCTTAGTACTATATTCTTGGCACTTACAACTTAAAAAAAACAAAACAAAACACTTCTCAAAGTATTCATGTTTGCTTTTAGGCATTCTGCTTTCTTGCAATTTATTACTGTGACCAAAAGCATTTAAAAATTCACACCACTCATATTCCACTGAAGAAAGAATGTTGCTATTCTATATTTGAAGCTTTCCCTACACTCTGATAACCAAAATGTCACAATGATGGAAAGGTCTCCTTCTGTATGTGGACAGTGAAAGCAAACAGTGATAAGTTGTCTTGGCTCTGACCTTTCACTCAGCTTTCCTCCCAACTCTCGTCATAAGAGTGAAATAGGGTAGCACTTTCTGTGAGTAGCAAACAATTATTGGGAAGAGAAACATATCACATTTTTAATTCTTCTCTAAACAGAAATCAAATCAATAGTTTTAGAGGAAGAGCCTTGTAGACAGTCCCTTTATTTTGAGTTTGCGATTTGTGGTCTGTTCAAAAATTCTTTTAGGATAGCCTTCTGTATGCTGTTCTAGAACAGAGGTTGGCAAATTACAGCTCATGGGCCAAACTCGGCCTTCCACCTGTTTTTGTAAATGAAGCATTAGTAGAACACTCTCCCACCCATTCATTTCGGTCTAGTCTAGGGCTACTTTGAGCTACAATGGCCAAATGGAATAGTTGTAACAGAAACCATACGACCCACAAAGCCTGAAATATTTACCATCTGACTCCTTACAGAGAAAAGTTTGCTGATTCCTGTTCCAGAATATAGTCTATATTGAAAAAGGATAAGGAAAACATAAAAGTGGCTGGCTGGAAAGTAACAGACAGCTCAACTAGTCAACAAAGGACACTTAATTTTAATCTCTTAACTCTTGGTTTTCTCTGACTCTCAAAATCAAAAATGAACAGCCTTGTGTAGCCAATTTTACAGCAATATACACAAACTAGCTGATTAAAAAAATGACACAAAATTGAGACTAAATATCTACAAATTTATGTGCTTTGAGAAATTTCAAGGCATTTACTTAGACCAGGGTGATGATGTATAACATGGAGAATTTTTTGCACCTGTCTGAAAAATTTAACTGAAAAAGTCAAAACAAATCATGATGTGGACACTAAAGTGCTTGTAAAAAAAAATGTTCACTTGGCTATAGCAGTGATTTTTTAAAAAAATCTCTGTAAAAGGGAGAGGGGAAGTAAAAGGTGTACATAAATTAGATTATTTAAGACCAGATACAAGCATAGCATAAAAAATGCACACAACCTTTTATACAAATATATGTAGTTAGGAATACACTCAATAGATGAAAAGCATTCACTTTAAGTTAATATCACTTCAATTTCAGGTAATAAATGGATCGCAATGACCTCAATTAGTGCTCAGTTAAATTCTAGAAACAAAGGGGAAGGCTTGGGTATAAATAAAGACAATGGTGTCACATGCTTTGTGAATCCATCTTCCAAGACACACAAAAGCAGAAGGCACTTTCAGCTGCATCTGAGGCTCTCAAAGATTCTTTTCTGGTACATTTACCTCTCCCAAGCCCTCCCCACCCCCACTGTGTACATATACCACTCACACATACACACACCAATATCCATTACTAAAGGGCTTAATCTCAGCCATCAGCAGAGTGCCTTTATGGGGCCATTAAACCATTTCTCTTGTTTACAGTGCCTGAAGAAAGATGTGAATTATGTCTGTGACAAAACAAGCGATAACATTTCTAAACTGCTATCAAAATGCAAACTGAAACACATTTAAGGACAGGGACCCTGATTCGAGTTTTCATGATTTTCCATTATTTGCAGCATCTGGAAATACATTCACCTATAATATTTCCGAGACAGGAATTTAGACCATAGCACAGCAAGTTGATATGTATTTTTTTCTTAAATAATATTCTTTAAGGAGAGCAGCTATAAAAAAAAAATGCCACAAAGTTTTTAAAGGAGTATTGTCAGTCTGCTGAGATCAGATACCCAGTTTGCCTCTGGATGTTATTTTGGCAACACAGGGAAAAAGTAATGTAAACTCTCATCCCTTGTTAGGAACATCAGGGTTTTTAAATTGAAGCAGACATTAGATATGATTAAGTTTTCGGGATTAAGCCAGTGTTTGTTTTAGCTTCAGGGACCTTTGTACTAAAGGAATCATAAAGGAAAGGCCAATGTGTAAAATACATAAAAGTAGAGCTACTTTTATGGGGAAAGGCAAGCAGTCATCAATATACCCCTACCTTGCTTCCTGAAGTAGATCCTTAGCACTTGCAAAGATCTTCCTGGGGTGTGTGTGTGTGTGTGTGTGTGTGTGTGTGTGTGTGTGAGAGAGAGAGAGAGAGAGAGAGAGAGAGAGAGATCCCAAACTCAGAGACAGAGAGAGAGAGAGAGACAGAGAGAGAGAGAGACAGAATGAGAGAGAGAGAGAGATCCCAGACTCCTATCAGTTAACTCTCTTTCAGGGATCCCTGCGGGGATCCCACAAGGAGTGTACCTAAATGAAAGGGACAGAATTGGGAAAATGTTCTGGAAGTGATCCTAGACCTCACACCCCTATTTAGCATCAGGTGTCTGCAGACTTGAAAACTGGTGCTGAGGACAGAGCTGAAATCAGATGCCGGAATTCCTCACTCTACAGAGTTGGGGCCTTCGGATGAATGCTGCAGCCTCATGAGGCAGCTGTTTCTCAAAAGCAGACTTAGATTCAACTGTCTCTACACTGCAGAATACCATATAACATCTTAATAGAAGAGAATGGATAAGTATTCTGGATTGGGATCCATCTTTCATCTTTTCAAAAAGTACTAGGGATACCAAGATGTGGCCAACCCTCACTTTCGGAAGGTCACTTTCCTCCAGCCCTGGTGATCTAAATCAGATGTTGCCAACATTTCTTTGTTTCAGAGTGGTTTTAAATAACTTCAATTAACTGCGGTCATTTAAAAATCAGCTTCAAAATCTTTTCCTGGTTTAAAAATCCAAACTGCTGGCTTCTCTAAGAACACGCACACACACACACACACACACACACACACACGCACTATCCAGCAATACTGGGTCCACTTTCCTGCTTGAAAAACAGGCCAAGAATTGGCTGAGCCTGGTATCAGCTGCTCCTTTGACCAGGATCTGTGCTTTCCTATATGCCATAGTCCCCACAGATCCCACCACCCCATTCCCCATACCGCTTGTACTAAGTTCACTTCATTCACTTATCTACCTGCCTACCCCTTATCTAAGACATAGATAAGAAATCACCAGTGACAGTCGGGGCACAGTGGCTCACATCTGTAATCCCAGCACCTTGGAGGCCGAGGCGGGTGGATCACCTGAGGTCAGGAGTTCGAGACCAGCCTGGCCAACATAGTGAAGCCTTATCTCTACTAAAAATGCGAAAAATTAGCCAGGTGTGGTGGCAGATGCCTGTAATACCAGTTTCTTGGGAGCCTGAGGCAGGAGAATCACTTTATACCCAAGAGGTGGAGGTTGCAGTGAGCCGAGCTCACACCACTGCACTCCAGCCCCGGTAACAAGAGCAAAACTCCATCTCAAAAAAAAAAAAAAAATCATCAATGACTATGTGTTTACATGTAAATATGCATGTGCATGCTCTCTCTCTCTCTCTCTCTCTCTCTGTCACACACACACACACACACACACACACACACACACCATCACCTCTAATTAGCAAAAATAAGTGTTATAAAACTCATGTTACACTCACAGGTCAAATACTCAAGAACCTACTCTCAGGCAATAAGACATAGTGGCAAAGCTGGCAGGCACTTAAATCTGTGTAGTTCCAAATCTTGCCACTGCCACTTACTAGCTAAAGACTGGGCAAGCCACTTAACCTCTCTGTACTTCGGTTTCCTCATCTATGAAATGCAATAATCACAGCACCTGCTTCATAGAGTTGCTGATAGGACTGAGGGAGCCACTATAAATAAAGTGTATATTGAGTCCTTAATGCGTTAGTCGTTGTTATCATTCAAACCCAGAATCACCAAGCGTTACAGCCAAAATAGATCATGTAGATGACTCACCCACATAAAAGCTGACTGGTTACGAACATGGAGGCTAAATCTTTTTTTTTTTTGAGACGGAATCTTGCCCTGACACCCAGGCTGGAGTGCAGTGTCGCGATCTTGGCTCACTGCAACCTCCACCACCTGGGCTCAAGTGATTCTCCTGCTGTAGCCTCCTGAGTAGCTGGGATTACAGGCATGTGCCACCATACCCAGCTAATTTTTGTATTTTTAGTAGAGACAGGGTTTCACCATGTTGGTCGTGCTGGTCTCGAACTCCTGACCTCGTGAACTGCCCGACTAGGCCTCCCAAAGTGCTGGGATTACAGGTGTGAGCCACGGTGCCCGGCCTTGAGACTAAATCTTGGCTTTGCCACTTACTAACTGAAGGACCTCTGGTGAGCCAGGTAACCTTTGTGTTACTCAGTTCCCCCTTTTGTAATAGCAAATATTGTCATATCAAAATTACTTATTATAATACCAAATATTGTAATGTCACTAAGCCCACAGAACTTCCTCTTGGGATTTGTATAAGAATTCAGTGAGGTAACACATAGGAGAACTTAATAGTACCTGACATGTGGCAAGTACTCAGTAAAGGTTTGCTACTACCAGTATTAGTACAACTACTTCCTTATACAGAAGACAAACAAACTCAAGGGTGCACATTGACTTATGGAAACAGAGCTTCTAGCCCTCAGATGTTACTTCACTACTTTTTCTGTTTAGCCTTGTTTCTAATTTCCCTATCAGTCAACTACACACTAAGAGGAAAAAAATAAATAAAAGTAAACACGGAAAAAGCCAATTAGGACAAGGTATCCTGACACAAGGAAAAAGCAAAAGCTACGGCCTGGTAGAGACAGCACCGGATTAGGGGTGGTGTAATCTCTATCTGGTTTCTACCCGCAGCCAGCTGCATGATCATGGACTAGATGTGCAGCCTCTCTGGGCTTCTATTCCTAACGTGCAAAATGAAGGCATTAGGCCAAGTAATCATTTTTATATCTCTAAAATGCACTGCCTGTAAGTGCCTGCTTACAGATGTAAGAGACAAGAGGAAAATGATTAAGGTCTGATACAAGAATTCCAAGGGCATAACATTCTAAAGCCATTTAGTAATAAGGGTAAAGAGCTCTACAAGCCTCCATAATGACTGATGGCATTTGATGCATTTCAGCAAAGAGTGGCAACCGAGGTTCATAATGACAATCCTTAATCATCACAAAAAAGCAAAATTGGGTACAAGTACTATATTTAAGAAGGGATGGAGGGCACATAATACAGATTAGAAAGAGGTGGATGCAATACGGTTAACATTTTAAAACACTGGATGCTTTAAAATTTGACTACATGGACCCCCACTTTCCAGTAGGAAACGTGGGAAAGTAAGATGTTATTATATGAATAAAACAAAAGGCAGAATTGAAAGACAAAGTTATATTCCTAATTGTAAAAGCATCACAAGCTTCATTCATTGAAAAATAAAGAGACCAAATGTAGAATATGTTGATTCATTCCTCTAAATTTTAAAGCCCAAACTTAATATAATGATACTTCAGCAGTAGTGGTACTAAATGATCCTCATCTTCATAGTCTAATTGCCAGGAGAAAGCGCCCTGGGAGGAAACTGGTTCTTCCATCTGGAAAAGGGTAAGAACAGGGAAAGGAAGGCCTAATGTATGAACAATCCAAATCTAATCAGTTTTGCATTTTGCATTGGCTTCAAATCAGATCTTCCTACCCCTACTGGTCCAGTAGATGGAAAGCAGCACGACACTATTTTTTTGGAAACAAATTCTGTGCAGGGAGCTCAAACATACAGTGCTTCATATCCAACTGGCAGGAATAAAACCTGAACAAGCTGCAGCTATTTGAGAAACAGATCTAATAAATTGAAATGAAGTGCCTGAATCAAGATACCCATCCAAATCCACACCTCTCAAAATTTGCTATACTTAATAAATTACCTAATTATGACCTTTATGAATATGGAAAACACCTCTTCTACAGAAATTGTCCCACTCTGCTGTAATAGGGACACTCTTTAAGCCCTGCAAAGTTCCAAAAATAAAGATCTCTTCTCTGCCTAGTAATTCTGTAATTTCTTTCAAATAATGGACAATAAGTATTTGGAAAAGACTGGTGAGTATTTGTTATTATTCCTAGCTGAGTAGGGGCTGGTAGAATCCAGTGCTTTCTGGTGTTTCTCAGTTCAGGATGAAGTACTCAGGAATGCTACAGCAGATGGGCCTGCAGAATGTACAGACACCAAAGGTGTTTTGTCCTGGCTACTGAGTGACTATGAAGATAGGTTCTTCCCACAAGAACCTGTTTTAAAAAAAAAAAAAAAAAAGAAAGAATGAAAAGAAAACAAATGAAAGATGGGCTTGCTTCTACTCTGCATCCCCTACCTCCACCAGAATGCCAGAACAAATTCCACAGTGCTCTCCTCTGTAGACAATCTGTACAGACCTCTAACAAATAGTTTAGAACAAAGTGGTAAATATATTCCTTGAAATCCAGTGCTACCAAAAAAAAGAAAGCAGATCATAAACAACAGACAATAGTTGATAAAGACATAGCATCTAAAGGTAACTGATTTAAAAGTAAATGATCCATGTGTTCTTTAATTATCTTTTTTTATTAAAGCACAAACACAGGAGCTCCACATTAAGATTTTATGTTAGTTATTTTATCTATGCGCCATAGTAACAACATACAAAACAAAATTAAGATAATATTGCATTGCCACGGAAGACCACCAAATACTAATATGCCTGTCATCACTTTGAAATAATAATTACTAAAAAGGCATTTCTAAGATTTGTAAGTTTTACTCACTAAGAACAAGTAGTCAAATAAATATGTTAACATGAAATAAAATAATTTTCTCCAGCAGTATATTGGAGGCAATAAAATAAGTAATTAGTGATGTAAATACTTGCTTAAATGAATTTATTACCATGGTCTTCAGAAACAGAGCCGTAGAATTCTAAATTTAGAATTCATCTCACATGCATTAGCATGATCTAAACAATTCTTCAAATAAGCCCAGAGGTAAGAGCAACAGTACATGGCTTACAATGTGGAGAAGACCAACACCAAGACAAATAAGACTCCACATTTATACACCACACTGATGAGTCTTGGGAAATACTATTACTATTCCATTATTCCATGTTTGTGCATTACCTGTTTAATATTTAGCTCTGGGAAAGGATCTTTCAGTTTCAGTTTGGTGATCCCATATTGCTGAAAAATTTTTATTCTCTTTTGAGTTACTGAATCCTTACTTTTGGTATATAATTTCACATACTTTTCTTCCAGTCTGTATATAAAAAGCGTCTGTAGTTTGAATGGTCTTAAATGGACTATTTTAGCACCAAAATGACATGCTTGATAAGTAGAAAACAACCCTCAATGGTTGAAGTACACCTGCAGCATTCTTATGTCACCCTACTGAAGACATGATTGAGATCGATTCAGACATCACCAGTCACTTGGCTCCTTGTTCAAAACAACCCCATTGGTAGACAATCAATGCTGAAAATAAGTTCTGAATACCAGAGCTAGGAAAGTTTGCCCAAAAAAAGAAAGCCAGCTGGCTAGGGCCAAAAAAAGTACCTTTCAGTAAATGCCAATAAAACTTTACAGGCTGCCAAAATAACAAAGATAGAGTGATTACAAAGGAAACCTCACAATTTTCCTGACAATAAACACCTTCTTAAAATAAAATTTTCTGTCACCTGGCCTCAATTGTTACAGCTGTTAATACTAGCTGGGGTAAATCCTGCAAAAAAAATTTTTTTGTGTGTGTGTTTGAACCAACTACTTATTTGGTACAACATTTTAATCATTTTTACCCCAAAATAAATTTGGAAAATGTTATTTAAAAAATCTCTTCTAATATTTAATTCAATGTATTAAAGGAGTTTCCATGAGGAACTGCCACTCTTACAGAAAAAGCTTTTACCTAAAGTATTTCACCCAATTTGAAAAATTTTCATCTAACTCCGTAAGATTAAGAATGCCCCCTTAAAAAAAGGTTAGATGTATGACATACAAAAGTAAAGTCTGTGATTGGGTAGGGCTACTTTTTTTTTTAACAGTCAACCTCTTTTTTCATTTCTTAACAATAAAATAAATATTAACTTAAAAACATTTACGGCATAAGAGCTACATCAGAATAATGAACTATGAGTCTCTACTGACACAAACCTAGCCATTGCCAATAAAATGAGAAGCAAACAAGCCAAGTGCTGAAAAGGAAAGCCAAGCAAGAAAGGCTTGGACAGACATAACCACAGCCATGAAAGAGGTGACACTGTGTAAGACACGTATACAATAAACTAATTTTAATACTTCGTTAAATACTTTCCAAGTATTGTAGGAACTAAATGTATTGGATCAATCAATGCAGAGATCACATTTCCATACGTATGAGATAATAATCCCAAGAAAATTATTATTGAACAAAGAATTTTTGAATTATACTAGCATATAGGGAGTAATTTTTGTGACTTCTTAACACACTCATTTTTTTTCTACGAGAACACATCTCTGATTTTTCATTGGGATCCACTTGGGAGTTCTGAATCACAAATGAACGAAGCCAAATCACAGTATTTCATGAGGAGTTTAGGAGATTACTGCTGTCCACCTGCACAGTCTTTAAAATCAACAGTTACTGAGAAGTACGCTAATCATAGATATGCAGCTTGTGAAATCTGATTTCAATACCAATACCCTGCACGCAATTTATATTAAGGCATATTTATACAAAGTTACAATTATATTTGACTTAGTTGATATGATCTAGTATTAAATAAATATTGCAATAGCTGAAAATATAAAATCAAGTATTACACAACTATCCATTAATTACATACACTTGTAACCTAAGAAATGTTCTTAATTTTCATGCTATTTATAATCCAGAAGGGCTTCTTAAATGTTCCTTAAACTCTTATTACACTTCATAGAGTTGTTGATATAACCTCCCAGCAGCTAGTTTAAAGGGTCTTTCTTTCTTTTTTATCGGCACTGGAGTCTCCCTATTACACTGTTCCAGGAGGGTACGCTTAAGGCTATATTACAGGAGAGAACTCCATATAATAAGATCATTGTCATCTTTCAGGAACCAAGCCTTGTCTGATGGGAACCAAGATATTTCACCTGTTACTAAATTTGCCTCCATAGCAATAGTGTCATGGCAACATTCCAATGTGTATTTTTTACTTTTGCTAACTGCAAATAAGGGGAAACTAGATTACCACATTAAGCATAAAATGTAGAGCATAACTAGGTAGCAGTGGTGTACAGGTGTTATTGGAAATAGAAAATCTCAGCATGGAAGCAATGATACTTGAACATTGCAAATCTTTTTACTTCTGTCTTAGGTAGAGGATTTTGTAGTAACATCAAAATACATATCAAATCATACTAATCCTTGCACAATGCAAGTCTTTAAGTTTTACATAATATACAGTATACAGAGGAACTACATAGGAAATAAACTCTGCATTTGATTTTATTTTCACATAAATTTCATTTAAATAAATATCAATTACTAATCCCTACGGATTAGTAAAATGTTTAAAAGACTCCAAGGAAAACTGCAAAATGTCAAAAAAATAAAGATGTGATTATTAAGGTGGATCTCTATTATTAAATGAGGTGGTATATTCAAATACTCAAGTGTTCTAGTGTTTAACTGCCTATTTTAAAAAACGTCAAACTGTATTCACTGCTACATAAACCTAAGGCACCTATTTAGATGTAACCTTTTGAGATGCTTAGCTGTTGGCAGCAAGCCCATTTTAAGGAACAGGTATTACAACCTCTGCTCTAGATCACAGATCAATTATAGGGATAATCATTTTCTGTCACTTGGTAATCAAATAGCATGGCAAACAATGACAACAAACAGTGATGGTGGAGACTTGCATATAGAATGAATTTGTTTTATATTTCTCTCTCATTTTATTTTCTGCATTACAATCTAATTCTTTAGAACACTGAGCTCTGGACCAAAGCATCTGCAGTAACTCCAGGTGTAAAGTGCGTCAAATACTGCAGCCAGCTGATATATTCAGCGGCTTATATTAGCACTTAAACACACAAAGAAGATTTACACAGCACTTCTTTGTAATTGATAGTTCCAAGAAACTAGAAAGTATGAAGATGAAAGGGCGCTCAGCTCTCCTTCCAAATGTGCAAATAGAAAAGATGAGCTTTGGAGAAACACATGGATACCACCTGCAAAACAATCCTATGATCACAAACATGATAGGCCTGGTTTGCAGTCTCCTCCTCACCCCTTTGAAGTAAATAGAAGCTTTGTAAATTGAGGGTGTGCACAGGGATAAAAGTTAAGTCAGATAAAGCCTGATTCTCCTCTTCCCACACAAGGCATGCATAAATTCTTAGCCAGTGACTATTTCTTTCAATTATTACATTTGATTCCAGTGACATAAAATGTCTGGTATATATGCATTATTTAGCATATATTTGTTTTAAGTTTGGTTAAGTAGAAATGTGCCTATATGCTAAAATCCATTTACAAAAATACATTATACTCCTTTGCTTTTTTCTTTCCACTTTCTCCTCCCCAAAAACAGACATTTTCATCCTCAGGAATTTCCAGGCTGGCCCCGTTGTTCTTCAGATGAACCTAGAATACATCTGAGTTTTGCTAACTCACAAAATGACCTATCAAAACTCATTCCCATCGCTATCCAGTGTGAATGTCTGTATTCAAACACTGCTACCATTCTCTCTGATGGACAGAAAATTGTTCATTCTTACTTCAGAGCAATTAATACCTGGTCTTCTCCCAACTTAATAGGCCCTCCCCTCATCACTGGGTAAATCATACAAATCTTGAAAAGCCAGTTGATGTGGGGTAAGCACAGATATATTAAAAAATAGGTACCAAGGAAGATCATTCCAGTTCTGTCACTCCTTGGGTACTTTGGGCAAACTGTTTTGCTCCTGACAATCTTAGTTTTGGCACACAGGTCTAAGAGACAGTGTAACATCGTGGTTAAGAGTGTAAACTCTGGAGCCAGATCTACAACTTGGCTGCTGTGTGACCCCGGACAATCCACCTAACTACTCTGTGCCTCAATTTTCTCACCAAAAAAAAAGGAGATAATAGTTTCTACTAAAAAAGGATGTTATGAAGATTGGCTGCCTTATCTATAAAGTGTTTAGAAGAGGAACTGGCACACAGTGAACATTACACAAGTATTAGCTGTTATTATCCAAAAAATACAGAAAAATTGGGTGAGTAATCTCTAGGCTCCTGTCATTTCTAATATTTCACTGGTAGATTTCTAGTTTCTGTTCTAGGTCAGGCTTAATTTCCTTCTTGAGGCCTTTCTCAAGTACTCCAATTTGTGTTGATCTTACTTTAAAAAAAAAAAAACTATAGAATTTAATATCTGTAAGGACCATTCATTTAATTTGTAGTCAGGTAGTATTTTTAAAATTGTTAACACAATAATAGTAATAATATTAATAATTATGAGTGGCCTATTTTATCCTCCTTACACTTCTGTCTATGATAACCTCACTCTTCAAAGCCCCTTTGAAAAATGAGGAAATGGAAGTACTAAGAGATTAAGTGGCGTACCAATGTTACCCGGCTATTAATAGGAAGTAGGAGACAGGGCATTGAGCCTAACTAGTAGGACTCCAAAGCCTGCAGTCTTACATGCTATTTTAACTTCCCCACTCTACTGTACCTTAACTAGTCCCAGCATATGCTTCCCCTTCTTCCATACTTCGCTGTATGCTTTTTCAAGGCAGGAATCATTTTTTTTCTAATGTTTTTATGCATAAGAATTGTTTCCCATATAAATAGATACTTAAGTATCTCTCTATCTTTATCCTGGCATTATAACTATGCAAGTAATTCATATAATGTCTAAAACGAAATGAGTTTCAAAATCATCACTTAAAAATGATTTGTTGCGGCCAGGTGCAGTGGCTTACACCTGTAATCCCAGCACTTTGCGAGGTCGAGGCTGGTGGATCATCTGAAGTCAGGAGTTTGAGACCAGCCTAACCAACATGGTGAAACCCAGTCTCTACTAAAAATACAAAAAGTAGCCAGGAGTAGTAGCCAGCGCCTGTAATCCCAGTGGCTCAGGAGGCTGAGGCAGGAGAATGGCTTGAACCTGGGAGGCAGAAGTTGCAGTGAGCCAAGAACATGCCACTGCACTCCAGCCTGGGCAATAGAGTGAGACTCTGTCTCAAAATTAAACAAAAAAACAAAAAAAAAGGTTTGTTCTCTGGAACCCATTTTTTTTTTAAATTGGGAGCTATACATAGATTATTTACCTTTCTTAAATTAAATACTTAAGAGTACCATGTGTAGACAACCTGCCACATAAATTAAAGAGCAGGGTCTTCCACAGACCTGTAACGCATTTGCTGCTACATCTAAAGTATTTCTTCTTTTTGAGTTGTTAGTGGAGGACAATGGAAAGGAAGATGGTGTTCACCTCTTAGAGAGCAATCTATAATGAGTAATTACATCTATCTAGGGAAGATATGCTACCAGTATGTGGCAGCAGTAACGACATCACAAACCAACTCTTTCATGGCTAAATTAATCAAATGCGATTATCTTAAATTCCTTTAACTGCATGATCAACATTGCTATTCTGAATCTTCATTACTGTTATTGTAGTTTATAAAGTCCTCTGCCCTCAAAACAGTAAATAAATTAAGTAGATATTGATGTTGCCTGACTCTGCAGAGCTACTGAGTTATTCAACACTCATTTATGTGCTAAGTTCTTCACACAAGATACCTCATTTAATCATTACATCCACCTATTTACTTTCCCCTTTTTCTTACACAGCTTAAAGATGTTAATTAATTAGTTCAAAATCATAAAAATGGCAAATTATAAAATTAAGATTTAAACCTAGACATGCTGTACTCCAAAGCTCACACGTTACCATGTGAGCTTATCGCTGCTTTAAGATTTTACCTCAGTGCCAAATTCTCTAATGCTAGTAATTCCTTTTGGAGAGGGAAAAACTAGAATCTATTTTTCTTATATTTAGCATGCAGAATCCAATTGTTGAAACTCAAATCCTAATTTCTTTAGTTGTTGTTATTGATTTCCCTTGGAAGCTGAAAATATAAGAATCCGTTATCATATGCTAGGCATGGTGGCTCATGCCTACAATCCCCACACTTTGTGAGGAAGGATCCCTTGAGTCCACAAGTTCAAGACTAGCTGGGCAACACAGCAATACCTCCTTTCTACAAATAAAAATAATAATTTAAAAATAGCTGGGCATGGTAGTGCACACCTGTAGTCCCAGCTACTTGAGAGGCTGAGTTGGGAGCATGGCTTGAGTGCTGGTGGTTGAGGCTGCAGTGAGCCATGATTGCCCCAGTGCACTCCAGCCTGGACAAGAGAACAAGATCTCATCTCAATAATAATAATAATAATAATCTGTTATTATATATAATGATTGCACTAATATTTGTGAAATACTTTGGGTCAAACACATCTGGTCCTGTATAAGCCCAGCCACGGCCTAATAATTGGTTCGCTGGAAAAGTAGCTATTTTATAAGGTGATCTTTGGTCAGTCACAATTTAAGCAGCCCATTAATTTTAAATGGACTTCCAGAGGGCCACTTCATTGCAAATAGTGTTACAGCAAGGGTCCCGTGGATTCATTTTTATCATTTAAATAGCAATGATCATAAAATTAGCACCCTTCTAATGTAGTTCTCATCTTGATTATTGCTATTTAACTAGTGAAATTTTTTCTTCCGGCTGAGTGAACACTATAATTATTATTGCTTTGCATTGTAAAGGTTGCATCTTAATTGAAAAATCAACACTTTTTTTCCTTTTAACATCAACTTTAGAATCAACAAAAACATTGAGGATAGAAGCAATTTTGCTAGACCCAAAAATTAGGGTGTTCTTGATTGACCAGAATTCATAACCCATAATCTTACACATAAGATGCTAACTGATCCTGTAACAGGGTCTGTATCATAAGTATTAGAGTGTTTCCAGCACAACACTTTTTGTATATGAATTCCTATGGTCAAAGAGACAGTAGGTTTGAACAAATAACACTTCTGAGTTTCTTCTGACAGTATCACTACAGATATGCACTGAACTACTTAGTGTGATCAACCTCAAAAGGTCAAGTTGTTATAACCATTTACAATATGTAAAGGTACAGTAGATACAGCCCATATACTGGTATGGGGAGACATTATTTGAGTATGAAGAAAAACACAAAAAGGTAAGTTGATCAGAAATGAATGCACTTGTGATATATTATAAATGGTATGTATTGTGTATTTCATATATCTGTATATTCTGTATACACAGAATAAAAACTTACATAGCATGTTCTACGTGCCAAATATATTACTTATATATTTCACATAAACATATACAATGTTACACACACATACACACACACACATATATATATATACTCCTTTAGTGCTCCATTCACCCTAGGGAAGGTAATATGTATCCCATTTTTATGCAAGAGGAAACTGAGGCATAATGATCTTAAATTGCTTGTACAAGGTCACAAACTTAATAAATAATAGAGATTTGAACTCAAGTGGCAAAGGTCCAGTGTCCTACTCTCATGCAGTACATTGGACTGAGTCGCCTAAATAAATCTCATCATGTTTGTATCATATGGCTTTGGTGTCTTCCACATCAACACTATGAGTAGCATGAAATAATATAAAAAAGTAGGATCAGACAAAATGCACAGTGTGACATACAATTAATTTCAGCAAACATTAGTAAATGTTGCTGGCCTAATTATATCTTGCCAAACAGAGTCTGAAACCAAAATATAAAAATTCTGTTTTGAGAACATCATCATTTTGCTAAGCAAACATTCAGGATTCCCTAAGGCGAAGACCTACATATACATAGAACTTAACCACATTTCTACAATCCAAAACACAAGGATAAAGATTTTCATACAGAAACGGGGAACTTTGGCAATTGTCTGCTCCATCCTTGTTTTCCATATATGTATTAGTTTGTGCATTATGTTATAAATTAGAATAATTCCATGAAGAATAAAAATTATTTTTGATAAATTTTTCATTTTTCTTTTATTGCATTATACGAGCATACAAATTTATGTATGTAAATATGCCTGTGGCAAAAACATTTATTATATGACTTTAATTCACTTGTACAGTCATGGCAAATCAAATAATAACAAGTTTGTACATTTTACTGGAATGCATAATGTTACCAGGTAAGTTTTGGTTCTGCCATTCAACACTTATAAATGTGGTTCCTTATACGGGAACCAGACTAAACTCGTGTAGCTTTGTCTATATCCCAAGGACATTGTGAGAAGCAAATGAGATGCAGGATGTGAAAATGGCCTATGAAATCTAAAATGCTAAACAAATATAAATGATTAGTATTATTGCCAGTATTGTATTCATCTTTCAGTTCACAGCACCTAGCACGATGCCTGGCACTTTGAATGTTTGTGAACATTACTTATATTTTATTATGAAAAAAAAGCTATGGTAGGAATTTAACCAAAAAGACAAGCTACATGTTGACAAAATAAAGATGCCAAATGTAAAGAGTCTAAAACTGTTATTCCTTAACTATTATAAATAATATGAAAAAAGAGCATATTTTTTCTACTTTTGTAATCACAAAATTCACGTGTTTTGCTATATTTACAACTATTGAAATTTTACATTAAGGTTTTTGAAGCATTTTAATACCAATCTTAGGAAAGAAAATGTAATGCACACACACACACACACACACACACACACACACACACCCCTGTACATACATATATATATATAGATAACTTTACTGATGACTTCTCATTTTCTTAGAATTTAACAAAAATTATAAGAAAAGAATGTTACATTTTGCATAAAATTCAGATGTTTGTATATATTAGCCTGCTTATATGTACATCACACACACATAAATTCATGTCTCCATCTCTACATAAGACCGATACATAAGAGGATAGGTTTACACCTTCCATAAGCACATTATCTAAACTTTCAGAAATTGCTGTTTAAAAGCCAAAAGCCTAAATTTCCACTTTGATCAACAGGACAGCTTCAATACAAAATAGGATGACTGAAGTTTATTGATTAGCTGAAAACTTTCTAATGCATCAGCCTTTAATCTACAATAAAACTGTGAATGAAAATAGAGCTTTCACCAAGGAAAACAGGGATTGACTCCTGAAAGAATACAAGAACATGGAGATTTGGGATGGCAAAAAAAATCCAGAGAAACACAGCAATGACATCCAGCTATTTGGCTTTCCCTGTAGACCTGTGAGTTGAGACAACTGTATCACCTGACATTCTGGCCCCAGTGCCAAGGACTAGGGAGTCAAATCAGATCAACATAATAAGGCTGCTGTGTTCATGAGAACAGAGAAAAACAACCCCAAACAGCAGTAAAAGTTCACTTCACAGTATGACCACCATTTCAAAGGAAAAGCTAACACTACTTAGAGGTTTGCTTCAATACTACCCATACATCTTGATAGGGATCAGCCATTTTTAACCATTTGTGTGGCCTTGATAGTATTTGACAGAACTTTTGTTGGTAACTCTGTAGCTGGAAAAAATTCTAAGAAAAGCATCTTATGGTTTAGTAGTAAATGTTAGTGTTGAAAAGTTCTGGGGAGTAAATGGAGAAAGGGGGACATATATTTCTTTCTAATCAAAACGTATCCAAAATTTTGTATTGGTTTATAGCTCATGATCATTAATATGAAAAATCTACATAATACTAAGCTAAGAATTATGCATATATAACATTAACATTGATAAAGGAGACAAAAGCTGGCATAAAGATATTGAATTGAATTCATTCCTTCATCCAGCAAGCATACATTTGTGCTAGTGATGTAGCAGAATTTAAAAATACCCTCCTGAATAAGAAAATGGGTGAGAAAAGTATTTATTATTCCAGTGTCACAAACAGTGAATGTGATAAAGAAAAAAATCACTAATAAGTAAAGGTATCCAGGTGCATATTTTGTCATATTTGCTATTTTCCCAGCGCACAGCTAAGGGCATGTAATCTTTCTTTTAAAATCATAAAGGGCCTGATAACCGTTTTGGATTTCAGTTTTTCATCTCTAAATTAAAGGTGTTGATATCATTAATCTTTATCATCTCAAGCTGCAGCTTTGAAATTTCGATGAATATTTACTACTACAGTGGAAATTCCATGAACACCAGTAATACTCCTAGTGCTACTACTAATATCTCAACTGCTGCTGCTACTGCTACTACTGCCTTCGTTCCCAAATGGCTGTTCTCCTCCAGTGAGAAAAATACACCATGTCTGAAATATTCTGGGGCCAAAACCTGCACATAAGCAACACACAAATATACAGTGTTATCATAAACATCCCTCAAATTCTGAATAAATAAGAGAGAATCTTTGAAGCAGAGAAGGTCATACACTGCAGCCCAGACAAGGACTAGAATGGTTCATGGCCTCCCATCTACTTCTCCCATAGCTATTCACTCAAATGAGTTCCCAGAACATCTTTCTTAGGACAGACCTCTATTGGAGGGTTCTCTTGGTCTCTCTTCATCTGTCATACCTTGATGAGAAGAATTTTCAAAAGCTATCAATGAAGAACAATGTTTGTTAGCCATGCAGATTTTTGTTTTCAGAATAGAAACAGTTTTGAAACGTGTACGTGTACTCTGAGTATCGGCGACCAGGGAGGGAAATTCTGCACAGACAAAGCAAGCATGAGTTGGGATTCTCAGCTGTGTCATTTCAGTCATCACATGCCTTAGTTATTTGATTATTTTATGCCCTGTGTTTCTCTTCACGTAAAACGGGAACAATATCAAGTTATTTCAGAGTATTTGTCTTAATAGAGATTACTGAGAAATGTATGGTGAGATAGCAGTATCTAACAATATTTATTAGAGTGCCCTAATCTGATAACTGAGATTTAGCTCTAATGTTACATAGATGCAAATGGTTTTCCATTAGCCAACAAAGAAAAATAAAACACAGGGAAATAAAAGCAGATATTAGCATTAGTTTTCAAACAGTTCAACCCACCTGTGCGTGAATACATTAAAAAAAAATAAGATTCTAAATACCCAAGAAGCTATTCATTTAATTCAGTATTCAATGAATACCTCAAAAATGTGAATCATACACATGAATAGGGCATGATCCATCCTCTACAATCCAATAAAAGTAGGATTAAAATTAGAATGTATGTAAAGCATATATTGGAACATAGAAGTACCTAATTCTGACTAAGATAATCAAGGGAAAAATAACATCTGATCTCAATATTAAAAAACAAATATGATCTCGATGACTAGGACAATACTCTGTATACAGTAATAATTAACATTAGAGTACATAATTTTTAAAAAGTCCAAAGATATTCTTCTCAGTCCCCTATAACATGAATTTTAGCATAGGTCAAAAAGATGTTAACACAGACACTGATAGCCATTAACCACTGGAAAATCCAGTGGCCTTGCCTTTGGACAGGGGACGTTTTGTTGAAATAAACATAAAATTAAGTCCAGGTTTGGTGGCTCACACCTGTGATCCTAGCACATTAGGAGGCCAAGGCGTGAGGATTGCTTGACCCCAGGAGTTCGAGACCAGCCTGGGCAACATGGCGAAACCCAAACTTTACAAAAAATACAAAAATTAGCCAGGCATGGTGGCACACACCTATGGTTCTAAGCTGATGTGGGAGGGTCACTTGAGCCCAGGAGATTGAGGCTGCAGTGAGCCAAGATCATGCCACTGCACTCCAGACTGGGCAACAGAGTGAGAACCTGTCTCAAAAAGCAAAACAAAAAACAAACAAACAAAAAATACCATAAAATGACAGGAAGCCTGAGCACATTTTCTTCAACATGTAATAATTGAAGAAAATAATTGAAAAAAATATCTGCTATCATGGAGTAAATAAGCTCCATGATAGCAGATATTTTTCTGACTTTTTCCACCACTTTATGCCCAGTGACTAAGACAAAGCCTGGCATATAATATGGACTCAAAACAAGTTTATTGAATGAATAAACATCTAGAGTCTTACAAACGTACTTAACATCTGTACAGATTACAACTGCGTAGGCATATGCACCCAATAAATTAATTAATTAAACTAAAATCTCATAGGTAAAACAAGAATTCTTAAACTGTTAAGATTTATTATTCATATTTGAAATCATAAAAATAAAGCTAATGGATATGGATCTCATTTGCAAGAATATAATCATTCCGATTTTGCAAACAGTAATGTGAATACAAGATTCTGCTACAATAAGAGACAATTAAAGGGTCCATCACAATTCAAACCTTTTCAACAGGACCTCAAAACTAATAACAGGACTGCATAGCCAACATCTAGAAGTTACTATGAAACAAATCTCTGAATAGTTTAATAAGGTCACACCTACAGCAAAATAAACTAAAAAAAAAAAAACCAAAAACCTTTTTTGCTAAAGTCTAGATTTACAAGACTCAAAAGATTACATATAAAATCATTGCACAAAGGTACTTTTCTGATCTTATAGCTTAATCAGGCATTGTATAAATAGGATTTTTAATCTAGCCATTCCTGATATATTGCCAATAATGGAGTTCTTGAGTTAACATTACCATTAGCTACCATATAATGCAAATATACATATAAAATTACATGAAAAAATTACATGCAAATAGTACTTCACTTTAGATTTAAAAAAGCAACAGCATCTAACCAAAATTTTTACTTAGTAAGACAAACCACAAACTCTCATTAGGAAAAAAATCAGTAACAGAAAGAAGCAAATATGCATTGTGCATCTTAAATAGATGTTTATTATGATAAAAAGAAAAAATGGAAAAATGATATGAATAAAAACCCATAACAAACACTAAACATATAATTATGATGTGAAGGTCCACAAGTACTAGTTTAGAGCTGAGATTATTTCTTCTTTATATCTTATTTCAGGAAACTTACATATTCCATGAAGTGGTAGCCCCAAAATATATTTATTTTCATGACTGCTTTTGTTTTAGTTTAAAATACAATAAATGTTGTGTTTATGTTTTTACATATCAGCAAATACAAATGTATGTGTATTTATTACAAATATGGAAACAAATAATACAATATTTGGTTCTGCAAATTATTTTCCACTCACATCCTTTACCTAGATTTTTCTAATAAATATTGTTTGGCATATATTTCTAACAAGTCCATTCACTGCATAATGAAATTATTATTTAATATGAGGTCAAGTTCAATCAAAGAAGGTATCGATCACTTTCTTCAAAATAACTTGTTACTAATCATAGGGAGGGTAAGTAAAAAATATTTGCTGACATACATCCCTTGACATTTTTAAAAAGTCAATTTCTACAATATATTGTTATATTAAGGACAAAATTAAAGAAAAAATAAGAAAGCAAAAGCTAAAGACTTGGGTTACAATAGATATTTTTAGCTTTCAGACTAAAAACCTGGAAGAGCAAGCACCAGTTTTGTAGGGTTTTGGATTTTATTTTTTGGTTTTCATCTTAACATTGAGTTTGCCCTATCTATCTTAACAAGAATATACGGGTAAAACCAAAAATAGTGACAAGTATCTCCTAGAGCATATGTTATTAAAATTGAGACTAATGTGATTTTCTCACTATAAGCGTACAGAACATAAGTACTGGCTGCACCTGGGTAATGGTTACATTCCATAAATTTACAATGAGAAAATTTTAAGTATACCAATAAAGGAAAGTAGATCTACTTACTATAAATAAAAGTGGTTCTGCATAGTAAATTCTACATATATGATTCCCCCATTAATTATGTTTTTTCTAAAGCCCACTTTTAAATTCAAGCATGCATTCACCATATTTAGATAGTATCCTTTCTCTTTTCCCTCGGTCACAAAATCATAACGTGACTCTGGGCCTGAAAGATTTGTTTCCCTGTCAACTTATGACAGAAAGCATACCCAAAAGAAACTCAGAACCATCAAGAGGCAGCTATCATATAGCTCTCAGGAATACTAACTTGGATGAGAAGGTATGCAACTAGCCATCCTTGAAATGGATAGTTTGAGTCTGGCTATTTGGTGACATGTTTAAATATGCCTCAAAAAAATTTAAAACTGAAAACAAACCACAAAAAAAAACTCATATTCTTAAATCCAAGAAATGTCATTTCTTTTTGAGTGTGTCCTCTCATTTTGGTAAAAGCAGTCAAGAAAATGAAAGAAGACAAAGTTTTCCTAACCATTCATATCAAAAAATGTAATCGGGCAAGAAAGTTTTCAAAATTAGTAATAAAAAAATCAACCTTATAAAGTATTCACTGTATGTGTTTAAAGAAACAAAATGTAGGAAGGTAGCTTAGTAAAAAGGCAGGAAATTATGAAAACAAACCATAAATGGAATTATCTGATCCTAGACAAGCACATGTTAACATAAATTTTTCAGTCAGGGTCTACGTAGACCTGTCTTACTTCAGTTTTCTAAGAAGCAGATTTGTAACAGTAATCTAAGTATTTCTTTTCTCCACTTTTTTGCAAAAAAAGAAAAAAGAGAGTCAAATGCTTTTTTTTTTTTTTTTTTTGAGACAGAATCTCATTCTGTCACCCATACTGGAGTGCAATGGCACAATCTCAGCTCACTGCTACCTCTACATCTCAGGTTCAAGCAATTCTGCCTCAGTTTTCTGAGTAGCTGGGATTACAGGCATTCGATATCACGCCTGACTAATTTTGTATTTTTAGTAGACAGGGTTTCGCCACATTAGCCAGGCTGGTCTCAAATTCCTGACCTCAGGTGATCCACCCGCTTCAACCTCCCAAAGTGCTTGGACTACAGGCGTGAGCCACTGCACCAAACTTAAATCCTATTCTTAAAACTAGAAATTCCTAAAGAAACAAAGTGCAGTTATGATTTTCATTTACTTAAAGTGTCATCCATGTACTAATAACAGTGGTTTTAAACAGTTGATTCCCCACATAGTGGTTTGTCTCGATGATTTCTGTATGGTCCACTAGTATTATATTACAGATATCTGACAAAGCATATAAGTTTGCAAGAGATATGCTTTTGTAAATAGCGTAGAGTCAGGATTATTACTATTTCTTTAATAATATTTTTTTCCAATCAACTTGCATTCCAGTGTGTTTTCTTGAGTGTAAGACAAAGCAGTAGAGTTACAAGGATCCATCTTGTTGGGAATTTTGCATAACCCTGGGAGTTATGCACCCTCCTTCAACTGTCCTAGGAGAATATGAAATGTAAATGCAAATATCATCTATCATGTGAATCACTATAGAGAAAATACTGAAATGAACTAATGTAACCAAATGGAAACAAACTAGTTATAAAAATAACATAACTTTTTTATGAAGAACAAAATGAAAGGTGGTAGATTTTTAAAGATTAATGATATAAAGGCTGGGCACAGTGGCTCACGCCTGTAATCCCAGCACTTTGGGAGGCTAAGGCAGGAGGATCACTTGAGTCAGGAGTTCGAGACCAGCCTGGCCAACATGGTGTAACTCCATCTCTACTACAAATGCAGAAATTAGCTGGCATAGTAGCACTTGACTGTAACCTGCGAGGCTGAAGCCAGAAGGTCCCGGGAGGTGGAGGTTGCAATGAGCTGAGATTGCACCACTGCACCCCAGTCTGGATGACAGAATGACATTCCATCACAAAAAAAAAAAAAAAAAGATATAATTAAAAATATGTAATTTAAGGCTGGGCACAGTGGCTTATGCCTGCAATCCGAGCACTTTAGGAGGCTGAAACGGGTAGATCACTTAAACCCAGGAATTCAAGACCAGCCTGGGCAACAGGACAAAACCCCATCTCTATATAAAATACAAAAATTGGCCAGGTGTGGTGGTGCGTGCCTGTAGTCCCAGTTACTCAGGAGGCTGAAGTAGAGTAGACTACTTGAACTCAGGAGGCAGAGTTTGCAGTGAGCCAAATCATGCCACTACACTCTAGCCACGGCAACCAAGCGAGACCCTTTCTCAAAATAAAGTAAGATTGAAAACAAGATTATTGATGTAATTAAAGTATACAATTTATGAAAATTCTGTTTAAATACAGATGTATATCCACTTCAGAAACATAAGGTTCACCTACGTTTGAAATATACCTTAATTTTTCCTTTCCAAGGAGAAACACTTCTATTTTTTCTGGACTAAAACACATCCTAATGTAATTCTATTTTTTCCACCAGAGTGTCTGAGTTATGGAAATATTTATTGCCATGGAATGAACAATTCGTTAAAGCATGTTATTGATTCTCTTATCCTTCCTTGATTTCCTGGGATACACTTGTAGAAAGTTGTTTTTACTTGTTTTTTATTTTTATTTTCTGATAGATATGGGGTCTCACTATGTTGCGTACTCTGGTCTCCACCTCCCAAGCTCAAGCGATTCTCTACTTCATCCTTCTAAAGTGCTGCGATTAGAGGCATAAGCCGCCATGCCCAGGCTCTGTGTTCACTTGTTTCTAATGCCTATACTTGCTTCAAAGTTAGGATCTTTCAAAGGTTAGCAATCTATAGTATACCATCACTGGATTCCACATTTCCAATATAAATATTTTGTAAATAAAAATAAAGAATGCTTAGGAAAATTTCTAGAAAGTTCCCAAGTGTTATGGTTTAATCTCATTTTCACAATTTTTGGATGCTTTGATCTCTATTATTCTACTTACATTTAAACATGTTACAGTCAAATGCATGTTCTATAATCCAGTGTTGAGCAAAATTCTGTTCTTCATCTTAGCCTTCGTTTACCAAAGGACTAAAGCAAAAGCTAAGGCAGAAGCATCTTATTTCATTGAGGTACGCAAGGAAATCTGATTATTCACATTTGTTTTTCATGAGACAGAGTCTCGCTCTGTTGCCAGGTGCCAGGCTTGAGTGCAGTGGCACAATTTTGGCTCACTACAACCTCTGCCTCAGGGGTTTAAGCAATTCTCCTGCCTCAGCCTCCTAAGTAGCTGGGACTACAGGCACATGCCACCACGCCCAGCTAATTTTTATATTTCAGTAGAGACAGGGTTTCACCATGTAGGCCAGGATGGTCTCAATCTCTTGACCTCGTGATCCGCCCACCTCGGCCTCCCAAAGTGCTAGGATTACACGAGTGAGCCACCGCGCCTGGCCTATTTACATTTTTTTAAATAACCCCACAGAGTTTATAGACAGGCCACACAGAGGGGACAGAGTTTCTTTCTCTTCCTAGAGATAGGATCCCTCTGCCCCCACTTAAGCATACCCAGACAGACAAGAATCAAACATCTGTTTAAAGGCATTTTGGAGACCATTTAACCTCTCAATTCCAATATTTGATAAACTTCTGCAGCCAGAAATCCTCTTTAGCATCTAATACAAATGCCCTATTCTTCTTGTTAAATCATTTCTCTCTTCTCCTTTCTTTAGTGAAGATTAACTGGTCACTATGATATGAACAGTAGTCCTTCATGTCTGTGAAAACTTCAAATAAGATATAGCCCCACTTTTTAAAAATTAGGCTATTTCAGATTTACTTTTGCCTCTGTTTATGGGTTTTTTAATTATTATATGTCTTATTTACATGTCCCAAAGCCACATTTGTTAAAGTGCAAATATTCTCTAATTGAAGTAAAATAAACCTTCACGATTCTGAAAACATTTGGTTAAACTATCACGGTCTCAGTAAGTTTTCCCAGAATGATGCTACACATGCGGTTTTAAGGCATATCATATGTTTCCACCTTAAGAAAGGAATTAGGACTCTGAAGATCTTAGGAGGAAATAAGCACTAAGAAGGTGATCATGATGGCAATGGCAATTTTACATACTGTTCTTCTATAACATGCAAGCCATGCTGACTGTGACATGCTTCTTGTACCCTCAGGAAGTTCACAATCTTATCAAAGACACAAATGTATCTAAAATACTATAATATAATAAATACAATATACAAGATGCCGTGGAGTCCAGCTAACTGTAGGGTAAACGTGGCAAGAAAAGGCTGAGAAAGACTTCAATGAGGTGAAATCTAAGGTGACTCTGAAATAGGAGTTTCACCAGACTTCAAAGCAAAAATGAAAACTTTTAAAGCAAAATGAACATATGCAAGGGCAAAGAGACTTAAAACAGCTCAATCTGCCCTGATAATTGAAAAATCAGATGGGTTAAAGTACAGATGGGGAAAAGACAGGGTACTGGAGTAGCAAGAGTTAAAATCAAAAAGATAGTCAAGGTCTGGGTTATAGAACAATTTTCCGTACAGCTAAAGAAATAGGACTTTGCCCTGCAGAAAGTTTAAGAGGAAAATTAACAAGGCCAAAGAGCTATGTGTTAATGCTACTGCACTGCTTCCTTAATGGCTTGCAAGGAGGGAAAAATAAAAGGCAAGAAAACCAACCAAAAGGCTGATTCAGAAGTTCCTTCAAGGCAGAATGTGGGTGTGTGAACCAAAGCAATGAAATAGGGATGAAGGAGAGGCCACGAAAGTAAGACATTTTTGAAAGGGAGGATCAACAACTTGGTTAGCAATTTGAGGTTTATGGTAAAGAACCGAGCTGTCTGAGGATAAATATCAGGATTTCAGTTTGGATGGTGATGCCACTAACTTAGAAAGGCAACAGAAGTAAAAGAGCAATGTTGGTCAGGAAAAAGCATGATTTCAATGTTGCCGAGTGTAAATTGTGTCTGTGGAGCATTGCGTTAAAGATTGGAGTTGGCGTGTAAATGGTGCATTGTGCAATGCACAGCCGAGGGCTGAGGGATTGAGTCCAGACGTGTTGCCTTTTTCTGATCTGCACAGGGACACTGGCGGGGAATCAGGCGAGGATGTCCAGTAGACAGCTTCAGAGGGAAGAACCAGGCTGGAGACAACAATGTGGAAGACATTGCTGTTCAAAGCTGTGCCAACCAATACAGTCGCCAGGAGCCAGACATGTCTACATTTGAAATAATCAAAATTAAATAAAGTTAAAAATTCATTTCCTCAGTCCCACTAACCACATTTCTTGTTCTAAACAGCCAATGTGGTTAGTGGACACTGTATCAGGTGGCACAGGTACAGTCATTTCCATCACTGAAAGTTCTACGGGACAATGCTGGCATGGTGCATGTAAAATAAGAGGAAAGGTTTGGGGACAGAACCCTAGGGAAAGAAGAGGTCCACAAAGAGGAGGAAGAAAGATGAGTAGAGTGAGAGGAGTGATTAAAGGAGTAAGAAGAAAAAGGAAAAAAACCACCCAGTGTGACCTGGAGAAGAGAGTTCAAAGAAACTTAGTAGGGCCGGGTGTGCTGGCTCACGCCTGTAATCCCAGCACTTCAGGAGGTTGAGGCAGGTGAATCACAAGGTCAAGACTTCGAGACCAGCCTAACCAACATGAAGAAACCTTGTCTCTACTAAAAATACAAAATTTAGCCAGGCGGTGTGGTGTGCGCCTGTAATCCCAGCTACTCAGGAGGCTGAGGAAGGAGAATTTCCTGAACCCAAGAGGCGGAGGTTGCAGTGAGCCGAAATTATGCCATTGCACTCCAGCCTGGGTGACAGAACAAGACTTCATCTCAAAAAGAGACTAAATATTCAAGAATAAGAAAATCTGAAAAGAGGTCACATAAGCAAAGGAGTAAAAAATTACCTCTAAGTGGTTTATTTTACCCTGACAATTGGTATAGTATTGGAACTGTTACCAATGACTTTAGATGTAAAATAACTCAATGAGATCAATTCTTTTACTCAGACAACATGTTTAGCTTTTAGAAAGAATTCAACTGCCCACAGGAAGGGAAATGTTGGAAATATGACCATTCTCTTCCCATACTTTAATTAAGAAAGGGAGGACTTATGTGAGCCATCGTCCTTCTGGGAGTGTTTCTAAGGATCTCTAATTAACATCTATATAGTTGCTGAGTAAGTTTCTTGAAAGCGTATGCCAAATACCTGTATTTAGACATCAAACAGCATTATATAATTTTCTTCTCGGATCAAAAATAAAGCTAATAGAACAGTGGTTACCAGGGACTGAGGGCAGAGGAATGGGAGTTATCATTTTATAAGTACAGAACTTCAGTTTGGGATATAAAAAAGTTCTGAAGTTGAACAGCGGTGAAGGTTGTACCACAATGTGAATGTACTTAATGCAACTGAACTACAAACTAAAAAAGAGTTAAAATGATAAATTTTTTGGTATGTATATTTTACCCACAGTAATTTCTTTTTAACTAAGCTGAGCTAAAACATGTAACCTGTTAAAGAATCTGGGCAAAACCTTGCACAACCCTCTACACCTGAGAAATTTAATATACCAAACATTAATGTTGAAACCATTGCCCACAAACATCTGTTACTTGAAGTAATGCAGGTATTTGTATTAGAGTTATGATATAAATGTGTGAACATATGGGTTTCATAAGATGTAAGATATCAAGCATCTCTCGTTACTATTGATATAGCCTCCTCTGATACTATCGATGGTCTGAAGAAATAAAACAAGTTTAGATGTCACCAACAGAACAAAAATGCATTAGGCTAGTTTTATAATCCAGATGGCATTTATATCCTTTCCCTTACTATTTGCTCCTTTGGTCAGTACGGCAGCTAGCTGGTAGAATAGCAAATTATAAATATCAGCAGCAAACCCCGGGGCAGCCACGTTTGTACAGACAAAATGCTCACTCTGCGATTAAGGGACAGTAAGTATTCCATGAATCATTCCTCATGCATTCTCTGACAGACCCTGGAGCAAGGCTCAGGGAAAGGGGCGCAGGAGGAAGAACCCTGAGAGAAACCAGTGGCTACTTCCATTTGTGTTACTGCAACCAGAAAGCAGAAAATTTCAGGTTAAAAATTAAATAAAAGCAGGTGACAAATTCATGAATGTAAAAATACTACGATAAGCCAATGAATGTTTGGTCCAGAATCTTTTATAAATTATACAATAACTAATCTCAAGTAGACTTTAACTCTATCTTGCATCAGTATCCAGGATTTTCTCTGTAAGCATATTGGCAAACTGGAAGTAAACATGTGCACCTTCACAGATCATACCCTATTTCCTCCCAAAGATATTTACCAAATACGAAAAACAAGACCATCTTTTAATCAACTCAGTCTTCCTTGCCTACTATTTGGACTTCTCTTCGGATATACAGAATTCAGGGATTCTGCTCAAAATAGAGTTTCTGCTGATGTCACAACCTGACAAATCAAATCATTTTATGACTGTAAGTTAAAAAGGCGCTGGTACAATGCAAGGCAAGACACTAGACATGAAAAGCAACCAAAGAGAGAGTAGGAAAGAAGGAAACCAGAAAGACAAAGAAAAATACAAGAGATGAGTCATACTATACTTACAACTTTCAGCCTGATAGTCTGGCACAAACTGCTCATCATTGTCAGGTACCTGAGCTGAAGAAGAAAAAGAAAATTAAAAAAAAAAAAATTAAGAGAGAAACTGCCAAAAGCATAAGGAATGTCAAGTAAAATCTGTCAAGTAAGATCTTCTTAGGCTGAGATCAAACCTATGATTATTTGCCAATGAGTTCTTATTTAAAATGGTATTGATAACACTACATATGAGGGGAAATAGAAAGGGATCATAAGTGTCAACTACGAACCCTATATGTCAGAAATATGAGGATGGCAGGTGTATTCCCTCTGAATTTCACCTGCCAGATGGAAATAAAAGAGATGCAAAATAAAGAAAGCCATAGAATTTCCATTTCCTGCAGTTTTTTTTTTTTTTTTAAGAAAGGAGCAAAAGCTATTTCAATTCACCCACTGCCGGTGTGTAAGCAGCCCATTTAAATTAACCACACAATTATTTTAAGTGATGTGCAGTTATAACAAACGTCCTTCCGCTTTTTTAGAAATGTCTGCTGGTGTATGTTCTCTGTCATACAAAATACACAATAATTTAAAATGCTTGCCCTGAATTTTGCCAAAGTATGCTACAAAGTTTTTTAAATGAAAGAATGGTCCTTGATTTGGGTGATATATAATAAAGTACTATATTTCAAAGATTATATTCATATTAATAAAATAATAAACAGTAACACGTGTCTTCTTTTCATTCAAAATATTTTCCTGGCAACTGCTAATCACTAGCAGAAAGAATACCACTATTTCATCAGTCCTAATGTCAAAAGACTTTCCTATTTTTAGTAAAGGAAAAATACTGAATAGCAAGGACTTAATGCATTTGGCAGCAATCAAAACACAACTGCATTTTTCACTTCTAAAACGTTTTCATCAGTTGATTTAGACATCGAAGTAACCTATTTCAAACTGAATATTACTAAAATAAGCTTTCACAAGCACATATAAATACACACACACACATCCCTGAAAAATATGTTAGGTTACTTTTAATTGGATAAAAATATAATGAATTATCATCCTAATTAACTGTGATTTGACTAGCTGATTTTACTTTATTAGTGTTATATAACACTGAAACTTTTTTATCCAGCCAAGTCATATTTAAATAGCTGTTAATTAACTTTTTTAAACGAGCATATTCTGGATGGGGAATGATTATCAAAATAAACAGTCTCTTTTGAAAATGCTTCAGGTAGGTAATTAAATGGCTTAAGAAAAAAATCTACATAAAAAGGAGTTCCATATTAAAAAATTTATATAAAAAAGGAATACAAAATCCAGAATTAAAGTTTCTTTTTATTAGCTTAATAGCATTCTTTCAAAGCAGACATATTTGGCTGAACAAAATTTATGTTTATATTATGAAGAGCATAACAATCTGATAATTGTGCCTACTATAAAAGTGTATGCGTTTTGACATTCAATTGTCTTCTAACAGCTCTCTTCTGTACACCAATAATTAACCTTATTACGAATGCACTCTATCCCCACGACCAAACGAAATCAAACAAATTAAGAACTTTTTCAAGTTTTAACTGAAAACTTGATGCCTATTTGATCAGCATATATTGCAAGGAGAATTTTTTTCTTTGTATTGCTCTAATATCTGATACTCGAAGGTAACAACTTTAAAGTCAGCGAACTGTAAATCTTAATTCTGTGACATGTTAACTGCGCAACTCTGGTTAAGTTACTGAACCTCCTTGAATTGAATTTTATTCATCAGTTTATAGTGATAATACACGTCTTCTGGTGAGAATTAAATGAAAGAGTCTGAACACAATGCCAGCTACTCAAGAAATGTTCCTTATTTTCTTCTGTCCAGTCCTCTAACCCACCCACCCTTGTCTTTCAAGTCATACACAGAAAAGTACCTGTCATTAGAATGTTCAGTTTATTATCTTTACTTCTAATGAAAGACTACTGGAGAAGAAGAAAAAAAAAACAACAACAAAAATTTGTACATTAGCATTCTCTCAGCTATTAACACATTTTTTTGACTGTAGAAAAAAATGTTCTAAAAGATGCATAAATTATAAGTTGAAGGGTGCGCTTTCAAATAAGTCTTCATTCCAAAAGAATTACAAGTGTTTTAAATATATATTTAATAAATAAGAGAAAGTACACAGAATCAAATCCTGCACATTTTTCCCATTATATCCTTGCTTTGGTTTTTCCTCAGAATTAACAGCTAAAGAGATATAACTATTGAGATGCAAATGTATCAACCACAACAATTACTGGGCTTTTAAAAAGCCAGCATTTACAAGAATCTAATAAAAATATAATATCCGTTTACAGGAAAAGTTAAAAATAGCTGGTGAGTAACAAAAGTATATTTGTAACTGAATATGATGGTATGAATGTCCTAAAGGTCTTTTGTTTGTTTTTGTAGTATCATAAGCACATTTGCAACTTCATAACGTGTATCACTGCAACAGCAGCATAGAGTTATTGGTGGGTGTGTGATGTGTGCTGGAATATGTGTGGGGGGAAAAAGGGGCCAAATTTTAGTAGTGGAGCAATCTAGAAGTTATACCTCACAGATATACAGAAAATAGCTGCACACTAACAATTTGTAAAAAGAATAAGAATTCCTATTCCTGTTCTAACTCCTTAACATATTGAATAAATACTTCACACTTATTCCTGAACATATTACAGAATTTTAACAAAAAACATATGACTCACATTTTCGCAGAAGCTAATCTTCAGCAACTGAATAGAGCAAATGAAGCAGCATGCTACTTAAATAGACAAAGGCTTAAGTATACCTCTAATTTCAAGTTAGAGCAAACGGAAAGAAGTTAACTAAAAACACAAGTTGGATCTAGGCAAGGAAAATATGACAAAGTATTGCCACACTCCTATCATACATTTCCTTTTTTCTTCATTCAGGGGAATTCTGTGAAGGAGCAAACTACAGCTGCCTGAAAATTTGCAGCAAGCCACACCGACTCCAAAGTTGAAAATTAACAATAGAGGTCAACCTAAAAAAGTAATGTTTTTTCCACTACTATCCATTATAAACTGTGCCTGATATAATCACCTTTGGGGAATGAAAATGTTTCCCCACACTATGTAATTAAAGATGAAGGGGAAGAGGAGGAAAGGAGAAGGGGAGAAAGTATACAGCAAAAGACCAATAAAATGCTTTCAAGAAGATTAAGCATGTGGATTTTATTGGTAATAGCTGGAGCGGCTCTATCAGTTCATTGCACGTTAATAGACAAGTTGCCATGAAGTCTCAGGATCTCAGCTTTAAAAGGGTAGTATCTGCACTCTCAGCTCTTTGCTTCACCTAGATTTTTATCCAAAATTGTTTTACAGTTTTCTCTCTTTTTGCTACATATCAATACATATTATCAGAAATAAACACATAAAAATATTAATCATGACTATATGTCACAGACTCACCAATTCTCCTTTTTAATTTGAATATCCTTTCTTAGCTAATACTGCCTCGGGGGTGGTTAATTTTAAAATAGCTTGCCTTTATGTTATGCCTATTTTTAACTTTCAAATGAAATAATAATCATGACTTAAGAAAAAGTAAGCGATGAAAAATTTTCCAAGGTTGGCTGCAGGCAAGCAAAAACCCTCTTCTTCTTACAAATTATGTGCCTGTTGGGTTTTCTTTTAAAGCTAAAGAAAAAGTGGAAGAATTACAAATAAAACAAATGTCAAGTATAAAAGGGGTTAATATTTAATTAAAACCAGTTCTATCCACTGTAACAATGACCTGGAGCCAAACAAGGCGGAAGATGTATGAGTCATTCTTTCTGCCGGTGAATGAGACAGCTGATCTCCTCAGCAATTCCTCAAGACAAGCAGGCAGAACTGGAGTTCTGCCTCCATTCACAAAAACACAGTCCAGCATATGAGCCATGTGGCCCAACCACAATCTTTTCATGTCACACCCTTCCAGGGAGCTAAAGCAAGTAAACTTGGACTTGCAATATAAACATACCAATATTATTGCTCTGTCTCAGAGCTCAGTTCCATTAAAGAAACACATTTAAATAAATGACAAGTTTACAAAGATACATACATATGTATTTACACACACACACAAATACATACACACACATATCCCATCCTGCTTTACAGAGTAACTTGTTACAGAAACTTTCATATATAAAACCAGGAAAAAAGGACGAGACTGAAAGATGCAAAGAAGGTTTCAAAAAAGGGAAAAGAAAAACCATTACAGGAATGCTTCATTTTTCTTGCCTATTATTCATGTATTTTTATCGTAAGAATACTGTAAACTGCTTGCTGAACTCTGTAGCATTTCTCTTTCAATCAAAGACTTAGAAACAAATTTCTTGTGAGAAATTTAAATTTTATTTCAAATAAGAAGTAAAACAAGAAAAATCCACATTTATGGAGTGGTATTCTGTTTAATCCTAAACTGAAGCTACAGGCCGTGGAACAAAATAATCGTGAGTCCACTAAGCCTGGTTTTATACCACGTCCACTTTTAACATTAAAATGATTGTACAGATGTAAAAGCATTAATTAATGCAAAAATATAAACATAGTTAAACATACAAAAAAAGGAGACAATTTTCCAATGACAAAAACCCCTTTAATACTTGATAAAGGCATTCTTTCCATATTTCTATATTCTTACTATAACAGTAAAGTTTTAGTTGTGGTGAGTCTCAAATCAGCTTAAGTTCCTAACTAAAATTGACTGGCAGTACCTTGAAACTCAAGAGAAGCTCAGAGCCAGCTAGCTGCTGCTTCTAGCCAAATATTTTCTCTAATGCTACAGAGGTCTGACTCTATTATTATTATTTTTTAATTATAGCATACACAAGTCAAAGGGAATAAGTTATCCTATAAAATTTATGAAACTGCACATTTCCTATAACTGAAAGAGAAAAACTCAGCAATGTTTCATTTATTAGGATCCTCTGGAAAAACTACAGTATACTATATCAAATCCTGTTTGTCTATTTTTACAAAACCTTTTCTATTTTGTAAATAAAACATGGATGAAAAAAATTTATGCAATTTCAGTGAATGTTTAGAAATAAAGTATACTTACTCTGTCTGCTATCTTTAAATCAAACTCAAATGAGAAGTCTTTCTCTCATGTTTTAGATTATTTTCTGATACAACAGAGAAGTGATAGCCCATCCTCCCCCGCCCACATACACATGAAATGACTGTCGTTCAATTATAAGAAACTTTATGAACTTCTCTAATTCAATGCTTAATTCTAAATTCATGTTTTATGTAAATCACATAAAATAATGTAGTTTTTAAAGCCTTTAATCCTTATTGCACCAAGAGGGGAAAAACAATTCATGAGCACATAACCAATTACAGGCTCCATAAAAAAAAAAGTAGAATATTTGAAAAATAAGAATGTATTATGACTACTGTATATTGTGAATGACATTATACATCGTGAATAACAATAGCAAATACTATTTAAGAAATATAATATGATTTTGAATATAAATTTAGCATCAGTCATTAAAGAGAACTGAGGAGAAAGTAATGACATCTCTACTTTTAAGTCAATCCGACTGTTGCTTGAAGGTCACATAAAACCAAAAGGAAAAAAAATTATTGGTCTGATGTAATAACCTTTGCTATAGAAAGGCTGTTCTTGGAGATAAAACTCTGACTCAAAGTGTGGCGGCAGCACTAAACTTGACTCAATACAAAACCACTGAAAAACATTTTACCCTGAAGACAGAATATTGTTGATGAAAGAGAACCTCAAAGAACATCTAGACCGGAAACAAAATAACAGTCAAGAGAACAGCTATACATTTACATTAGATATATACTAAAAACTATGATTCCCCTTTAAGTTGTGTTAGTAGGTGAGTTTTAAGAAGCATGTTTGGGAGAATGCAATCTTTTCTTAACTCAATTTTTTACTTCTTTCTAGTTCTGTTCTGCATCCACAAGAGGTTCCATTTTAACTATGAGTTTTAGGTTGTTAAGTAAGACATCACCATGATGTTGATAGGATTGATATTTAAACTCATTATTTCATGGGATCAAATAACTGCAATTGCCTTTCTGTCAGTAGCAGTCTAATTCAAAAGACAAAGAATCAATAAAGAATTGCACATAGTAAAATTATAACAAAGTGGGAAAGGCAACATTTTAAAATTGGCATATTCCCTGACTTTTTTTTTTTTTTAACTGCTACTGTGGTCACTGAAAACATTAACTTTTCAATATTCTTTAGAATAAGATGATTATTTTTAACTGTGTATAGATGTTAAAAAAAAACACACACACCTTTATTTGCAGTGTTGGTTCTTGGAAAATTTGACTAATGTAAAGTTATATTCTTCACAAACATATTTAAATCTCTGTATAAAAATTAATTTTCTTGGTAGAATGCAGGCATATTTTTAGAGAGCACTTTACTGAATTGAAAATACTCGTTCCATCCTCACCCTCAAACAGTCCTGCCTTATCTGTTCCAACTTCCCCTTAGAAATAAAACAAATTGTATAATCCACAATAATTTACCCATGACTAATCCATATGTTGCATTTGGGGTAAAATTTATGAATAGTCTTACAGAAAAAAACAAACTAAATAGCTAAGATAACATTTCACAAATATTTGAGGACTTTCATAATTTTTCAAAAACACAATTATCATATGAGACGTTACAACTAACTTGACTTTCATATCTAATAAGGTTTTTAGACCTGTTTAAATTCCCAGTGGAATTCTAACTCATGGGAGAAACTTGGTTAATTGCCAATGATCTTTTTTAAAAGGGTCAAGATGTCTTAAAATTCCATGTTCACTTTCTTGGCTACAGAGCCTTAAGAAAAAAATACGTAAACAGTTCATAGTCTGCCAATTTGGCAATGTTTTAATTTCTGGATGTCCAGAAAGACATAAATGGACACATCTTGCCACAAATAAACTAGGGTAATTGTGGGGTCTCTTCTTGGTTGATACCGTTCAAGACGTGGGATAAGTCAAGTTAAAATATCAGTGCAAAATAATATATTTAATTTTCCAAAAAAAAAAAAAAAGTGGAGTCTAGAAACAAGAAGTTAAAAAGATCTCTTTTCTCACTATTAGATTTTAAATATCACATTAACAACTTTTTGCTTACTTCATGATAAGATAAATTAATGTAAACTATTTTGAATATTTTTAAATTATTCTAAAATGAAATCTTATTCATAGTTTGTAAATAGTAGTCCACCTGGGAATTCATATAAAACATTCATGATTATTAATTCCTGAACTTAATTGAAATTATAATTCTTTTCTAAACAAAAGTCCATGTTCTTTCACATGCATTGATCATTTTCTAGGTTTATTTTTTGTAATGCTAAATCTTAAGGTTTGATTTACAGGTATGTTAATAATACCGGGGAAAGACTATTCCCTGCAGAGTTTTAAAAGATAAACTTGGATAAATTATTCAAATCACTTATCTGAGCTACAAGACATAAAACAAGTCAAAAGTTAAAAAAAAATGTACTGAAACTGATTATAAAATGGTAAGAGTCTGTCAGATTCCACATTTTAAAATTCCAGGAACAGAGTTGCTATGCACATTCAAAATCTGCCAGCAAGTGCACTGACTTGGAATCAATGAGATTTAAACATCTAAGAACCAACAAACCTTCCAGAACAATTAAAATAGATATTTTAAGTTAATTTGGAGAAGCAAATAAATTCTCTCATAAATGTAATGTTCTCACAACCTTTGACTTTGCGAAACTAATAGGCATAAGTTAATAAAGAATCTTCATGCAAATCTTCCATGAAAAGTTACATCTGAATATGACTTAGGTTGCAATAAAAAGTAATCTATTGCAATAAGTTTCATTTACAGAGACTAGCAAAATGATCTTTAAATATAGCCAAAACTTTCAGTAAGTCTTACCTTCGTTAACATATAAATACAATCACCCTTTCAAAGGACTATTAGGAAAGCTATTTAACTTTAAAGATTGATAAAGATTGAAAAAGCTCTTTGCAGAACTAGACTATCAGCAAAACAAAGAAACTTATTTTACATGCTAACAGCAACTTGATCAACTGCATTCAAGACCACCGATAAAACACATCAGCCTGCCTCAAAGTAGCTACAGCAACACCTGGGTTCCATTTAAAGAGAGGCACTCTCTCCTTTTTAACCATCTTAAAATCTGTTCCAAAACTTGCATGTTTCCCATATAATGTGAACACCAAGTAACAGTTATACACTCAATGATTAAATATCTATAATTTTTCTCTTTGCATTTCCCACAAAACACATCATAAAACTAATAATTCACATTTTTCTGCCAAATCCAAAAGAAAAATTTCAAATTATGAATGCCAACAAAAGTTCCTCAATATTAGGCATTTTTGAAGTTGTACAAAGCTTTATGAAGAATATCTCATTGTTCCTACAAATAAAGTTGCATACAATTAAAGATATAACAGATTGCAACACAAATTTTTATCACTAAATCATCCAAAATAAAAGTAATGCCTTTAAATGTATCCTTGCTATATTAAATAAATCCTAATAAAACTGACAAAATAGCAAAGGTCAATTTCAACAAACATCACATGAAGAGTAACACACAGAAAACATTTAAAAAATCCTTTATCTCCCAAACATTTATTTTAAACCCACAGATTTCCTAAGTATTAGATACACACCTAACGTTCTGTGTTGTGAACAAGGTGGAAAGAAGACACTTGCACTTAAATCTTGAAGCATCCCGTCCTGATGAACCCAGAGAAACTAATTTCTGCCATCAGAAAAGTCCTCCACCAGAACACCAAATAATGATATGCGCTGCTCGAAAGGAAACAGCAAGCCAGCCGGGTTCTGGCTCTAGGAGGTCTCTGGAGGTACAATAATATAAACCTGATCAATTGCAATTAAAATCTGAACAGAGGCTTAGAACTTGAAGTCTTGGTGCATTAGTTCTTGCCAAAAGCAGATGTGATTGTGAGCTGGAAGCAATTTCTCCTGGTAATTTGTGATGACACTGGGTAGTGCAGCCCCAGAGTCCCCAAAGACAAACTCATCAGAGGCTCTAATGTATGCATGACACATGAGGTGGCTCTTTTAGAGCTCAATTAATTGGGCTGAATATTAAGACAGCAAGTTCAGGACTTTTTTTTTTCCTTCCAGAGTTGCTTTTCCCCCTTTTAAAGCAATTTTTGCCTTCCTTCCGCAAGCCACGTTTCCTGTAATTGACTTAGATCTTGAAAGAGTTCTAAAAAACAAGTCAAAGACATAAACATAAGATTTGCAAATCTGCAGTCTTCATTAAATGGAAATGTTTGACATGAAATTGGTATTAAATATAAATTTAATTTCAAGAGATGTAGTCAACATAAAAAGAAAATAGGAGGCATGACTTCAATATCTCAATAATACTGCCTACGTTTCATGCCTATTAAGCAACTCTTTAAGAAATTATTTTAGTCAACTAAAGAATATAGTCAATCATCTTTTCTTTTTCCTTTTTAACAAACAGCTTAATAAATAAGCTCAGGATTACCAGAATTCACAAAAAGGCTGAAATGAATGTGTGTTTATTCACTGAAATCTTTCTCAAATGTATTTAACTCCAGCTAAAATAGTAGTGAGGGGAAGATTAGGAAACTGAAAAGCATATTATTTATATCTTCTGAATCTTACATAAAAGATATAAGAATACATGGTATAATTGTCAAAGTACTATGTTTTCAACTTTATTACCTCAAAACTAAAAGAAATCACTTAAAATACAAATTTTCAGAGGAAAATTGCTACAGTAATAGGTTTATAAAAGTCAGACACATAATTCTCTGGCACTAGGTTATCATCAAGTTCAAAACTATATGGTCATGTTAGGGAGGGAGGGAGGTGTCTAAATAGTATGAAGATTTGAGGAAGTTTCAGAATTCAGTATATCTAATTAAAATTGCCAACTAAACTTTGATAATTAAATCTAAGTATATTAAGTTTATTATGAATGTCTCCATATGGCTGCAATAATTTGTAATATATTGACTTCCTACCAACAGTTCATAAAAAGAATCTACAAACTAATTTCCCAAACAGTATTATAATGATTAAGTAGGCCTTAAGTATGATTCAGTGAACATTTTATGGTCAATAAACAAGGTATTATGACCTCACAATTTAGTCATCAAAATCGCCCTTGAAAATTCTGTTAACGGTAGATGGTTTTAGTGTAAAGGGGTGGAAAACCAAACAATCACTAATATTGTTTAACTTGCAATAAAGTAGAAAGAAAGAAAGTAAGTAGTGTACATAGCTGTTGAATTTGTCCAACTGTATTGGATATTTTTTAATTTTTATCTTAGTGAATGGGGTGAGTTATATGCCATATGGACAAAGGTATTTAAACACAAAACAATGATTAAAAGAAGGATGTGATTGTTAAGTTTTTATTTCCTTCTTTCATTAGTTTGTGATAAGGACCATAAAATATTCTTCCATGCAAACTGCCACATTATGTAAATTGTTCCAAGTTAAAGTCTTAAATTCAGTAATTTCAAAGTTTATTATTTTAAAGACTGAAGTGCTCATTTTCTTTTAGCAGGGTAGAGAGTGTAGGTAAAAAAAAAATGGGGATTCAGCCCAAAATCAAACCTCACCTTCTGAATCATGAGCCAGATCTCTGTTAATGAATTTTCTTTTCCTGACATTTGTTGGTTTCTCGTTACAATTTCTCCCACGCTGACTCTACAAAGGGAAAGATAAAATCCTTTAAAAGAATGTAAACCTCAGATGACACACACACACACACACACACACACACACACGCACACACACACACATGCACGCACGCATACACAAGTCTAGTGGATCTTCTCTCTGAGTAGAAAAATAAAAGTCCATAGTATCGACTGTAATATTCATTTTCTCACTTATTTGACAGTGAAAGCTTATGTTGAGAATTCAGCAGCCAGGGAGAGTTGCTTCCCAGTGCCGGTCCTAGCACATTACTATTTATCAGTCATATATTCATGGTATCTCAGCATCAAAACAAGCTTAAGCATTTACACTTAAAGTTGTTTTTAGGCTGGTTCAATGCTAGATTAAAACAGTGGATTTTATTCTCTCTTGGACAACCCCTCCCCACCTCCTGCACCAAATAATCAAACAAAAAAAAAGCAAAAAGAGTAGAGAAATTTAAAAAAGAGAGAGAAATAAAATGGGGGGGGGGGGACAAAAACACCCCATATAAACAAGAAGTGTCAGCATTTGTCTCAACTTCATTCTTTTCAATGTGGCAGACAAACCCAGCCAAAAACTTTGAGTGCAGCAGCTGCTGCTGCCCTCCATCTCCTCTTCCACTCATCTTGGGCACTTTAATCAGAAAAAGGGGTCTTAAAAACAAAACTATGCCTTATCCAAATCACTGAAAGGTAAGCTCATTTTGAAGACTGGGCTTCTAGAAGCAGAGTCGCCCTACAGTGGCAACAAAGCAGATAAGTATCTGCAATCCCAACCCCCGTGCCCCCTCCCTTCTCATTTTCTCCCTCTCCCCACCCCCGTCGGAGTCAAGTTTATAAACAGCAACTTTCAAACTGATCACTCACATTGGTGACCATGTAAGGCACTTGCTGGTCATAAAATCCATCCATGCTGCTGCTCTTCGCAAATCTCAGCTCAGTGTTTTATATTTTGACCATTTAGCTGGAGATTTCCTCGGGATCTGGACTTCTATCAACCTAGAGGGGAACAAGATGGCTTTTAGGCTTAAAAAAAAAAATCATGAATGAAGCTCTTGAATTTGCATAGCTAATTACCCTCCGACAGTCCCATTCACAAAAATAACCCTCCCTACACCGCCTCCTTCACCTGGATCCAAAGAGAGCCAAGAGAGTTCACAATTTATATATTTTCGGTAGTAGCAAAAATCCGAACAAGAGGCGATGTATTTATTTACACTCTCGATGTTTCCCTGCGCGGTCGGTGTACCCCGGGCAGCTCTGATTCGCAAACGTGTGCAAAACTAGCAATGGCGATCAACGAGACTTGCTTTGCACCTAACGGGACTAAAGAGACGGAGACACCTCTTTCATCAGGATAGTTTTTGCGACCCACAACCATGCAATTATCTGGAGAGACATAAAAAGTTGTTGGAAAGACCCACCTGAAGGCCACGCTAGGCGAAAGGCTGCAAAAACTTCCCTCCAAATTTAATAAAAACATTAATTATTGCCCAGCACTTCCCCCTTGGAAGCCGAAAGCGCCTCTGACAGAGCTCAATTCGGTGGTTTTTCCTCTACTTCTCCTCCAGGGGCCTCCAATCCAAACTGATGGATCGCTGCCTCCCATTGGCTCCGCGTCTCTTTCACAAGATCAGATTTCGGGCTGTCAATCAGGCGGCTTGCTGCCCCTTCCCGCGGGTCTCCCTCGCCCCTCGGCCCTAGGGGGTGCTCGGCGGGTAGGCGCTGGGTCCGCAGCCTGGAAACGCCACGGAGAGACTCGACTTCCTCCGAAACCGGCTGCTTATTGTTAAGGCGCCCGGGGATACTGAAACCATGTGTATCGAGTCGCCAGTTCTCATTATTGGGGTGTTAGGTCCACTATTGGGCTGATTTCCTTAAAGCACCGTTGCACGGTTCTGGTATACACTTCGAGGCGCGATCCACAATGCACCTACCTCCGTATTCAGCCGCCCTCCCCTCAAATCTCCAGCCCCTCTACTCTTGCCCTGACTAGGAGCCCACCTCGCTCTCTAGCCTCATTCCCACTAAGCTTTTGGCCCAATTTCTTTTCCCGTTTTTCAAAACCCACCATCACCATTATGGTTTATCCAGACATTTTTTTAAACAGTCATCTTCAACTAAAATTAGATCCTGTCGTTCGTGGGACAGAAACATAAAGAATCTATGAGGAAGGCATCTAGGAGATGCAGAATTGCTGATTAGCAGAGGCTGTGATGGGAGGACAACAGAGTAAGCCAGGTGAAAAAGTGTAAGTCAAAATTGCCCCTACGTGTGCACTGGGAAAAGGTACTTCCAGTCCACTGTGGTTGTGGGGAGCAGGAGGGAGGGCTTGGGGTGGCTCGTATATCCTAGGACCCGCACGTTTCCTGAGCTTTTGTTATGTATACACGAAGGCGGAGGGTGTCACTTACTGTACTTGACGCTTTCACTTCCTCTCCAGCTTTTAAACAGCCAGAGCCCAGGGTTGGGGGCGAGCGGTGAGACGGCTCGGGTTTCAAGGACAATAACTAGGACGTTAAGAAGTGAGGGCTGCATCTCTGAAGCCACTTGCCCTGACCCTCCTATGGGACTCAGTACAGTAAAGCGTCTCTTTAAGGAGCCAGCGTCCGACAGGGGACGGGAGGCCGCGGGGATAGGACCAGGGACCCAATGCTGTTGAAATTCATATGTGACCAGAACTGGTGACCAAAAGACGTTTCCGGCAGCTGTTCCGCCCGTTAGGAAACGTGCTGCAGTTCTCAATTTCTATTTGAAAGTTTCCTTCCTTAAATGGAACGTTATGGAGACACAGGAAAATGGAGTGTAAGAGCGCACAGCACTTAACCCCGGACCTATGCAGGAGAAAGACCTGTTTCCAAAACAAGCAAAGAAACAAACAAAATCACACTTATTACTGGGAAAACAACCAATAACTATGGACAGCAAAGACAGACCCCGCGCATTCCCTAAAACTACTAAATCAGAGTTCACAACGCGCGCACCTATAAGCATTTTGAGCGGGAACTACATTTTAACCCCTGCCACGGAGAGATTCCAGGAACAGCCTGGGCCCCGAGGCCGGAACAGTGAACCTCACGAGCACTATCTGAGGGTGCAACCAAGCAGGGGGTCAATAACAGGGGTGCGCCACCACCACGCACTCCTGGAATAACCCAGCCCCTGTAATGAGAGCAACAGTTTCCAAAGACCTTCTCCACAGCCGGAGCCTGACGGGTATCCAGGGTAACCGCGAGAGGGCGGAGCTTCGGGTTAGGTCCCCGCGAGGTTCTTTCCGCAGCCAATAACGAGCCGTAAATCTCCAGCCCATTGTTGTTTATTGCTGACCCCTCAGCGCTCCGCTTGGAGATTGGCCGCTTTGGGGAAGGGGGCGGAGTCGCGCCAGCCCCCACAGCCACCTTTCGTCTCCATTCACAAAATTCCGGCCTTTCTTGGTCACGTGGTTGGGGGCGTGGAGGGGTAGGGGAAATGACACAACAAAGGCCCAAGTATCCCAAACCACAAAACTTTTTTCAGCTCGCTGCCTCCTCTTTGTCCTGTCCCTGAAACAGATACTAGATGAGAAAAAGAGGATGGGGTCTGGGAGTAATAGCAAGAGAGAAAAAAAATTAAGACCGAAATTAGAGGAAAGCTCACATGGGGATAATTCCGGCGTGCACTGGTTAGGCAGCTTTTGCACTAGAGGAAAGAAAGAATTGAGAGTAAGGAGGGTTTTAAGGCTGGGAACTTTTGCTTGCTGCTTCAAGTCATTGCTTCTAAAAGGACAAACTGTTCGACTGTAGATGGATTTCAGTTATTTCACTTAACATTCTGTAATTCTCATTTCTACATTTGATGTATCCTACAGTGCCTTGTTAGATTTTTAGAGCTTTCTTTTCCTTCATTTTAGGAATATTGAAAGTTTTTGCTAGCTGATAGTTTTAGTTTCCATTTCCAAAGTCTCCTCACTTCTTCCCAGGCCCCCATAAGCTCTACGCCCCTTCTCCCTCCCTTTAGTGGACTGGTACTCTCAGGCGCCGCGCTGTAAGCCTCAGATTTTATTATGTACTGCAGTGGCTCGGTATTTTCCCTTTTGAGTTCTTTAAACGAATTCATATCTTTTAACTCTTTGATCTTCATAGTAATTGAAAATGATGTTCTCATGTGAATAAGCGGTTAGTCTCGCTACAGCTCGGTTTTGTTGAAACAGCATACAGTTTTGAGATAAATGTGGCCCTCTTGCCTGTGAAGGATTGAACCTCGCTCTTTTCTTTCTCCCACTTTCTCTTCTGTCCTTTCTCTGCATTGATACTTAACGAAACACTCTTCTGTCCTTTCTGTGCCTCGATACTCAGCGAGACACTAGCTTCTAGTTTGACAGCTGTTTATCTCCTATGCTTGGCACTGGGAAAAACCAATAGACCCATTTGCTGAAGACAGTGGAAGGGCTGAAAATGTGTTTTTCAGAAAATGTAAGATCTTGGAAAATATCTTCAGAGGCAGCTGTTCTGTCTACAAGGCAGGAACATAAAAAGCTGGACAAAGTTTCCACTACTTTTTGAGAATGTCTTTTAAAAATCAGTTTAGTAAATGCCAGTCCTTCTGAATGGAAAATTTCATTTTGGCAGGATTTCAGGCATAGAATGGTAGAGCAGAGGCCAAGAGGCTTTGACATTTATTTACTTGTATTTTGAAATCTCATTTGGATTTTGAAATAAGAGTTCTCAAAAGAAAGTCCATTTTTGAGTTTGGAAAATTTTTAGTTGCATGTAAAACTCTTTAAATGTTTATAGTTCCCTTGCTGTTTTTTAATAAAGTACAATAATATTCATTAGTGACTCCTCTACATTTAACTTACTATGGCATTATGCTGAAAACGCATGTTGTTAAAGAAAGTGAAAGGAAACAAGCTAAAATGGCGCTGCTTGTTTTAAATGGTTGCTATGATTAAAATCAAATGAAGTTTGCTCCAAATGGAGTATTAAGTACAACAGAAACTTTTAAAATGTGTTTTATTAAAACAGTGTGTAAGGCAAATTGTTAACTATCTAGTTTGCACAGAGCTACGTCAAATAGATAAGAAAAAGACAATTAAACAGCAAAATTGTCCAAGGAAATGAACAAGTGAAAATAATTCCAAAGGAAAGCATACAGCCTTCACAGAAGGGTGAAAGATAATCAGTGGCTTTATGAACGCTCTATGGGAGGAGTAGCAGAAATTTGAGAGGAGAGTGGAGCCTGGGAAAAAGGTAAGGGTATCAAGGAAATTGATACTATGTAGATGTACACTCTCTTACTCTCAACACTGTCATTTCAGCTGGTGAAATGACAGTATTGAGAGTAAGAGAGGGTAAGAGAGGGAGTATCTGTAAACTCCCTTAAGTAGAGGAACTGCAAACAACTTAAATAAATGTGATTTAAAAAAAAAAAGATAGGTGCCGTGGCTTATGCCTATAATCCCAGCACTTTGGGAGTCCAAGGCAGGCAGACCACAAGGTCAGGAGTTTAAGACCAGCCTGGCCAACATGGTGAAAACCCGTCTCTACTAAAAATACAAAAATTAGTTGGGCATGGTGGAGGACGCCTGTAATCCTAGCTACTCTGAGGGCTAAGGCAGGAGAATTGCTTGAAACCGAGAGGCAGAGCTTGCAATGAGTTGAGATGGCGTCACTGCACTCCAGCTTGGGTGACAAAGTAAGACTCCATCTTGGGGGGGGACTTGATTAAAAAAAAAAAACTCTTAACTGCCCCCCTAAATCAGTACATTACACTGTACACTTAAAAAATAAAGAATGCTTTTAACTCATCAAGTTGGAAGCAAGTTTCTAATATATGGAGAGTTGGATTGTAGGATAAGGGCACTCAGATACATTGCTGGTTAGAATGTGACTTTTTGAAACCTTTTTAAAGTAACCTTACAATACCTACTAGACTCTGAAATGAACATCTATTAAACTCTAAAATTATACCCAATAATCCTCACTGGGGAAATCTATCCTACAAAAATAAAAGCAATGGTGCATAAAGACATTTATTGAAATATTATGTACCAAAGAAAAAAAATCTGACAGCAGCTTCAATATCCACCAGTAAGGGAATGGATTTAACAAAGTACGATACTCTTAAACTTCAGAATTCAACTATGGTTATACTCCTGTGAAAAAGTATGCTATATGGTTGGTTCTCAAATTTCAGATTATATAAGAAACTCCTTATTTAAAAAGTGAGATTCCTGGCTAGATTCATAGAGTTTCTGATTCCATAGGCTGAGCAAATCACATTGAAATTCTGTTACAGGAGGTTGTGTTGCAGTTAGTCTGTCAACATTTCTATGAAAAATCTGATTTGGCTGGGCATGGTGGTTCACGCCTATAATCCCAGCACTTTGGGAGGCCAAGGCAGGTGGATCTCCTGATGTCAGGAGTTGGAGACCAGCCTGGCCAACATGGTAAAACCCCCACCTCAACTAATAATACAAAAAATTAGCTGGGTGTGGTGCATGCCTTTAATGTCAGCTACTCGGGAGGCTGAAGCAGAAGAATCGCTTGTACTCGGGAGATGGAGGTTGCAGTGAGCTGAGATTGCGACTCCAGCCTAGGCAACAAGAGCAAAACTTGAACGAAAAGAGAAGGGAAAGGAGGGAAAGGGAGAAAGAAGGAAGAGAGGGAGGAAGGGAGGGAGGGAAGGAAGGAAGGAAGGAGAAAGAAAGACACTGAGTTGAAAGAAGGAAAGCAAGAAAGAAAGAAAGAGAAAGGGCACTGAATTGAACTTCTACCAGAAGTCCAAAGGGAAACCAGAATGTGTGCTAGTGCAGACGCATTTTTGCTTGACCCATATAAAGTTGACCGTCATAATGTTGACCCTCATGGGAAAGTTACTGTCAACATTCAAAATTCAGATTATACATAAAAATTTAGACTTCCATTGCTTGAAAAATTAGAGAATATGATAACACTGGCCTAAATTCCCACATAGCAATCATCAGCTGGAGCTGATGTAAAGCAGCAGATGTTCCTTATAAAGAAGCATGGGCTCACAGTTTGCCATGGTCCACACTCTTCCCAAAACCCTGTGTGTCTTCTTGATGTTACTTACCTTATCTCTGAAATGATTCGCATACAACTATTATTTACATGTGACATAACACTTTAAATGATAATAGAAGCAAGAGACAATACACAGTATCATGTATCTTGTTTTTGTTAAAAAGGAAAAATAGTGTACATAAAGGTATGTGTATATACACATATATATGTATTCATAACCATTTTTTGTTACTGCCCCCAAGGAGCTTTTTTAGACATTTTTATTCCTTATCATCTCCTTCCCATTATATTTTAATACCACAGTTTTACTGTATATCTGTTTATGTCCTATAGTCCTTTAGAGTGTCACAAACCACGGTCATGGCTCAGATATATCCCTCCAAGAACCAGTTTTCAACACTTGGGGGCAATATCACCCCCACTAAGAATGTGTGGTATATATCTATAGTTTTATTTTTAAAGATACTATATTATCTATACATATTAAAATGCTTATGATCGAAATTAATGGCATGGAAGTATGCACACTTATCCTTCACACTAAGTTACATTTATTTCTAATAGATTGGATTGCAAGTGGAAAGCAAAAGATAATTTTTTTTCTGATACTTGAAATGGTTTGTTACAACATGTATGTTTCAGAGACATAGTTTTCCTAATCCACTACATGAAGGAAGAAATCAGTAGTTTATTAGAGTTAACTAATTAAAGATAAATTATTAGAGTTCAAATTAGAGTTTGCAAGGACAACAGAACTTTTTATTTATAGAACGGTAATATATCTAGGTGGTTATAGATCTTAATTTTTGAGTGATACATAATGTTTGGAATAACTAACAAGCAAGGAACCAAACACAGAGACTCTACCTGCCTTTAAAAATATGATCATTTGGCCTGGCATGGTGGCTCATGCCTGTAATCTTAGCACTTTGGGTGGCCAAAGCAGAATAGATAACGAGGTCAAGAGATCAAAACCATTCTGGCCAACATGTTGAAACCCCGTCTCTACTAAAAATACAAAAAGTAGCTGGGCATGGTTGTGTGTGCCTATAGTCCCAGCTACTCAAGAGGCTGAGGCAGGACAATCGTTTGAACCAGGGAGGCGAGGGTTGCAGTGATCCAAGATCACACCACTGCACTCCAGCCTGGTGACAGAGCAAGACTCTGTCTCAAAAAAAAAAAAAAAAAAAATCATTTGCATTTCTTTTAGAATGAAAAGTATGATTTTGATGACTTTAAAGTAAACAGTAAAACATCACCAGACTTCACTAATCTCCACTTTGTGTCCTTGATTTCTGGACAACAATGAGAGCTGCAGGTGTGGTTGCTATGGTTTCTTTAAATTTAAAAGACAGGTTAGTAACAAAGAAAAAAAAGGATCCCAAAAGTTTGTTTAGAAATATAATTTTATTCTTCTGAGTTACAACTTGATTTGGAATGATTTAAAGCACAAACAATAAAGTTAGTTTTTTCTATGTATTATCCATTGGAAGGAATAAGATTTCCAGCCTGGCTGCCTAAAGTACCTCCTCTGTAAGGTCTTTCTGGAATAAGTTGGTTTTGCCCAGTTCTGAACCCCTAACTAGCCATAGGGAACCTCTTCTTGTGAGCTTTCAAAGCTGACATTTCTCCATAGCTCTATATTCTGTATAAATATTTGTTACCATTTTTTAATTTGAAAAACTTTTTAGGACCTTGTGTTCCTATTCTCTGGCACATAGAAGGTATTTAATGCATGTTTTTGGATGAATGAATTAATGAAAGGGTAGCATACTTTTGAACTGCCTTTCTCTACAAATTTAAACTAATTTTAAATATTAACCTAAGCAATGTTTTGGGAAATGACTTTTCTGAAAACAAACACACAAACAAAAAATGACTGGACAACTAACACAGCCTGAATATCTGAGTACAAATAAGTTCTGGTTAAAAGATCTTGCTTATTTTTCTGAGTAGATCTTTTACCACACGCTCCCCCAAAAAAGTAACTATGTGTGGTGATGGATATGCTAATTAACTTGATTGTACTAATCACTTCGTAACATATATACAGTCATGAATAGCTTAACGATTGGGATATATTATGAAAAAAGCCGGGCGCGGTGGCTCAAGCCTGTA